>NC_053450.1:98775394-99124065 GCF_015227805.2 Hirundo rustica
CCTGCCTTTAGTATTCTATGCAAATTTATATCTAAGTAAGTTTTAGATAAGAAAAATAAATAACTTGTTAAATTCTGAATGCTATGACTGGAACTAATGGTAATGAGTGAATTACAAGTATCGGCAACTCTTGGTTCAGGTTTTTTTAAATGTGGATCTTCATAGACTCAGATAATGCCCCAGCCACATATTGAAAGAAAACAGCTATGACTTTCATGTTTGAAGAGTTTCTGTTTATAATAAAAGGTAGTGTTTCAAATTACTTGTTTTTATAAATATCTGACATCAAATGTAAGTGCTTAATTGACCTAATTAGATGTCATCTTTTTTATATTCCTAAAAAGACAGTATTAAGAAGTCTTCAGCAATAGTATGTAATATAAATAATTTTATTCCTCATTATTATTTAGCAGAAATAGAGATAGAAAATATTTTGCACAAATCAGTGCTACAGGCTATGTTTTTTTCAGTCAGAATTAGGTTACTAGGAAAATATCAGAGCAGTCTCTGGCAGTCTAGGATCTTTCTCCTTGTCATGTTTTTGAAGATGGAAAGAAATTTACCTTTGGCCTCTGTTTCAAGCCTACAGTTACGAGTGCAGTGCACAGGAAACTGGGAAATACATTCCACTTTCATATTATTCAGTATTAGTAACATCATGTAGCAATTTTGAGTTATGAATTATTTTCCTTTAAATTCTTTGGGAATATACTTCCCCATAAAAATAATTTGCAATTTTTATTGTCGTTTAAGATATAATCAGCAGGTTATTCACAAATGTAGGATTAAATGCAGTGAATTCAGATTTAAATGTACATGAAGAATGTACATTTACATGTACAAAGAATTGAAAACCATATTCTGCCTTGAAGCAACATAATAAAATAAATGTGTGATTAAGGCAGCTTTTTATTTATAGTTCTAAAAACCCCCATGTGTTGTTTGCATTATTTGGGTTTATATTGTATTTCATTTTTATATTGGGTTTTGTAATGATTTCTTCTGTACCCCCTATTCCCCTGGAAAATGTATCATCCCGAGATTTGTCCTTGCTCCTTTTCCCTGCCCATTCTCCCACACAGGAATGTAATCCAACTCTGTTCCACTCCCACCTTATTCCTGATTGGGCAGTGGCTTGTCCTCCCCCCTCTACCTCCTTCCCCCTGGATAAAAGCCAGGAAGAGGACGTGGAAAAATCTCTTGCCTTGGGGAAAGGGACCGGGACGGGGCTTCGGACCCTGTCGGGGCAGGAACACAGACTGAATAAAGCCCTGTTTACCCCCAGACCGAGTGCAGATCTTTCCTTTTGCCATAGATGGAGACCTGCTCTCTCTAAAAGAAAAGGTTCACAGCCACCCTGGGATCTTTGGGGCCCTGAGGAAAAAATCCTTCCAACTGTGGTTTGTCTCTCAAGCTAGCCGAGGCAAAAACGGAGCCAGGGCTCTGGGAGAGAGAGAGATGTCTCACCCATGACTTCAAAAATCATTTTACTGTAGAATATAAAATACATTTTTTTCTTATTTTTTACTCAGATTATTTTCAAATATGGAAGCTTATTTTCTTAACTATTCCCCATAAAACAATGATTTATTTGTCTTTAGCCCATTTATTAATGTACAGTAGGTCGGTTGAATTTTGCAAATAATTACTGAGCTAAGACTTTTTGGGTTTTTTATGACTGTCATTTGTTCTACAGAAATAAAATTAAATCAATTGTTTTTCAAAATACATTAGTGACACTTGAGTTACCTAAACGTATGGGAATAAGCCAGATTTAGAGTAACTGATGACTTTTTAACAGTAGTATGTAGTGTTATTTCTTAAATAGGTGCAGGATCCACTGATGAGTTTAGGAAGAGGGTAATTCTTTGTGGCATTTTCTGAAGGTTATTTTCAGCTTTCCCTGAAAGATAAAATTTCAGTTAAAAACATGAGAATGAAAGGAATTACAGTTTTTTAAGCTTTAACTACAGTTACATAATCATTGCCTTGGCTGCTTGAAGAACCCATCATTAAAGTAGCCAAGAACAAAAAAACAGACTTCATGCCAGACTGTAAATTGCTTAAAGGTAATATTTAACAAGCTTGTAGTTTTGTTGGTATATTTTCCAAAAGGATTCTGTTGCTAAGAACTATAGATAGTAATTTTGGAGAAATATACTCCTTTTGTGATATAACACAATGTGAAAAACTTTGTCCTCCTTCTAGCTGTCAAGCCCACCTATGCTTGCTTAGTTGATAATGAGCAGAGTTCTCTAACATGGAATTTATGAGTGGGCAGTTACTTGCATATATAGGTTATATAGATCATTTCATATACATTAATGGGCTTCCTGGAAGGGAAAGGAAGTGAAGGGCATAATGTCTATCTGAAAATGACTGTATAACTGTAAGACAGGGCCAGCATGAGCAAGGCATTATTTCACTAAGAACTTGAACTGGTTTTCACTTACCTGAGGCATCAAAAATGTTTGTTTCAGTTCCAAGGTTTTGCACAACTGTACCTTTTGTTTACATCTCTTATCTCCTATTCCCCAGGGCACCAACACCCTTTCTACCTGAGGCAGACGTCCTGTCATGGGTTAGCACAGTTTAATTTTTAGTTAAGGAGGAAAAGTGCTTTGGGGGGTGGGGGGGAGGGGGAAGGACAGGAACCTATCAGAAAGCTAGCCAAGATATTGGCAGCTATTTAGCCACTGTAGATCCCTAATTCGTCCTTGGGAAGTACCCATTTAAAACCCTCATTCCCGGCAGGCAGGTCAGTCTCTTCCTTCTAAAATATCCATAAGGTTAACATTGTGGGCAGCAGGGGGGCCCGGGGCAGACCCTACTGCCCTCTGAGTGGCTAGGCCGGGTCTGGCCAGGCCTCCAGGAGCCACTGCCTGCACGGGGAGTAGCCCGGGCCGGCTGAGCCTCCTTTCCCCTGGCTGCCGGCGGGAGAGAGAAGACAACAGCTCAGCAGTGCCACGTGCCCAAGGCTGCGGCAGAAGGGGCCAAGCCATGGCCCAGCTCAAATACGGCTGGCAGCAGAGAAAGAAAGCCTGCAGCTTTGTAACAACCCCGAGCTAAGCCACGCTTAATAAAACCGAGGGGTTGAAGGGAAGGCATCCACCTGCCTCCCCCATCAGCACGGCTTTGCATTTCTACAGCCCTGTAGCCTGGGGCAGGGATCACATGGCCGCTGCAGGTCTAGGCAGATTTAACCCTTTCCTGGCAACAAGAAGCTTTCAAGGCCTAACCCTTCCCTGAGAGAGAGAAGAAAGAAAAGAGAAAGTATGTAAAAAGACACCGCATGAAGTCAGTGGATTAGCAGTGAAAGAACTGATACTATTACTGGAAAGGGATTGAAGAAGTGGACATTTGTAACCAGACTTCTCTGGGGTAAACTATGGAGAAATGGACTATTCTTTGTAGCATCTTAATGTTGTCAGGGGAATGCTAATTCCAGTCAAAATTGAGGATTGATGTGATTAAGATTTAATTGAGAACTTTAAAGTCCTCGCTCCTGGGTTAAAAGGAGGTCTTAGCCTTTGGGACAAAGATGATTTTAGACTAGAAGAAGCATTCTTAAACGGTACCCCAGATACACTGGAAGGCCCATAAGTAGCCAAGGGAAAGGCTGGTAGTGGATGGAACAGCACAATCTGCAAAAACTCAGGGCAGTTGCAGGCTTGTGACATTGAGAGCCACTAGACTATTTTGTCTTATGGTGAGTGTCTCCCTGCGACTCTAGAGAGACTCTTTTTCCAAAGTGTGATATATGTCCTAAAGTTAATTCGTGTTAAATGTTATAATATGTAATTAATTTTCTGTAAATGTAAGTTTTATTTCTAATCGAGTATACAATGGGCTAACTGGGACTGAAACAGCATGGAGGGGGCAAAAGGAATTCTTTTGCTAGAGATTTCACGGGAGGGACATGAGAAAACTATGCCAAGAATTACACGAAAAGGGACACGAGAAAACTTCTGCCAGGAATCGTTAGAGGAGAACAAAAATGACGGAAAAGGGAGATGGAGAACCCGGAGAACCGAATGATTACATCAGATCGATATCTTATCCGTCCCCGCCCGACATTAACATCTCTACACCGTACCCGGACACAGCAATTACGACATTGTTCTCCAGCGCAAATCCATTCAACCACACCAGAACCCAAACATGAATATCTAATGACACTGCCTCGGAAGGGGGAAGTCTTGGGGTCCCGATTTTCTCTCAGCGAACCAGTGTATAAAAATCGGCAGCCTCAGACCAGAAATGTGAACTTAGGGGGTGACATACTGACAGAGTGTGTTACCGTGTTCACCCAGCGCCGAAGCCCCGGGGTTTGACACTGTCCTTTTAATTGTGGCTATCGGAGATTGTTATTTTGTCTCAAAATAAAATTCTAAATTTTGATTTACTGAATTTGGTCTATCGTATTTATTACAATACTGGTGACCCCGACGTGATGGTATGATATTGGGACCCTCAGACCCCTGTCTCTGACCAGGAGGCGCCCTGCTGAATTCAGCGGCCTGGCAGAGCTGGGAGACCTTGTGGAACCGATCAGCCACATGATGAACTTAAGCAAAAAGCCACACTTAAAAGGGGTTTAGGCGAGGTCAGAGCTCTTGGGGAATTCGGGGAGGTCTGGGGTACAGGACCTCCATAGCTGCGGTGAAGAGAACACAACTTGTAAAAATCTACGTGCACGAAGAATCCACGCAGGAAAAGGATCGTAAGTATTGCATGGTTGAGTGGGAGTGACCGAGCGTATGAGTGAGACGTGATTTTATCACGAAGCGAGAGGGGACCCCAAAACCGCAGTTCCACTTCCCCATGAGGGGTGTGGTCAGTTGCGGGGGAAGCGAAAGTTTCGGGGGTAAAACGCACCTCACACGTCAAGCCCAGAAACTCGGGGAGTTTTGGAAGGGGGATCAGTCACAGGAAGGCTGGAAGGGAAGGGTACATCCTTACAAGAGTTCCGGGACTGGTAAACCTTTCAGCCTAGGACCAGGAATGGTCCAGGGGAGAGAGTAAACAGGAGAAAGAGAGCTCACAATCACCCAGAAAACCCCAAGAGGGATCCATCACCCTTAAAGGGCCAGTAACTGGTGAACCTACACTATGGGACAAGGGAAAAGTAAAACCAAGGAAAAAGTCACAGGAAAGTCCAAGAAAGGAACTGTTAAAGGTATCCCTGAAATCCCAATTGAAAGTCCTTTGGGATGGATGTTAGAGCATTGGGAAGAATGCCCTATGAGGAAAAGGAGGTCAAAGAAACAAATGATAGCATTACTGTATGGAGGTGTGGGGAGAAGTTGAAGTACGGGACCACGTCATATGGCCCGTCTTTGGGACGTTTGAGGAATGGATTTGCACTGCTCTAGTGAATTAAGTGAAAGAAGGGGGGAGCAAAGAAGAATATGAGTATGCACGGGTCTGGGAAAGGATCGATGCTAGACTTTTACCAGTATAATTAAAGGGTCCAGCGAATACCTTGGGTGATAAATGGGAACCTTTAGATAACCTTCCTCCACCCTACCTCTTGCCCTCACCCCCTCCTCTTCCAAACCAGAGAAACCCACAGGAACACTCAGGATCGGGGTATCCTTCGGGGCAAGGGACCCCCACCCCCTCACAGCTTCCATCAGCCCCTCCCCCGGAGTCACAGCCCTCACAGGCAGTGGCTCCGTTCCCACTGGTTGGGCTCCCTCCCCCACTAGAACCCACGTCGGCTCCCTGACCGTCTTGGGGGGTGACCCAGGTTCCCCAAACCCCGACCCCACTCCTCAATACCCAGCCACTCAAACTGGATTTGGCTGCGTTCCTCAGCCCTGCAGCCCTGGCTCCACAGGTTTCATTAGAAGCTAAACACACTCCAACTGCTAGGAGGACCAGGAGACAGTTAAAAAGATTGAATGAAGTGGAAAGTGAGGGCGAAGGCGAAAAAAGCTAACCTCTTCCCTTTAAGGGAGGTGCCCACGGCCCCAGGAATTATCGGGTACATAAACGTACTGATTAATACCAGTGACATAAGGGCTTTTAAGAAAGAAATGGGAAAGCTTATGGACGACCCCTTAGGAGTATCTGAGAGGCTGGATGAGTTCCTGGGAATGAGTATTTACTCATATGAGGATCTCACGGTGATTTTAAGGTCTTTTTTCAACACTGAGGAGAGGGAGATGATAAGGCAAGCGGGAATGAGGCAAGATAAGGCAAGCGGGAGTGGGAGCGCCGGAACCCCCAAAGCACCCCTGGGGATCAGAAATGGCCAAGCCAGGATCCCCGGTGGAACGCCCAAACCGAAGAAGGTAGAAGGAATATGATTGATATGAGGAACATAATAATCCAAGGCATTAGGGAGGCGGTACCCAGCGGACAGAACCTGAGTAAGGTATTCGGGGAATGTCAGGGGAAGGAGGAAACCCCAACGGAGTAGTTAGAGAGATTAAGGAAAAGTCTCCAAGTATACTCTGGGACAGACCCTGACTCTCCAGTGGGAGAAGTATTGTTAAAGATCCAATTTGTGGCAAAATCATGGGAGGACATACGGAGGAAATTGGAGAAAATTGAGGGGTGGCAGGAAAAGGGATTGCAGGAATTACTAAGGGAAGCCCAGAAAGTATATATGAGGAGAGACGAGGAAAAACAGAAGATACAAGCTAAGGTGTTGGTGGCGGCTGTGAGGGAAGCCCAAAAGCAGGAACGCCCCCAGGACCTGGGGAAAGCATTATCCAGCAGAGTTCCTTTTTGGGGAAGCATCAGAAGGGCCCACCCATAATTGCTCTGACTTAATAGAATTGCAAACAAAGGTAAGAGCAGATCTGGAGGATGAGGAATTGGAGGAGGAAGAAAAATGGTTCGTGGATGGCTCATCTAGAGTTATAGAAGGGAAAAGGAAGTCAGGTTATGCCACCATAAATGGGAAGACAGGAGAGGTAATTAAATTGGGCCCTTTAGGTGCATCCTGGTCAGCCCAAGCATGCGAGTTGTATGCAGTCTTACAGGCTCTGAGGGAACTAAAAGGAAAAGTAGGGACCATTTTCACTGATTCAAAATATGCCTTTGGGGTGGTACACACCTTCGGAAAGATCTGGGAAGAAAGAGGATAAATAAACACTCAAGGAAAAAGTTTAGTACATGAAGACTTGATAAAACAGATCTTAGAAGCTACAAGAGAACCAAAGGCTATTACCGTTGTAAATGTAAAGGGGCATCAAGCAGGATTACAGTTTAGAACTAGGGGAAACAACTTA
This sequence comes from Hirundo rustica, assembly GCF_015227805.2. Lineage (NCBI taxonomy): Eukaryota > Metazoa > Chordata > Aves > Passeriformes > Hirundinidae > Hirundo > Hirundo rustica. Next base: position 98,782,639 of record NC_053450.1, read on the forward strand.
GCTGATCAGGAAGCAAGAAGGGCAGCCCTTCTCACACTTAGCATCCCCAAGAACCCCAGGAGTGACCCCCAGGAATTTCCCCCTTGTCCCACTGAAAAGGAGGTTGAGGAGTTCAAAGAGATAGGGGGAACATTAGAAGAAGGGAAGTGGAAGCTGCCTGATGGTCGAGAATTAATCCCCAAGGCTTATGCCCGGAAAATACTAAGGAGATTGCATTCGCAAACCCACTGGGGAACCCAAGCATTAGCTGAACAATTCCTAAAATTTTTTGGGTGCAAAGGTATCTTCGAATTAGCAAAACAAGAGATCCAAGAATGCATGATAAGCCAAAAGATTAATAAGTCTAGAATCAGGCAAGTCACACAGGGGGGGACGTCCCTTAGCGTACCGCCCCTTTGGGAGGATTCAGATGGACTTCACCGAATTACCTAAAATTGGGAGGCATAGGTATTTGTTAGTAATAGTGGACCAACTAACCCACTGGGTGGAGGCATTCCCAAGTCCTCGGGCAACTGCCCAAGCGGTAGTGAAGAAGTTATTAGAATAAATAATACCTAGATATGGGATCCCAGACTCCATTGATTCAGACCAGGGAACACACTTCACCTCCAGAATTATAAAACATCTAGCTGATGCCCTCGGAATCAGATGGGAATATCACACACCCTGGCACCCCCAGAGTTCGGGACAGGTGGAACGAATGAATCAAACATTGAAAGCACAGATATCAAAACTTATGTTAGAAACTAAGATGTCATGGGTGAAGTGCCTTCCCTTGGCACTCCTAAATATCAGGACACAACCCCACTCAGGATCTGGGCTGTCCCCTTTTGAAATGCTATATGGAATACCATATGAACATGGAATGCTGGTGGGACACCCTCGAGTGGAGGACTGCCAGATCCAGTCTTATCTTGTCTCAATTAATAAAAATTTACAGGAACTCCAAAAACCTGGATTAGTAGCACAGAGCACACCCTTGGGATTTGCCATTCACAAAATCCAGCCAGGGGACAAAGTGCTAATCAAGACGTGGAAGGAAACACCGCTGACTCCGCATTGGGAGGGACCCTTCCTCGTCCGCCTCACCACTGACATGGCCGTGAGAACAGCAGAAAAAGGCTAGACACACTCTTCTCGGGTAAAAAGAATTGAACCATGAGGCAGCTCTCCGCAGTGGAAAGTCACCTCAACTCCAGGAGATTTAAAGCTGAGGATTCACCGACAGACTCAATGACCAGCACTTACCGGCTAAGTTGTAACCAGGCAGGGTGTCCCTGCTATCCTTTTGTTCATTTTAAGTGTGGTTATTGTAAACAAATTTGGGTGGCTCATTGTGACTGGGGAGCGAAGCCTTGGGTTCTGTGTGAAAATTGCTTAGAGGAAGAAAGAAAGCTCACAGACCTTCTTCTACACCTTGCCACGGTAGTGGGCATTTTTGAATTGGATTCTTTAGAGTGGTTCCATTTCTTCACCAACGGCATAAGGGGAAAATTGAATAAAAAGGCGGAACAACTAGTGATTGAGTGTAGGAGGACAGTAAAAGTACTCTGCAGAGCTGATCAGATAAAATTGGCCAGGTGGGAACAGTACAAAAGGCGGTACGCTCAAAGGAGCACCCACGGGGGCCCGGAAGAATATCCCTGCTGCTGAGAAGATGGCTTACCTCGCTGCTGGTGGCAACCCAGTGGGCAGAGGCAAAGGCAGAGGGATACACCTATGGGTAACCCTGGTGATCCTGAGTCTAGCCATGTACCTCATGAGTGGCCTCCCCAACCCTAAAGGAGAAATGGGGAAAGAAACAGACCCACAGGAGAGCCAGAGCCTACCTGGGGCCAGAATAGAGAGCTCAGGGTATGTTTTGACTGTCCAGAGATGCAAAGGGGGGAAAATTGCAAACACAATGATAGTAGGTTCCAAATGAACAAAAAGAAAGAGAAAACCATATATGATAACCCGATGGCAATGTCTAGAAAAAGGAGAGAGCTAAATAATCTGCCCATAATCCCTATATGCAGAAACTGTAATAAAACTGTGTGGGTTGGGGGTAAAAGAGAGTCTACCTTCGTAGCATATTTATGGGTAAACAAATTGTGCTATGATAAAAATAAATTAGAAATGGGCACCCTTAATGGGAAAACATATTGGGTAGGACAGAATGAAAAACTCCAAACCGCTTCGTTGAACAGCGGATCCATCATCCTAGATCTCTTAAGAGAAAATGATGAAAGGGTCTGCTTAAAATTAGACAAGATCTTCTGTTTCTCTAAGGATGAGGAAGGAATGGACCCAGAAAACAAGATACAAAAGGTAGCCCAGGAACTAAAGAGGCAGGAATTAGAGACAAAAAGGAAAAAGATGGAGCAAGAGAGCATGAGGTCACTTAGTGATCAATACGAACAATTAGAGAAACAATCTAGTGATTGGAGCTTGCCTGCCTCTAGCAAAAACCTCTTTGTGGATCTGGTGCAGGAGATTGCCACTGAATTAGGACTGTCTACCTGTTGGATTTGTGGGGGACTGAAGTCAGCTGAACGATGGCCCTGGAAGGGGGAAAGTTTAGCACCTGAACAACTCCTGAAATGGGATAGCAAAATCCTAAAAACAATGTCCCGACCCGAGGGGTGGACCTTAGATGAGAGAATAATAGGGACAACTTGCATTAGCAGAGAAGGAAACATACACACAGAGTTAGTGGGCTACACCCCATGCCTATCCACGTTAACAGTAAACTCGAATAACAAAACTAAGGTGTGGCAGCCTGAACAACCAAATGGGTACTGAAGCAAGGAAAAAGAAAAAGGGTGTAACTGGGTAAGTGAAATTGAATTGTGTTGGCATGAATTAACTAGTGCTAACCCCTACCGTTCCTTAACAGACTTAAAGGAGTTTTGGGAAAGACCAGAAAATGCAGACATTAAGTGGAGAGCCCTGAGTGGAATTTACTGGATCTGCTAGAAAAAGGCTTATAGCAAACTACCCCGGAAATGGAAAGGATCCTGTACCCTTGGGATGATTAGACCCTCCTTTTTCACTTTACCCAGATCAGGCAGTAACCTGCTAGGAGCTCCATTATATGAGACCCTCAGCCGAAAAAGACGAGAAACAAAAAGGGAACTCCCGCAGGCAGGAGGAAACCAGAAATGGAGGAATGAGGAGTGGCCAGCGGAATGCATAATAGAATACTATGGCCTCGCCACCTGGGCCCAGGATGGGAGTTGGGGTTACCAGACTCCGGTCTATTTACTAAACTGACTGATCCGGTTGCAGGCCGTAGTAGAAATAGTCTCTAATCACACCTCAGATGCATTGGAACTCTTATCTCGACAGCATTCGCAGATGAGGGCTTTTGTGTACCAGAATAGAATCACCCTGGACTATCTGTTAGCAGAGGAAGGAGGTGTGTGTGGAAAATTCAATGAATCTGAATGCTGCGTAGAAATTAATGACTATGGGGAAACGATTAGAGGTTTGGCAGCCGAAATTAAGAAAGTGGCTCATGTGCCAGTTCACAAATGGAACTTGATACTTCAGGCCTCCTGGTGGGACCAATTGTTTGGGGCAGGGGATTGGTGGAAGAAAGTGGGATTTTTCATTTTATGCTCGGTGGCTGGCTTAATCTTCTTACCATGTTTGATACCTTGTTTTATCAGATTGATTCACACGGTGGTCCAAGGGATGCAAATCGCATCACTACCCATGGATCCTGAATTGGCTTCAGTGGGTCTGAATAAAAATAATGCAGTACCAAAAATCATGAAGTTAAATGAGAAAAAGAGCAGAGCTGCTGAAGTACTTGCAAGGTTCGAAGCTCGAGTACAGGAAGGGAATGTGGAAAAAAACTTATTGGGGTGAATCAGAGGAAGGAATGCAGCAGGAATAATGTACAAGGTTGTTAAAACAGTTGGTTAAGAGGCTTTTTTATCATGAAAAGAAAAAAAAGACTATAACCAAAACACGAATTAAATAGGTTAAGATAGAAGGGGAGGGATTGTGATATATGTCCTAGAGTTAATTCGTGTTAAATGTTATAATATGTAATTAATTTTCTGTAAATGTAAGTTTTATTTCTAATCGAGTATACAACGGGCTAACTGGGACTGAAACAGCACGGAGGGGGCAAAAGGAATTCTTTTGCTAGAGATTTCACGGGAGGGACGTGAGAAAACTATGCCAAGAATTACACGGAAAGGGACACGAGAAAATTTCTGCCAAGAATCGTTAGAGGAGAACAAAAATGACGGAAAAGGGAGATGGAGAACCCGGAGAACCGAATGATTACATCAGATCGATATCTTATCCGTCCCCGCCCGACATTAACATCTCTACACCGTACCCGGACACAGCAATTACGACATTGTTCTCCAGCGCAAATCCATTCAACCACACCAGAACCCAAACATGAATATCTAATGACACTGCCTCGGAAGGGGGAAGTCTTGGGGTCCCGATTTTCTCTCAGTGAATCAGTGTATAAAAATCGGCAGCCTCAGACCAGAAATGTGAACTTAGGGGGTGACATACTAACAGAGTGTGTTACCGTGTTCACCCAGCGCTGAAATCCCAGGGTTCGACGCTGTCCTTTTAATTGTGGCTATCGGAGATGGTTATTTTGTCTCAAAATAAAATTCTAAATTTTGATTCACTGAATTTGGTCTATCGTATTTATTACACAAAGTAATGAAAGGTTATGTTTAAATGGTGAAACTGATTGAAAATCACAAGTTGTGTCTTTCTATGTTGTTTTGTAAGAAAGTTAACAGTTTGTAGGGGGAAGGAAGAGTGCTTTTGGAGTTTCATTCTGTTTTGTTTTAGTCTTCTTCCCCAACTTTCTTTTTCCATTCTTTTAGTGTGTATTAATAAAACTATTTGTTCATTTTTAATTTGAGCCTGCTATGCTTTTCTCCTAATCTCCCTCCCAGAGAAAAAGAATAAACACTAAGACCACTACCCTAAATTTAGCAACCAGAATTTAACGAACGTGAAACCACTACATCAATTGGTGTTTCCACCCAGTTACATTAAATTAAAACCATTACATGCCCATTCTTTATCTGCTCCTTTTTCATCCTTCATACACACTCCCAAGTCTGCATCTTTCTTTGAGCTGTCCAGTTGCCTTAGAGGAGGGCAAATGAACAAAAAGATAGAAAACCTAACATAAAACCAAATCAAAATCAAACCACCACCACAAAAAAAAAAAAAAAAAACCAAAAAAAACCCCTTCCCAAAAATCTTCTGTTAGCCCCTTCCTCCTTACTTTTAAAGTCCATGGAGCCCACCTGCTCCAAGCAGCATTCCAGCTTTTAGTGTCCATACCCAAGTGCTGTGTTTGCCCAGCTCTACTCTGCTCTGTACCATAGACATTGTGCTGACTTGCAGGCTACACTCTTCGTATTGGGGATAGAGTTATCTCTTTGACAGAGGTCCCAGTCTTATTATGTCAAACCAGCAGGTTACTCAGATTAGGAGGATCAGATGGAGAGTAAGTTCTCTGACATTCTTTTATGTTTTCCAGGGACAGAAAAGAATGCCACAATTTCTCAATGCTCCTTGGCTAAAGACAAAGCATGTAGCAGTGTGAGGGAGTGCCTATTAGAGCATATTACTACCTCCCCAACTTGCCATGGGATGCATGAAAGTGCACAGTGGAAGTTGTATATTTTTTTGCAAGGTAAAGATTTTATTTGCTGCACAGGCCTGAATTTGCTACATGAACATGCTACTTTATAGCTCTTCTGATACAGGTATGGGACAGAACACATGGCAACATGTTGCCTAACTTGAGACTGGGTGCTCATGGTAATCCAACCTTTTAATAGTTTTTTCCAATGTGTTCTGTAAAGACCAAAGTGGCTTTATTAAAATTCTCTCAAATGCCTTGAAGTTTTGTTTATAGGTACTTGGATATCACTGACTTGCTTAGGTTCCCAGATTTTAATACTCTCTTTCACATTACTTTCCTTTTCATCTGTTGGAGAGTATCATCATTTTGCCCTTTTGAAAAGAGTGAATTTCAACTGCCAGATTAAAATCTACCCATTCAGCTTTTGCATAGTTTTGAATAGTGTATTCCTACGGAACAAATATATGTAACACTTTCCTATCAAACATCTAATTAACTTGTTAAAATATTGTCTAGTTATACTTCCCTAGCACATGATACATTTAACAATTTGATTAATTTAATTACATATTGGGAACTCTGAAGAACAGCATTGCCACATACTTAGAAGTTTTATGTGCCTATTTTTCAGGAAACGAGGAACACTTTTAATATTTTGTTCAGTTTTGGAAAGTGTATTATTTATATACCAGGTGAGTTCTATTGGCCCAAGTCCAGATGTCAGATATGCTGTAAATGCTGCAGAACCTTCAGGACAGTGTCTTAAAGATATCTCTGTTAGCAATGATGAACAAGTGAAGACATGCTTGTGTGCAGGTTTGTCAGTTTATGTTGTATATGTGAACTCACAGTCATTCTTTTTAAAAAATCAGACTGTTAAAACTTTTTTTTTTTTTTTTTTTTTTTTTGCTTGCAGCATGAAGGTATCTGTGTTCTGTTTAGTTTCCTTCACCAAAATGTCCATATTCCCAAAGAACTGTCAATGACACTGTGGCTCCATGATCTTTAGTACTGGGTCTAAGTACTTTTAAAATCTGTAGCAGTGCAAGTTTCACCTTGACTTCATGGGAACCCCCAGTCATACCCCTTCCAAATTAGCATGACAATTTGTGTGCAAACCAGCATTCATCAAGGGACTAATGTCTTGTATCCTAGAGTATATTTTGTCCACTTCAGTTAAGTAATTTTGTTAACTGCTTATGTTTATGTGTAGGAATTTAAGTCTGTTGCCTTGTGATGATTTTCAAGGTAAATGGCTTTCTGGTTTTAAAATGTTACTGGGATCTGCCACTTTGCTGGCCAAGTAAGAATTTACAATGTGGAGAAGGCTGGTGACTGGAGCTGACAAGATGTGTAGACATGCTCCTTGAGAGGGTGAGTTGATCAAGTGAAGATGATAATTCTTTGCAGACTAATATTATGCTGGGTAGTGAGAAACCAATGCAGCCCATTTCCAGTCAAAGAAATTTCCCCTTCAAGACAAGGGACCCTCAAACAAGCACAGTTCAATGTCTTTATTGTGCATTATATTTGTGAATGCAGTGGAATCATGGACTTGTTACAACAGTTCAGTTACAGCAGTTACAACATAAATGGAGTGCTATTTTCCTTGCCCATGCTTAGTTCTTCAGTCCCTAATGCAACAGTTGAGATTAGAAGCATGATTCATGCTTACCTGTTTTCTGGATGTTACCAGGGAAACGGACAAAGGTAATTGACCTTTTCATTCAAGTCTTTTTGGAGTAGAATACATCAGATCCATCATCAGTGCCATCATCTGCATTCTGAAAATTGCTACCATACAGTCCAAGTATAAATTTAGAAGATGCATCACATTCCAGAGAATAGAGGCATATGGAGACAGACCTATGGCATGATGAGTTGGGCACTGTGTGTCAGCCTTTCAGGGTAAGTGCTGCACCAAATGGAGCAGTTACCAGCAATTCAAGAATTGTGTGTTGACATTAAATTGCTTGTCACACACCCACTTTCTGACTTTTGTCCACTCAGATGCAGCGGTCTAAGCACTTTACTCATGCTTTCCACACTTTTAGGAGTGTATTGTCATTACACAAAACACACTCCCAGGTACTACCCAGAAATCTACCTGCTATCTGTAATCTCCCAGCTCAGGCTGCAGCTAGGCTTCCTGGGAGGCAGAGGGCACTGCCCGCTATGCTCTAGACAGATCTCAGATTCTTACTCTTTTTCTCTGTGCTTGGAAAAGTTTGTGATAGATGAAATTGCTGCTTTTCACTGAGGTGCCCTCCATGGATGCTTTCTGCAGAATCTGAGCAGGCCCAGTGTCTTTGTGCAAGCCAGTGGATATCATGGCAAACAGCATCTGAAACAAATGGCAAAAAAAAATCTCTTTGGGGCCTTTTCTGACTGATCAGTGATGTTGTGCTAACTTAAATGCAATAATTTTTTCAGATTTTTTTTAGATCTGCATATAGAGAAAGAAGGATCCAATATGAAAGACTGATCAGACCAAGCAAAAAAGTATATTATCCCTAGCCTGTACATCAGGAGAGACAGTGTCATCTAAGGACAGCGGTCTTAATAGCAATAACATAAATAAGACTAGATAATCTTGAAAATTATGACATAAATGCTTACTCACAGAGCAATGAAGAATTGCCATGCCCACTTGGAAATCAATTCTGATGGACTCTGAGGAGCAGATTCAGAATTTTAAAATAACCTGATAAAAATAACCCGATAAAATAACAAGATCATGGCTCTGTATTGATTTTTCAGTTCGCAGTTCATGTAACAGAATCCAACATAAGGATTTCTTCTAATTACTTCATCATGTATCACTTAATACACCATAGTTTAAAAAGTTGACCTCACATACTTACCAGTATCAAAGTGGTTCAAACTATTATGAACTGCTAAAATCATTGCATTTTTCTTAGAGTTCCCACAGGAAATGTTTTGCAGCTAGTACATGCCTGAATTACTTAAAGTGAGATATTTTACACCATTTTTCAGAAATCAGTGTCTAGAAATGTGATTTCTTGTCTCAGAGACTCATCCTCTATCACTGAAACGTAACTTATCTTGTCTTCAATATGTAAAATGTATGAGTATGGGTAACTTAAAGATGAAAAAGTCCACTATGTTCTAGCTACACTTGATGATAATAGCTTGTCATTATTTGCTTCAGATGTATGTAGTCTATGCTTGGTCTTCCAAATTAAGAACATATTAAGTGTGCCCTTAAGCAACCACAGTCCTATCTCTTGTTAAATTAAAATCACTATTATAAATATTAGGGTCACTGTTTAAGCTGAGAACTGGTATCAGTGCAGCATGAATTGAAGAACAGTTGAAGTCTTAGCAAGGGAAGATATTAAGACATGTATAGTACCACTAGATTTCCTTGTCAGCCAGGTCATAGAAGGTACATTAAGACATAAGGAATCAGGGGGAGAATCCTGAGCTGTGCTTATTGATAGTTTCTCTACCAAATCTATTTTGCCCTCTGCACAACTGAAAAACATTTGTTAAGTAGTTAGAAAGATAGCTTTAAGCAACCTAAGTCCATCTCTCTAATCCTGAGCCAGCTGGGAACTATTTAGTTGTCTCTATATTTCAAAGGAGCCTAAGGCTGTGCTTTCTCCCCTGTGTTGACATGTCTTCAGAGAAGGTGAAGAGAGCAGTTGGTAAGGAGTAGGCGTAGCTGTGTTTGAATTCTCCTCTGTCTGGAAGAGCAGAGCTGCAGGGCAGCTCTCTGCCTGCTTTTCTGCTGTTCAGGCAAATGTTACAATAAGTGTTGAGTCTTCTCTGCATGGAGCAATCAGTTAACTTTAGAGATCTATTTCTTTATTTAACATCAACCATTCTTGAGGGCTTCTGATCTAGATGGGTCATGAGTCAACGAATGTTTTACTTGTTCTAGTATCATACTGTGTTGCTGCCCTGGGCTTGTTTCTGACCTTGGGCACTTTATGTGGAATTTTGATAACTGAGCAGCTTTCAAAATTGGCAACTCAGACAAAAGAAGAAAACTAATGAAAGCACAGCACACTCTTTCAGCATAATTTTCTGACATTTGTAGCAGTTAATTTTCGGAGATGAGGAGCAAGTAAATCTCTGGTTTATGACTACACAGCAGCATTACAAGGCAGGGTCTGTTTCACATAATGGCCAAGGAAGGGCTTAAATTGATTTTCATTTGCACTGTAAATAATTTTTCACTTCTCTCCCTAGCTCTTTTAACACAACAAGTTGGGTTCATCCCAAGATGCTTTCAACTTTTCTTTCTCCAGCTACATAGGTTTAAAGTTGAAAGAATGAATAACCCTTCAAAAGGACTTTGCTTTAGTCTCTGACCACACAATCAACTCTGACCAACCATAGTAACAAAGTTTATTTGCAAAATAAATTTTGTAGAAAAAGTTCAATGATCTTAGTAAGTCAAGCAGGAAAGGCTAACAATGTGTTAACAGGCCTTTGTAGGAAGAGAAGTGTTGAGACAGTTTCTTTTCTCTCTGCTATTTTAAAGCATTGGTTGCACACAGAAAAAAACAGTGTGCTTTTTACTTTGGCTAAGCTTCCCTTAGTGTTGTGAAGTCAGCCATGCTACTGGAGCTAAAATGGTGGAATCTGATCTACCAAAATCAAAGGGAGTCTGTTTGTGTAGGTGTCATGGGTTAGTACAGTTTGGTTTTTTAGTTATAAAAGAATGTAAAATAATTCTCCAGGTCAAGACCTGGGAATTGCTTTGGAAGAGACAGGGACCTATCAGAGAGTTAGTTGGAATATTGGCATCTGTTTTAACCACTGAGAATTACTAGCTGCGACTTTGGGAAGTACCATATAAAATCCCTTGATTTCCTGTAGGTGGGTCCATTTTCTTATTCCTTTGGCCAGAGAGAGACAGGTAACATCGAGTTGAGCCTGCTGCTCCCCCATTTTGCGGGGGGGGGTGGGGGTGGGGGTGGGGGAGGAGCTGGCCTGAGGCCTGGCTAGATTCCATCAGCTCCTGGGTGAAAGGCGGGGGAAAGGAGAGGTTGCTGTTTTGCAACATCTACTTTCTTCAGACTTCTCTGGAGCAGGGAGAAATCTCTGCTGGGCCCCTGATAAGAGCTATGGGCACCATTTAGGCCGAAGCCACCCTGATTTACACCAAGGGCTGGGCTGAGAAGGCATTTATGATCCTGCCTGGTTTTTTGTGATTCCGGACTGCCTGAGTGCTCCAATCTCTGATGTTTCTGTGAGTTCTTCCTCCCTCATCAGCTCGGCCTTGAACATTTAACACCACAAGCTACAGAGAGAGAGACAAAGACCCTGAGCAGATTTAACTCTTTCTTAGCAACATGAAGCTTCCAGAGCTTAGCCCTTCTCTGAGAGAGTAAGGAAAGACAGAGTGAACATAAAGAACAACAGGATGAAGTCAGTAGAGCAAGAGTGGAAAGACTATTGGGACAGAGGGGTTGAAGAGTTGGTTGTTCTATTCTTACTTGAGCCATGGAAATGAATTCTATATTTAGATAATTCCTTTAAATCATGGGAAAGATATGCATTTGGGGAGATGATTGTTTTAATTTGTGTGTAGATTTAAGCAAAGGTGTTTGTGATGAACTGAGTAATATCCTATAAGATGCCTGAACAGAGATAAAGATGAGAAGCCCCCTGCGCCAGTGAAGAAGTGAGAAGATACCTCTGTTCCTTGAAATGAAAAATCCTTTGCTTTAGAGTTATTCATCTTTAAAAAGTGACCCCCCAGTATGCAAAAGTCTAAGATCCTTGACCCATAAGCAGCTTGGGAAACTGCTCTTGGGAGGGTCACAAAAGCAGGTTTCTCCAGGCAGTTGTTTTTGTGACAGTTTAAAACCCACAAGAGAACTGTTCTAAGTTGTCAGTGGGATCCATGACTCTAGAAGATACTCTTCCCCTAATGAATTAAAGAAAGACTATTGTCAGATAGTGAAACTGACTGAAAATTACAAGTTTTGTCTCTTTATGTTGTTTTGTAAGAAAGTGAACAGTTTGTAAGGAGAGGGGAGACTGTTTTTGAAGTTTCATTCTATTTTAAGGTTTTTTTCCAACTTTCTTTTTTTCTATTCTTTTAGTGTATGTTAATAAACTATTTGTTAATTTTAAGGTTAAGCCTGCTTTGTTTTTCTCCTAGTCTCTCTCCCACAGAAAGAGTAAGTACCAAGACCAAAATTTAGTGAATGTGAAACCACTACATTAACTGGTGTTTCTGCCCGGTTGAAATTAAAACTATGACAGTAGGCAAGTTTGAAGAAGAATCAGGCACCATGTCTCAGCTATTATTCTCCCTCTCTAAATATAGAATCTCCTGCTGCTCAGAACCTATGTGATAGGCTCACACAGGCTGGATAACCTTCCATCTGATGCCAGCTGGCCCTTCCATTCCCCTGTGTACACCCTCCTGGAAGTGAGGGGCAGCTTTTGCTATCATATTCAGGATCTCTTCTCATGGCTTTGCTTTCCCTTCCTGAAACAAGAGTATTCTAAGGGACATTGGACTGCACTGGAAACCACTGGAACTGCTGAGGACAAAGGCGGTCTGTTAGCTTCCCCAGCCCATATGTCAGGGTATGTTCATTATAAACTTCCCACCCCCTCAGAAATTCCTGTCAGGAAGAGAGGTTGGAAAGGGGCCCAAGCAGTTTCTCCAAAGACTATTCACAGATTGGTGGTCCCAAGTGTTCACTACTTATAAATTAAGCATATGAAACCATCCAGTTATTAAAAATAACCTGTCTGGGCATCTCTCTATTTGTTCTTCATTTGGGGAGCCATGGCAGGTATGTGTCAATTTTTTTTAATTTTTTTTTTTTTTTGTATAAGCAGTCTTTTCTTCAAAAGAAAAAAATATGAGCTCCTTGCCTAATAACTCCAGAAACTGACATGCTAAAAAGCAACACTATTCCAGTTATATTTCTCACAGGGCTGTAAAAATTGATTACTATAATCATGTCTGGTGCTTTAGTACAGTCTCCCTTTGCCAGGCAACCTATAAGTATAATTTTTCTATTCAGAAGGCAGTAATAGGAAATGATTGACTGCCTTTTTTTAGCTAAGGTCTTGCATGTATGAGAGTAGTAGACATAACTCAAATCACCACTAAATCGCTTGGTTTATAGACCAGATACTCTTCAACCCAATGAAAAGACTGCAATATCAGATTCAAAAAGTCATCCAGAGAAGTATCACGTGCATGACATGGGTCACAATCTCATGTATATAGTATGTGTATCTGTTCTTACAAAAAAATTAATTTACCTCACATTTCTTTTAAAAATTCAGATTTGCCTTTTTTTCTTTTTCTGGCAATGTTCTTATAATGTGTGTTTTAAAACAAGGCAACCAACTACTCTTGAGCTAGAAGCCTTCATTCTGATAAAGTGTAAATTGATCCTAAAGATTAAATCCTTGATCCTGCATTTATCCCCAGTTTTCTGTATCCCAGTTAACCTGTATGTATCATAGGTGCCTTTTATGCACTGGAACAGAATCTTTTCTTGAGCCTTTTGTTAATGGTCAAGGAGCTAGAGAACTCAAATAATGAATTATCTTGTGCTATTTAAGGTATGGGAGTAGGAGGAAATTTCCTTTCATGACTTCAATTCAGTAAGACCTATCACATTCTTTCACTTGAGAAAACTCAATGAATAAACACAGGCTTTAGCTACCTCTAATGTTTCAAATGCCATGCTCTGATTTGCTCCAGAAGGATGTTGTGGTTGTGGTGAATCCCTGTGGGCAATCATAAGAGCTACCAAAAAAATGCAGAAAAGTGAAAATGGAATAGGAAAACTGTGGGGAACATGCCCATAAATTGCAGAGAAAGTTGTGTAATTTACACTGAAATTAGAAAAACAGGGAAGGAACTGGAGGTTGCATGTTTTCAGATATGAAGACTTGCAAAATCAAGCAATTGTTACTAATATGTGGTGAGAGACAAGCATATTTTGAGGATCAAAGTGTTAAAACTAAGCCTTAAGTTATTCTCATTGCAGCATTGCTAAGAGAGAAAAAAAAAGGGTTACATGTGGGCTCTTCACTGTGAGCAAATTAGTGGCCTAGGGTGAGAGAAGAAAAAAAAAACAAACAATGAAACAGTAGAATTGAATGTATGTGTTTGCCACCTACATCCAGGAGAAGAGGCCATCAATATTGAAAATGTCCTTAGGGATAATGGGGTTTGGTCAGCAATCAGGCCACTGGCAGAGTGCTGCAGAGCAAATGACTGGGAAAGACCTCTCCCAATGGTAGACTCAATTTTTCTGCATCATCAGTATAATATATGCCAAATGTTATGTGATTTTAATGTGTATACACCATCAGTACTGAGAGCTCAGCATCAAGTGATATGGGAATGCTCTACTCTTACATAATACTTTGATAGTCCTATCTGCTCCCCCTATGACCACCTTCTATTTAATAAGCACTACCCCTTCACCACATAGCATTGCTGCCATCCTCTTGCATTATCACAGGTGCAATTAAAGGTAAAAACTTTTTTCATGCAGATCAGAGGTCAGGTTCCAGAGTTTTTCATTCTCACTTTTGTTTCTGCCAGCAGTTTTTTTCCTTTTTTCCCCCCCTATTCCTTTCCTGCCATGCCTTTTTTTTCACCCCCCTTCCCCCCCAGCCTGTACATTAGTCATTGTACCCAGGAGATCTGAAAGAGTACAAGTGGATCACTCAAGGTGAGCATGGCCAGTTTTACCAGAGCACTTTGTCTAGAAATGTCTTGACATCCTAGTAAATTAAAAGCAACTTTCACCCCCTAACAGGTTGAACAGTTATGGCTAAAAATAATCACTAAGCAGGAGGTACACGCTCAATCAATAAATCAATAAATCATTCAGCTTGCTGACAAAAATGCTATGTGTGGTAATTTATTGTTTAAATATTGTGAACTCGGGTGGTGGTTTCAGCAACTCCTAGTCAGCAGGTCTTGTATCACACACATGAAAAAAATGCCACAATTCTTTCTAATTGGCAACCTTGTTGAAAATCTTAGGAACAGCGCCAGGTAACATGGGCAGAGGAACTTTACTGTTATCATAAGAATGTGGTATCTTGGTAGAGAGGTGGAACCTCTACAAGTTTTGTCATTGATGCTAGTCTTCAGTTGTAATTTAAAATCTTCAACCTCCAAAACAGATAGTGGCATAGTGAGAGGAACATGTTTGAATGGGTTATTGTGAGTATGAGTATAAATCTTTTGTGTACAATTCATCCATATACTTGAGCATTGGGGTTTTTTTTAGCAGAACACAACATGCCGTGTGAGTGATATTTTAAAGCTTGAGTGCCAAGCTGGAACAGCACACACACACATTTACATTTACATTTACATTTACATTTACATTTACATTTACATTTACATTTACATTACATTTATATTTATTTATTCACTAAGACTTTAGGGGCAACAAGTACTGAACACTTCTAGAAATTAAGCTATTTACTTGACCACATTTTAAAATATCACCCAGCAATGACAGAATGTCACCAGTTTTGGCAGTTAACCACATTCAGCTGGGAATCTAAGACCTGCTTCAAAACCTTTGAATTTCGGATCAGGCCTTATTTAATCCCAGGGAATCTTACCTGATATAGCATCTTCTTCTGCCACGCTCACCATTTAAATTAAACTTGCTTAAACTTGCTTGGGCTGGGTAAGAATCACTAAGCCTTGCATACACTCACCGATGTAGATCTTGCATCCATTTATATGTTGCATCTTAATTTGGCCATTGAGTCAAAAGTAGATGCTATCTGCTTTACTCTCCTGCCTTCTGGGATACAGAAGATACTCTAACAGAAAAGCAACATAAGGGAGCACAAAAGTTAGCCTAATGCCAAACCAGACAAACCAGACAAACCTGTCTTTCTGGAAAGTGCAGTTCCAGACACACACACCCCCACACCCACACCTACACCCCGCTTATTTTTTTTTAAGCCTAGCTTAATGTTTCCTCAGATTGAAAGTGGTGAAGTCAGGTAATAATTTTTGAATAGCTTACGAAATGTCTGGTGATACTATCAATACACTTTCATGGCTGATATACAGCAAGACTGAAATAATCACATGAAATCTACACATTTTGTATAATATGGTGAAATAGTTTTCATTTCTTGCCAGCATGAACAAGGGAGAGGAGGTGGGGGGAAAGGAGAGGAGAAAATGCTGACTCAGGGCTGTTTCCTCAAGCAGTAGAACATGACTCTGAGGATTTATTTGATATGTTCCTGTGGAAGACAAGATTATTTATGGTTTCATTTGCATATGGATTACTTTAGAAGCAAACTATTAATAAATGACAACACAAAGTCATAGCTAGGAAACTCCAAAGGAGTTAATGTTTCTTTTTGGAATGCACGGCTGCATGATGAATTATTTATTCAGCCATATTGTCTGTGATTTTATTGCATAGTTGTGCTCTTTGAAGTGAGTAGATAAATAGTGACATAGAGACCATTAAGTCATCATAATTCTACATCTGACCTGGCTGCAAAACAAGTGCGATACCTTTATCTTAGTAATTTCTCTCACTGAGAATTGCATAAAGTCATCTGGTCTCATCTTTTTTTGAAATCAGTATTCCAGAAACTGAAAAAAATCATGACATTATTAGCTTTGCAGAATCTTAACCACTTTTAAGAAAAATATCACTGTTTTCATTTATTTCAGCATTTAGGCTTACTTCTAAAATTAGAGAAATCTGATTTGAAAAAATGGCTGTCATCTATGATGGATTACACCTTCTTTTCATTGTTCTTTTAAATCAAATGAGTCTGGCATGAAGTTCAAAGATAAAGTTCATGTGGCAAGATACAATTACAAGACTGGAGTCCATTAGAAAATCTATTTTTTCTCATATATACAGTACTGATTTTCATATAATATATGTATTGGAGAGGTCTACTTCAAAATCAGTGGCTAGACAAGACCTGCCATCTCTGTGGCAGTAGGAAAGAATACCATCTCTTTATATTTAAACTCAGATTCTGGTTCTGACTAGTAGACAAGAGGTTGCCAAAGCAGGTAAATGTAATACTACATATTAAGAACGTATAGCTCATTGATTCAAATAAACCTTTATTTTTCCACTACTTCCACAGCATGAATGGCTTTGATAGTGGATATTATTAAATTCATATGATTACAATTGTTATTATAAAGAAATGAGATTATCACTGTGAAATGAAATATACTTGGTGTAAATTTAGAAAAGGAGATCCATAGCTATTATTCAAAATGCATGCTTGTAACTAAATGGTTATTGAATTACAGCAAAATTGAAATACTCCTTATATGAATAGTAATGAATCCCCAAGCAATTTTGTTGAAATGAGTAGAGTGAGTTGGAGTAAGAGAAATGTGATTAACTTCTCAAGTGTCATTAAGACTCCATGCAATCAAGGACAATGGAACACAGAACTCCCATCAGATGTCTTAAGGTTGAGTTTTGTTTTGTTTTTTTTCTCACAAGCTTATGCCAGCTTTCCACCATTTGCTGTTCTGAGCACATGTGTGTATTCTTCAGTATTATTTCTTCTACAGGAACAGCTAGAAAAATCTAGTGCTGCTGAGGATATTTGAAACATGAACATGTCTGTGTGCATGTGTGAGCACATGTGATGGAGACAAAAGGATGACATAAAGATCTGGAAAATTTCCAAATTATTATCAGTGAGATCTATAAAATTCCTAAGAATTTCAACTTTACAAATGATGATAGAATATAGTAAATGAAAGGTCAAAAAGGGCACTGGTTGGGTATAATCCTCTTCTCCCAAGCAGCTAGTGAAGGTGGTGAAGTCACCTCCCTGGAAGTACTCAAGAAATGACTGGACATGGCACTTAGTGCCATGGTTTAACTGACATTGACATTTAGTGTTTGGCCAAAGGTTGGAATCAATGATCTTGAAGGTCTTTTCCAACAGTAATAATTCTAAGATTCATTAATATAACGAAAGTATCTATCTCTTTAACCATTACAGAAATAGTTCAGGTAGAAAAACAATAGTAAATTTTCTTGGTGCTACACAGTTCAGGAGCATGTGCAGAGCCCTGAACATCAGAGAAATACAGAAATTTACTGATAATTCTGATCATCCAGATGGCAGAGATAACCTTGGCCTTCAAGGTATGGGTAGTGTCTTTAAAAAAAGAAGGACAACATTATATATCACAAAGGGAAATCAAGATAAAAACTCGTAATGCAGAGGAAACTTTTATGAATTGGCATATAAAATGCTGAGTTACAGGGATACAAAGGAAAAGAAAATTTTTTTAAATTATGGTGCAAAATGAGTGACATGCCCTGTCCTTAGTTGTAACAAGATGCATTTCTTAAGATAGTTGTTACTGCCAAGTTTGTTGTAGACAGCTATCCTTATTCTTTTTACTACCAAAGTAATACTGACAACTTGTTGGTCTAATGCTTAAATATTCATCTGAGGGAACTGAAGAGTGTAAAGATCCTTTCTGCTCTTAGCATAATGTTGCAAAGCACGTCTGCCTTGGCTCATGATAAGGGGAAATGCATGTCACCATGATCACAGTTATATTAAAACCTACACCACCTGCTTTTGTTGAAGAATCAAAAGAAGCTGCTGTCCAATAGAATAATCTTGTATAGATTGCTTTACAAGAAAATAAAATGTGAAATTATGTGGGGCTAAACTGACCCCTGTCCAATGTCATATTCCTAAAATTCAAGGACCCACAACACGAGATGGGTTAGAAAACACCCATATTAAAAACTTTCCAGATAATAGTTTTTAATATTTACCTTAGTATCTGGGGTATTTAGGATTTTACTTCTTTCTATTTTTCTTCAATATCCATACAGAATATATAACTTAAAAAAACAGAGGTCATGAGTATCACATAACAGACAGATCTGGCATATGGAAATTCTAGAAAGTTGCAAACATGCTATAATCACAAATTTTGAATATAATGGCTGATTGATTTCTCTGTTACTGAATGAATATGATGGTGCTAGCTGGGATAGAGTTAATTTTCTTCACAAGAGCCCATGTGACTAAGTTTTGGCTTTGTTTCTAAACCAACATAACACACCAGGGTTTTATCTATTGCTAAGCAGCCCTTGCACAGTGTTAAGGGTTTTTTTCATGCTCTGCATGCACAAGTGAGTAGGGCAAGAGATAGTCAAGAAGCTGGGAGGGGATCCTTGAGCCAACACAGCCGACACAAAATGGACAAAGGCATATTCCATATCATTCAAAATGGTGAGGGTGTTAATGCTTAGCTGCTGGCTGAAGTCAACCCTACACAATGAGCCAATGCAATTTCATACTGAACTTTATTTTGGAATGTGTGCCTTATAAAAGACCTTTCTCTAAAATATAACACTGGATTGAAGCCGCTGAATCAAATTACTTTGGATTATATATAACACACAAAACCGAGTTTACAGCAGGTAGAAATTTTGAGAATCTGGCTACGAAGTGGTTTATTTACTAGGAAGAACAGCTTATGGTTCTTAGTAGAATCAGAAGTACATGAGTACCACTGCTACCCAGAGACAGACTTACAAGTAAGGAGAAAAAGATTGTTAGGAATGGGCTACAGACCTACTAAAATAAATGAAAACCTCAGACAGAATGTTAAAAAGACAAACAGAATTGGACCACAAAGAAACAATGATAAAATAAGAAGACTCTATCTTGTAGATTAGGGGAAAAAAAAAATCAGTCTAACTAAGCTTTACCTTGGGAAAAAACCAAACACAAATACTAATGGTGTAGTCATCTGCTGTACTAGAGAGGGACAAGGTAAAAAAAAAAAAAAAGAAAAAACAGGCTGAAAAGGATGATTAAAAGTGAAAAGGGGGATCTCCTACTTACTAAATTGATGCTTTTGTTCTCAGTAGAAATTAAGATCATGAGGGCAATAACAGGGTATCTAATCAGGAATGAAAGCAGGAATGGTATTTTCATTACCATATTTTCACACCATTTCAAAGTAACAGCAGAGTTTGGCCTGTGGACCATTGGTAAAAGAAATGAAGACTCAGACAGAGGGAAAAAGGGACCAGATAAAACACTAGAAGAATTAAACATGAAAATGCAAGTTCAGTAGCAGACATTTTTAATGGCTTTACCAGTTTAGAAATATGTGGTGGAAAGATTAGAGAACCTGGCCTTGGACTAGAGATAGCATATCTAATTACAGAAAGAATTTTGGGGAGGAATTGGTGATCTAGGTGGCTGCATTCAGTTTGGTCACTCCTACAGGAGCCCTTAGCACAGATTTTCAAAGTCAAGAACAATAAGCTGTGAAGGCCAATGGAAAGAGAGCTAAACTGTAATGGGGATTTCTTTATTTGAGGTGCATACTAAGCTAGACTGACACAATTTACATTCAACAAGATAACTTTCTTGTAAGATAAGAGTAAGTGTCATGTTTCCAAGAATACAGATTATGGTAAATCATTCAGTACTTTGGCACACAGGAATTTACTTTTTAAGGAACTCAGTAAGAGTGTTAATATATGAAGTGGAAGTTTGGTAAATCAAAAACTAAGCAGATAGCTAAAATGTGCACACACTGGAAAGGAAGTCCCCAAGATGCAATTTTATCAGTGTCATTTCTTACCCATCAGTCTTAGGGACTGATACTGCACAGTGTTGTCATTAGTGAGAGAACAAGGTGTGTGAGATTCTAACTAAATGTTAAATTGAGATACTACTTAAGACTAACTATACAGAAAGCCTGACCTCTGACACCTGTAAGATAGAGCTGCAGCAATGTAGCATAGTACAAGCAACTGTTGATGAAAGCATTTCCTAAAAAGTAGATTTTTGTCAGCTAGAGGTGAAAGAGAAGCAATAGGAAACAGAATAAAATAGCTGACCAAAGGATGACAGGAAGCTTGCCAGTGTGACGAAGCAGTAGAAAAAAACAAGTCCAGTCTCCACCATTTTCACTGAATACAAGGAAGTGATCCTGCCTTCTACATTACACAAGGGACCAGTATGAGCGAGGGTACAATATTTTGCATAGTTCTAGTCATTTGTTTTCACAGAAGTGCATCTTAAACTGAAATGGAAAAAAAAAAAAAAAAAAAAAAAAAAAAAAAAAAAAAAAAAAAAAGAAAGGCAAAAAGGTTGTTGGAATAATATGGTTAATGAAGAATTCATGCTATGGGAAAAACAGGAAGAACCTGGCAAAGGGCTATTTAATATTTAAAAAATTAATACATACATATATAAATATGAGAGTAAAAGCTGGAATACTTGTAATTTTCTAGTCAAAAAAGTTTTTAAACAACAGGGATGAAAAAAGAACAGTACTGGATCCAGTAGGGACTATAGAAACATAAAGAGCTCTCTGTGACAGTAAAGAGTAAATTTAGACATAGAAGTGAGTCAGCCAAGTCAGTATCAATGGTACTATTAATTTATTAAAAGATGTAGTGCTCAGGGCACTTGAGCACCATGCCAAGATAATTGGTAAACTACATCTGGACCCTTACTGGCTCACTTTCAGACAGTGTCAATACTTGTTTGTGTACTTTCCTATTTCCAGAAGTGGGGCTAGGACAGGCAGAGAGAACTTAGGTGCATCTATAGGTGAGAGGGACATACAAGAAATATAAAAGGGATCAACTTGCAATGTCAATGCACATTTGTGTTCAACAACTATACAGACACAGAATGAAAGTGTTTTAATCCTAGGTGCTTAAATTCACTACTAGATCTGAAAACATGGTAAGCATATCAACTTCATATTATTTTCTATCTATCTTTGCTTTCATAAGCATCTTTGTATCTTGGTTATAAAAATTCTTCCTTGGGTCTCCAGGAATATTTAGAACATGAAAGATGTGCAGATTTCTTCTACTCTGTATCAGCTGTGTTCTCTCTGCCCAATTTTTGACTAGACAGTGCAAGTCAGATTTTTCAGTTCCATTTTTCAGTGGAGGAAGAAATAGGCATGTTTTATCCTATTCTTCATCCTGCCTTTGGGTTTGATAAATGTTGCAGGAATTCCTTCTGTGGCTGCTTCAGTGAAAAGTCACTGAAGACTTTTATCTCATAGTATCTTGCTAAGTATTTGTCTTGGTTTGGAAAGACAGGTATCTGCTAGGGAAAGGTGGAGCTCCCCTTGGAATGGAGAATGTAAACCCTTTCCCCCCAAATTATTATAATTTTGCAATTAGGGGCTTTCAGGTAAAAGTATGTGAATAGGAATAACAGTTTTTTACTAGGAATATTAAAAAATACAAATGTAGTAGGGAAAAAAACAAAACAAAAACAAAAACAAAAACAACAACAAAAAAACCCAACTAAAACCAAAAACAAAAAAACCCCAACCAACCAACCAACCAACCAACCAAAAAGAACCAAAAAAAAAAAAAAACCAAAAAACAAAAAAAACCACAAAACCCAGCAACAGTAAAACCAAACCCAAACCCAAAAACAAGAAGCAAGCAAACAAACAAAAATCCTAGAAACCCTGACAGAGTCAGAAATACAACCTGACACCCTGTTGGCCAGGGTGTTGGAAGCAGTCCAAATAAATCCACCTGGTGTTAACTGATGTCTTTCTGTTGGACTAGAGATGATCCTGTAGAAGGAGTCCAGTGGTAGTGAGATGGGTCCAGTCTTCCTCTGGAATCCAATGGAAAACAGGCTACCTTTGTGTTTTTTGTTGTCTGGTGATAAGGCACTTTGTGGAGGCACGACACAACGCCCAGGGTCCTAGAGTCCTAAACAGTCACTGCTGGTCAGTGTAAAAAGGAGCAAAGTAGGCTTCACATGCAGTCCGAGATTCCTTTATTAGCATCACATAACTCAAATACAGTGCAGAGGTGAAGACCAGGAACAAAGGCTGGACCATGGGTTTTAATGGACACAATCAGGGTAGAGTGTGGGGGTCAAGGGGCCAATAGGGAGAAGATTAAGGAGGGACACAAGGGGAAGTTTACAAAACATAAACCCAATGGGAAAGCTAATGTGATGAGATTTATATAAGCAGACCAATGGAGCCTCGAGGAATAGGGGATTCCCCAAGGGGTAGTCCAGACAGGGGCTGGCACCAGGAAGGATTGGCAGGGAACATTTGCGAATAAGGGTAGATATCAGAGAAGACAGACAACCCAGGTTAAACCACCACCCTGGGGTGGGGAGGGAGAAGGAATAAACCAGAGGGTATTAAAACACAAAATTACACACAGCAGCATCTCCCCCTTTCCTGTTAAGAAAAGATAGAGGGAGAGTTCAGGGAAATACATGACAAGAATAACTGAGGCAGGATTACATAAGAAGGTTACACTAGATTACAGGGGGATTCTTAGAAATGTAATTTTAAACAGTCAATATGAACGTGGATTTTAACTAAGCTTAGAAGAATTATCGTTTTAAAAGTCTCTTTGGGCAGTTCCTTTTCCTTTCTTTCTGTGGTCTCCTTTTTCTTTTCTTCTATTTAATAGGATACAGAAGAACACCTCTTCGGGACTTCTGAATCAAAAGAAGCAGCACGTACAGCCATTGTTGGTTAATAATACTTTGACTTAGGTTGTTGCCTCATCTATCTTTGCTGCCTTTCTGTAACAGAAAACTCAGTTTACAGGTTAAATTACTTTGAGACTTATATCAAATATGATCTGGGTGAATACCCCGTATGAGAAATTTGTATTGATATATTTAAGGGATAAAAGGCATAAACAAGCAAGGTAAAATGTAAAATGAACTTGAAATCATAACATATAAGGGATATGGGAGAAGTATTTCCTTGTCATATCATCAATGCAAAAGCTGTTAAACTGAAGAGAAATTAAAGTAGTTTCTTTTTGTATGAACTTGATTTGAACACTTAAAGGAAATTTGTCACCAGCAATAAATCTCTAATTAACAAGATAAATGAATGCTGAAGCAATAGCTTATTTATTAAATCACCAAATTCACTGCATTAAAATAAAAGAAATTTGGTAGAAGCTCATTTCCTGGTATTCTGGTAGCTATGTTATTTGAACTACCAAAACTTCATAGGGAACACAAATGAATAATTGTTGCTGGAGGTTTTTTTTTTCCCTAACTTTAACTTTGTTTTTCTCTGAGTAGTCACAACTATCTTGTTATATGATTGAATAGGAAATACCTTAATTCTAAAGCACACGATTTCTAGAAATAGACCTTAAAGGTGTGATGCCAAATACAATGAGAAATATGGATTAATGGAAAAGTTTTAGGGGAACAAATAAAAGAATACTAGTAAATGATAAAAGGATCCTCAGGACTACCCATATAAACACCAAAACATTATCAACATTATAACAGTAACCTTAAAACCATAAACATAACTGTAACAACAAACAGTTTTAAAAGGAAAGTCTTTCTGCTGAACTAGCTCTCCTTAATCAGGGCAACTCTGCAAGTCTGGCAATCTTGTTCCACTTGGATCTCTATCTTCTCTTTTTATGCTCATCCACCACTTGAAAATCTTTGCTGGAACTTTTGCACTTGACTGTGACGCAAACAGTTCTGCCTTCCTGCAGTCACACTGATCTCACCTGGTGGTAGATTATTCTTGGTCTTTTCTTACAGTCTCTCTCTCTAATACTGAGACGCTAATTTTGAGGAACTAAGGATTTTTAGGAAAGTTAAGATAATAAGTTGCTGAACTAGCTGAAGTAGATAGGTAATCTTTGTTCGCAGTTAACAGAAGCTGGATCTTAGATAAGCTACCCCAGATCTTGTAACTCATTTCTTGTCAGGTTTATGTTTATGTAGTCGTGCTTGTAATGAAAAACAAAATGTGGTAAATAGGACATAAGATAGCTGCAGATTTCCTGCTTAAAGGACCCATTGAACACAGGAAACTGTAAGTTCTCCCAAGGATTCATTTGTCATGAATGCATTGAAAAGGTAGAAAGGTCAGGATGAGGAAGACTCATCTTACTTCCTCATTTTGGGTGACCCCTCCCCAGAATAGACCCCCAACTCATTTTAAGAAACAAAGTACTCATGCATAATAGCCTTTTTGCCAATTAGCATACGAAGCGAGGAATGGGAGGTGACAGGGGTATGAATATGCATTTGTATTTTGGATATTCAACACTTTTGTAAATAAAAGAATTTGTAATTACTTGTGAATTTCGCAGTGCGAATTAGGGAAATATCCTGCGTGCTGCCCGGCCGTAATAAATATACACTTTCTAACTTTAAACTGTAAGAGAGTTTTTGTCCATCACAGTTGGGTATCAATACTAGATCAATACCCATATTTCTTTAATAAGTCAATACAAAGCTTATAAACTAGATTATTTTTTTGCACAAATTAATATCCTTGGTATGTGTTCCAAAATTCACCTTAACCTAAATTAAACACTATGTCTAAATACCGGGAATAATATCCTTCTGCAGGGCCCCTTGCAAAAGGATATTAGCCAAGACATAAAAGAACATGTTACAAAATCTATTTCTTACTAAATAAGAGAATTTCACTTAAATTAAGATATATTAAAAGACTACTTTAAACATTCTGCTTTAAATCAATAAAATTCTAATAAATTAACACTTTATAAAATAGTTGCCTAACTTAGAATAAATTGCAAAAAAGGAAAAATCTTATGAAAGATTGAAACCCACTCAGATAACTTGCAGAACTACTTGGGCACTTGGCTTTGCATTACACCTGTGATTTATATATTTATATATATATATATGTGTGTGTGTGTGTGTGTGTGTATGTGTATATGTATGTATGTATGTATATTTCCACTATTATTAAAAGGTCCCCTGCTGTGATGGATGACCGAGGTGACAGAGAACTTCTAATGAATGTTTGCCCAGTAAAAGCTACATTTTGTCTGGAGCTTGGGACACAGACTAAACAATTGCATTGATTTGGGCTAGGGGTAGCAATGTTAGGTGCCCTATGTTCATCGCAAGTTATCAGGTGTCTCAAAGAAAAGGTAAACAAGGATGGGGTGCGGGGTGCAGATGTTGCTGTTGTGGGGGTATTGCACAAAGCAGCGGCGTCTGCAAAGAGACCTCCGATTCCATCCACCCCAGGAGAGGAAAGACTTACTAGCAAACAGCCACTGCCTCCCGAGGCAGAGCCCGTGGAATCAGAGGCAGGGAAAAGGACAGGATGAGAGGGAAAAGCACGGGAAAACAAGCTCCAAAAGGCTCCGGCCATAGCCATATTGGAGTGCTGACATACTCACCGGGGGGGCCTGGGTTGACATGGCTGACGTCTTCCCAAGCCAGGGACTGGGAAGGGTTTGGGGGAGTCTGAGGGAAGTAGGGTACGGAAGGCCCCATAGGATGTTGGAGTCCAGGGCATTCCTTTGGTTGCCCTGGAAGGTCAGGGACCTGGGCAGGGGGGTCTGGGACCCCAGCCCAGAGCCCAGAGCTCAGAGAGACACTGGATTTGATTTCAGTCCATGGGAGAGGCTTCTTGCACTGCAGGAAGCATTGCAGGCCACAAGAGTGTAAAAAATAGTAGTTTAGTATATCACAGGGTGAAAAAACAGTGAATTTGGGATTTTTGGCATTGGAGTGAATGGGGCAAGGTGGAGAATTTAGGGCGTTGTCTCCTTCTTCTTCCTTCTTGTTCCCTCACTCCATTTCTGCAGTGATGTTGGCACAAAGTAGTTAGTGAAGATTGGGTCAGAGTAAAGATGACCTTTTTAGTAATAGTGATAGACATTGGTAAGAAATAGTAAATAAAGAATATGTAGCAATTAGTATAAAAGATAAGGACAGCCCAGAGACAGGGGGAGTCACCAGATGTCCAAGCCGCGGCAAACATCTTTTGGACACTGAGAAAATTGTAAGATAAGAACTAATAAACGAAGCATGTAACCTTGAAGACTCCGTCTTTTCCCGTGTTTGGCACAGAGCTTTGCAGAGGGCGAGGACTCTTAAACCACCTGAATGGTGGGGAATTTAAACTCCTGAAAAGGAGCCCCCGGCAATAGGGGTCGATAAAATAACTACAGGAGGGGAGACCAAAATGGGGGTCCTGGTAGAGCTATGGCAGCAGTTGAGCTGCAGTGGCAGTCTGAAAGCTGTGCGAGGCAGGGCCACGCCGCCTGGCTGCATTGCCTGCACCTTGGCAGCAGCGTGGACAGAGATGCTCCCAGAGCAGTTGGCTGCCGGCTGCCCCCGCCCTGTCCCCACGGACCCGAGGACTGACTCTCCACAGTGGCGTCCACTCTGCTCTCTGCTTGGCGCGGCGCTGGCCCTGCCCATGGAACCTGGCGGTCACCAGCACTGGCCACAGCACTGGCGCTGCTGATGGCACCGCAGCCCATCCCACTACCGGGTGGGGGGGGGCTTTGTTATTTGTCCCTGTGGCACCTGCCACTCCTGGTCTGACCCACGTGGCCCTGGACTGCCACCCACACTGCAAAACTGCCCCATTTCCTTATGTGCCAGCTTCTTGCTGCCCATGCTGGCAGCTTTCTGCCAGCGGTACAGCCCCTGCCACCTGCCTCTCCCATATAAACTTAAAAAGAACTTTAAAAACTTATAAACACTGTGCTGGCACTTGGAAGATGTTAATCCCATGCCTCTTGTTCCCAGGAAGCTAACACTCACAGGGCAAGGCTTCTGCCTCTCCCACTGCCTCTGGTCTGTCAGTTCTGTGAAAAACGCCAATCACTTGTTTTAAAATTTTAAAAGTTTAATAGTAAATAAGATGGTTATAAAAATAGAATTAGAGTAAAAAATTGAACAATTTTAGAGTTAGGACAATACGAGACAATAAAAAACAAAGTTACAGACGTCTGGGTGCCTCTCCGAGCAAAAAAGCTCCGAAGAAGGACCTCTGCTAGCAAAGGACTATCTCTTAAAAGCAATAGCCTGTTGAATATTTATATATTTCATACATGATGCATAAACTCTATTTAAACAAAGAACCGTCTCTGGTTAGTATAACTTTTTTTCCTTTAACCTCTGTGGCATTCTCAAGGCTGAGAGAGGCAGGAGGAGTTGGTCTCTTCTGATAAGGAAGTAGGAAATCCTTTTTTTCTCTGAAAGATTTACGTTTTCTTGTGGTTGGTACATAAAAACTACATTATAACTACAAAACTTCATTTACTATACTATCAAAATATTAATACAACACCAATAATTAACACAACACAACACATATGGTAAATATCTTGCATAGAGCCATATAATGTGCACTTTTCACAATCCTCCCTCTTTCTTTTTATAATTAATTTGGCTTGAGCAATATTCACTGTTTTCTAGCCTTCATTATTCACTCATTTTTTTTCACAAATCAATCTCGCTTCTTTGAAGGGGTCTTCAATGTTATTTTGTTTCTTTAACACCATAATCCTTTGTGGTGGTGTTGTTGTAGGCAACTTTTGGTCAAGGTTCACTAATTGCATGCCTTGTACTACACTGGTGATGAGCCGAATGAAACAGGGAAGCAAACAAGGAAGAAATATTAGACCAGCTGTAGCGCATAAAAGGAAGAAGCCTAACTTTTTCCACTATTCTACTCCCAACACATTATTCCACCAGCTAGTATTTAGCATTGATTCCCACTTTTGAACTGGTACGTGGGCGATTTTTCTGATATCATTGACTATGTCCAGGATGGCATCTCCATTGTCATCTATTTTTAAACAACAATCTGATGTATTGAACTTTCCACAAACACCCCCTTCTTCAGCTAATAGATAGTCTAAAGCCAGCCTATTCTGATCATGGCTGCTCTTGTTTGGGTTTGTTGCCTTGATATTAATTCCATTGCCTGACCAGTTTTGTTCGTTATTATCTCTACAGCGGCTTGAAGTCTTATAATACGATTTAGCATATAAATTGGGGTTCGATATCCCCAACTCCCATCTCGTGCCCAGGTGGCTGGCCCATATGTTTCTAGTATGTGTTCAGGGGGCCATTCCTCCTCTCGCCATTTTTGGAATCCTCCAATTAATTCTCTTTTGTTTCTCTTTAGATCCTCATAAACTGGTATCCCTAATTGTTCCCCATCAGGTCCTGGTAAAAGAAAAAATCCTGGCTGTATAATTCCCAGAGTGCAGCTCCCTTTCCACTGGGAGGGGAGTTTTGGGTATGCTCCTTTTTCACATATCCAAAATAAGCCGTCTGGAGCTTTCCAATAGTTAAATTTTTGTTGATCTATATTCTCCCAAAATTTGGAAATTTCCGGGATGCCATAGTAAGGATTTTTACTTGTATCATTACATTGAAAAAGTTTTGTTTTGTTATCATACTTACAATTCACTTTTTTTGCTTTTTCTTGGGTCCAATACATGGTTGGTGCTTCTGGGACCCACCATACAGAAGTTCCATTACTAACCTTATATCTTTTACAGGGTGTTTTTCCTACTTCATAAAGGAAGCTTTTCCCAGTGCACCAGAGACATTCTTCCCCTATCACTGTTGAGCTTAAAATCCACCCTTCTGGTCTGTTTTCTCCACTTGTACTTGCTTGGTTCCATTTTAGAAGCTCAATTGGGCCTAAGCTGCTGCCTTTCCATGGCCATTCTTCTGATATCAAAGCCCCTCCACAGAGCCAACAATTGGTTATGTTAAGTTCCTTACTTATTCTTTCTCCTAATTCTACAAACTGATTTTTACCCATCCTTGAGATATCTATTTATTTTTCTAATTGCTGTTCAAGTTTGGTATACAAATCATTGATCGAAATTGGCACAGGTTTAGGTGGTTGTACTGACTTAGCCTTTTTGCTTATCAATTGCTCTTTTACTGAATCCAGTGCTTTTTGCCCAGTAATGTAGGTAAAACAAATCCACCTCTCCTCTTTCAGGCACTGACTTCCCATCCTGCTACCACTTGTTCCTACATTCTCTGCAATCCAGTACTTCTTCCCTTTATGTATGCAATTGCCTAATTTGGATGGGTTATAACAGTGGCTGTTGACATGAGTGTGAGAAATGAAAAAAGAACCTCGGTGTCTTTCCATGTACAGCTTTTGGTAACATTTGTAGCATGGCCTTGTCGATATCCCAAAAGGGAGAAGACAAAAATTGAGTGACAGAAAAAGGAGTAACAGAGGTCCAGTATGGCTTATACTCCCACCTCCCATGCCTATGGGGTTGTAACCCACAGCAGGTGTATTTGATCTTCTTGGTGGCGAATACAGAGGCCAATCTGGTCTTGCCCTCTATTTCCTTGTCACTTCCTCTTAGCTAATTTCCAGACAAATTGTTTTTGACACTCCTTAACTGTCGTTTCCCACTGTTCTTCAGGTATCTCCCATTCAACAGGCACTAATAATTCCCATCCACAAAACAAAGTTATTATTTCAGTTTCTTCGAATTCTACTTGGATAGGAGATCGATTTGGCCCTTGACACTTCCTGCAACGAGAGCGTCGCTTGTGTGAACTACAATACCAATTCTTCCCACAATTTAAACATTTATATTTAATCCAGCTAGCATGTCTGGTATTTGGGTGGATCAAACAGGGTATTTGGTCTGGCACTGATGGAAGTTGCAACTCCTCTTCCTCCTTGCATAAATCACAGGCTAAGGCGTGACTACAAGAGTTCTCTGTCTGAAACAGTCCTGATCCTCCTGTTTGGAGTGGAAGTATTCCTCCCCAAGGAGGGTATCTGAGGTGTCTCAAAGCTTGTCCAGGTGGTACTTGAAACCACTGATATAAGCTTGGCCTTATCTCCCAATTAGGTGTGATCCTGGGTATGTTTCTTGGACCATTTGGGTCTTCCCAGTTCATTACCACCCAGTCCCCGTTTAAGAATCAGTTTTGTATCACCCAATTCAGATGCATATGTCCATTCCTTAGGTTCATCCACAGGTCCTTTGATTCTGGTGGCGTGGATCGACCCTCATTCCTTGGTCTGGATCGCAGCCTCGGTCGTCAGCAATACCTGAAAAGGACCTTCCCACTGAGGAGTTAAAGATTGTTCTTTCCAGGTTTTTACTAGCACCCATTCCCCTGGATGAACATTATGGATTTTAAAGTCTAAAGGTGTGGTTTGAGGGATTATTCCTTTCAACTGTAAGTTTTCAAGAGTTTTTGCAATGGTGTTAACATATCTTTTAACGCTCATTTCCCCTACCTCATAGGTAGCATTTTCATGTTGGGTGGTTAAAAATGGTAACTCAAACATAATTTCATAGGATGACACTCCCAGGTCTGACGTGGGTTGTATTCGGATCCTCAATAAGGCCAAACGTAGGCATTGTACCCATGACATTTGGGTTTTGACTATTAATTTGGTCAAAGTTCTCTTTAAAGTCTGGTTCATCCTTTCTACACGACCAGAACTCTGTGGATGCCATGGGGTATGCAGCTCCCATTTTATCCCTAAAGATTGAATTATCTGTTGTAACACTTTTGACGTAAAATGTGTTCCTCTGTCTGAGTCTATTCTATTAACCATTCCATATCTGGGAATAATCTGTTCTAAAAGGGTCTTACTTACCATGTTGGCTGAGGCCTTGGTAGTGGGAACTGCTTCTACCCAATGAGTTAAATGGTCTGTTATTACTAATAAATACTTCCATCTTTGTACTTGAGGAAGTTCAGTAAAATCTACTTGGATACTTTGAAATGGTTGAAGAGCTAACTCACGACCTCCCAATGTTGTTTTTCTCATTACCTTTTTGTTTATCCTTTGGCAAGTTATACATTTTTCAGTTACTTGCTTTGCTACTCCAAAAATCCCAATGCATCCATAGTCCCTTAAAAAATGATCACACAAGGCCTGAGTACCCCAGTGGGTTTTCTGATGCATATCTTCTAATATTTTTCTAGCTAGTATTTTATTAAGTAATTGTCTTCTGTCAGGAAGTTTCCATTTCCCTGATTCAGCTTGTTCTCCTCCTATCTTGTTTAATTCTTTTTTCTCTGCTTCACTAAACTTTGGGATTTCCAATTTTTCCTCATTTGGAGTTAATATTAACTCTTTCAGCTCCATTTTCTGCTGCATCCTTAGCTTCCTGATCTGCTAAATAATTTCCTCTTATTTCTGGGGTCACTCCTCTTTGGTGTCCCTTAATGTGTACTATAGCTATTTCTTCAGGTAGTTTTAATGTCTCTAAAATCTCTAAAATGAGTCCTTCATGTACTAATCCTTTTCCTCTTGAGTTAAGTAATCCTCTTTCTTCCCAAATTTTTCCAAAAGTATGTACTACTCCAAAAGCATACCTCGAATCAGTGTATGTAGTTCCTTTCTTGTGTGCTAAATATTCCAGTGCTTTTTTTAGAGCATATAATTCACAAGTTTGAGCTGACCAGTTTGAAGGTAATTTTCCTTTTTCAATAGTTTGCATGTTTTTTCCATCAACTACTGCATACCCTGACATTCTTTTTCCTTGTAGACATCTGGAGGAACCATCCACATAGACTATTTCCCCTTCTGAAAGGGCCCACATAGACTATTTCCCCTTCTGAAAGGGCTTGTTCTTCAAGAACCCCCCGAACTTTTGTTTGGTATTGGATAATTTTTAAACAATTATGTATTAGGTTATCTGATGGTTCTCCATATAGGAATTGAGCTGGATTTAAACTCCTGTTTACTTCTAATGTCAGATCATCACTATCTATCAAGATTGCTTCATATTTTAACATTCTAGAGTCTGTCAACCATTTTTCAGCTTTCTGATTTAACACATTTCGAACTGCATGAGGTGTGCACACAATTAGTTTACTTCCAAAAGTAAGTTTACGACTTTCTTCTACCAGGATTGCAGTAGTGGCTATAGCTTGAATACATACTGGCCAGTCATGGCTCACTGGGTCCAACATCTTTGATAAATAAGCTACTGGCTTTACTCCTCCCCACTCCTGGACTAGAACTCCATGAGCTACCCCCTTTTCTACATTCACATACAGATGAAAGGGTTTTTCTAGTGAAGGTAAGCTTAAAGCTGGTATTGAGGCCAGTTTTAACTTCAATTTTTCTAATTTATCATCATCTTCCTTTGTCCATTATATATTATCTCCTTCTGTCAATTTCTCATACAAAAATTTTACTGCCTGTGTGTACCCCTCAATCCATAATCTACAATATCCCAACAATCTGAGTACTTTTCTGATTTCCCTCTTTGAAGAGGGAGGTGGAAGGGATAATATTCCTGCAATTCTCTCTGGACTGAGCCTTCGACTACCCTTACTTATCAAGTGTCCAAGATATTTCACCTCTGGTTCTACAAATTGCAGTTTCCCTTTTGATACCCTTAATCCTTTTTCTCCAAGAAAATTTAAAAGTTTTATTGTAGCTTCTCTAACTTCAACTTCATCTTCCCCCGATAGTAGAAGATCATCCACATATTGGATAATTTGTATTCTAGGAGGAGTGGAGAAGGCTTGCAGTATTTTTTCTAAAGCTTGCCCAAATAAGTTTGGAGACTCCGTGAACCCCTGCGGTAATTTCGTCCATCTTAATTGCTGCTTTCTTCCAGTTTTTGGATCCTCCCATTCAAAGGCAAGGATATCTCGGCTCTCCTTGGCTAGTGGACAGGCCCAAAAAGCATCTTTAAAATCCACTACACTAAACCACTGATGCTGGGGTGGAACTTTACTTAGAAGTGTATAGGGATTGGGTACCACTGGGTAACGAGACCAAGTTCTTTTGTTAACCTCCCTTAAATCTTGTACTAGTCTATAACTCCCATCAGGCTTCTTTACTGGGAGAATAGGGGTATTATGGGGAGACATGCAAGATTCTAATGTTCCATCCTTTATTAGTCCTTCTATTACTGGCTTCAAACCTTTCCGTCCTTCTAAAGATATGGGGTATTGACGTACACGTATGGGACAATCTTCTCTCTCTATTGTAACACTTATAGGGTCAATATTTGATCCTCCCCTATTTCCTTCCCCAGCCCAAACTTCCTTGTTAATTTTTTCTTCATCCTTTTGGCCTAATTTTAAGACTTTAGCTGTCATGTTCCCATCTTCTGGTATAACCCCTATTCCTAATTTCACTTGTAAGTCTCTTCCTAGTAAGTTGCTACCTGCCTTTGGGACCAATAAAACATCTCCCACCCAAATTTTAGTTTCTCCTTCAATTACTACATCTTTAATGACTGGAACTGTAAAAGTTTCTCCTTTTGCCCCTGTTACTTTTGCAGTATCTTTACTCACACTATAACCTTTTGGTACATTTAGCAGGCAGGTTCTTTCTGCCCCTGTATCTACCACAAATTCCTATTCTTCTTCTTGGGGATCCACTTTTAGAGTTATCACAGGCTCTAGATGGTATTTGTCCCCTTAAAAAATAGAGCCTTTGACCTCCCTATTCCTCCTCTGTGCTCATCTCTTTGAAGATTTTCAGATCTATTACCTGCTTAGGACAATTTCTCCTTTAATGTCCCTCACCCCCACAGTAAAAGCAGACATTCCTGGAATGCTGCTGAGACTTGGTTTGTATTGGGATTCTATTTTTTTCCTTTCCCCTGTCTCTATTAATTTTATCTCTAGAAGTAGTGCCTGTATGTTTTTGATTTTTTTGGAAATTGTTTTCTCGCATGGTGACTGCCATAAGTTTTGCGTTCAGTTTAGCTTTCTCTTCATCTCTTTGGACATAAACTTTCTGAGCCTCCTTTAATAACTCATCTAATGATTTATTATGCCAAACCTCAATTTTTTTCTAATTTTTTTCTAATTTTTTTCTAATTTTTTTCTAATTTTTTTCTAATATCTGGCCAGGCATTAGTAACAAAGTTAATCCTTAACAAAGCTTTTCCCACATCAGTTTCAGGGTCTATTCCGGAATATTGTTTCATATTTTTCCTAAGTCTGTCCAACCATTCAGTTGGAGATTCTTCTTTTTCTTGCTGTGCCTCAAAAGCTTTTTTAGCATTTTGCCCTCAGGGTGCCGCCTCTTTTATTCCTTTGATTATTAAATTACGATATTCATTCATGTGTTTCCTCCCTTCCTCATTATTTTGACCCCACTCAGGAGGTGCAGTTGGCATTTTGTGTTCTCCAGGGGGCCCTTGTGGGTTCTCTTTTTCCCAAACTCTTATTCCAGCTGCTCTGATTAATTGCCTTTCTTCCTGAGAAAATATTATTTTCATTATAGACTGCATCTCTTCCCAAGTGTAAATATCCGGACCTAAAAATTGGTCTAGTTGTTCAGCTGTGCCGATAGGATCTTCTAAAATTCCTTTGATTTCTTTTTTTAAATTTCTGACCTCAGAAGAAGTCAAAGGGGCATTTACAAAACCTGTTCCAACCCCCCCCATTGGAACTTCTCTCAGTGGGAATAGACTAATTTCTTTATCCCATTTTTGGTTTTCATCCTCTGCAGTCTTTTCCCCGTGTTTTGAGGAAGAATCTAGAGAGGGCTGTCTTTTAAGTGAACTTCTAGTGATTCGGTAAGGCATTTCTAGAGAAAAGTCGTTTCTCTGAGCAGTAGCTGTGGTTACCGAGGGAACGGAGCTCGGGGCTGGAAGGGCGGTGCGGGCAGGGAATAGCGCCGAGGCTTGGTCCTCCAAGGGCGGAGCGTAGGCGGGGTTTGCTGCCGGGACAGGCAGAGGAGGGGGCAGTTCCGGGGGATACCAGAGGGGAGCGTCGACAGCCTGCAGGGGGCTAATGGCGGCTCCCGACAGAGACAAAGCAGCAGCGGCAACGCCCAGCGCAGCCGGCTCGGGCAGGGCAGCTGGGGATCGGGCAGTGGGGGAAGCGATTGGAGATAGGATGGCTGGGACCAACAGGACCCCCGGCACGGGTGGGGCTGCGGCCCTAGACCACGCGCCAGGAGGGACCCTGGGCACGGCCTTTAGGGCGGCCGCAGACCAGGTGGCCGGGGCAGATGCATTCACCGGCGGGGCCGGGGATGGGATGTATGCAGGGACCAGCGCAGCTGCTGCTGGCTGTGAGTTTGCGCTCGGGACGGGAACCGGGGCAGGCGGGGCTGCCGGGGGCTGCCAGCCCGCGCTGGGGGCGGGTGGGGCTGAAGCGGGACCCGGGACGGGGGCCTCAGCCGCGGATGGCAGGAGCGCGAGCGGGAACGGAGGAGGCAAAGCCTGCAAAGGATCCCGCTCTTTTTCCTTCTTTTCTTCTTGTTCCCTTCCCTTTTCTTTCCCCTTTTCTTGTTTTGTCTCAGGTGTTTCTGATACGTTAAAGATTTTTATTCTCCTAAAATCTCCTGTCCAACATGTGGCATATTCTCTTTCTTCAGGATTAAATGGTTCTTTTGAATTTACAAATATATTTAGAGGCTGACAAATCCAGTTCTCAAAAGAGCTGTATGTGGGCCAATAAGCGTGGTCAGATCTTATTTCCTTCTCTGCCCATTCTATCATGCAAAATTGTATCATCTTTACCTTTTCTTTTTTTTTTTGTACAAGGGTTTTTATCCCAGTTAGCAAACATAATGCCAAGAGGTCTATCTTGAAGTATTTATGTTGGTAATTTTTTACACTCTTTTTTCTTACTTGTATCCAACTTACTGTTTTTCTGTCCCATTTTTCAAGATTTTATCTATTCGTCCCCCACCTCTGTTTTTCACTTCCTCTTACAACCTAAAGACCGCTTACTTCTATCTATGCACACACACAAAAATCCCTTCTATCCCACACAAATACAATACACCTCCTTCTAAGGAGATATAACAGTCAACATTACATGTGCTTTCTTCCATCTACTCTTACTTCATTCCTCCTTCACTTTTACACACTCTTTCACACTCTTAGGACATGAAGCCTGTCGGCAGAGAATCGTGGTATTGTGTGGCCCCCCCCTCGCCTTGGGTTTGGTCTCTGGGTTCCAGTATAGCTGGGCCTCTGAGGAGGGCCCAGAATCTGATCGCCTCTGGTGCCGATCCACCTATGAGGCTAATTTGCATGTCACTTACACTCTTACTACGACCCCCCCTCCACATGCCCGGAGGAAAAGGGCTGAATTGCGTGTCACACTTTACCACTGCCTCCCCCTCCATACGCCCGGAGGAAAAGGGCTGAATTGCGTGTCACACTTTACCACTGCCTCCCCCTCCATACGCCCGGAGGAAAAGGGCTGAATTGCGTGTCACACTTTACCACTGCCTCCCCCTCCATACGCCCGGAGGAAAAGGGCTGAATTGCGTGTCACA
Organism: Hirundo rustica; assembly: GCF_015227805.2. Lineage (NCBI taxonomy): Eukaryota > Metazoa > Chordata > Aves > Passeriformes > Hirundinidae > Hirundo > Hirundo rustica. The sequence continues at coordinate 98,819,316 of NC_053450.1, forward strand.
CTTTACCACTGCCTCCCCCTCCATACGCCCGGAGGAAAAGGGCTGAATTGCGTGTCACACTTTACCGCTGCCTCCCCCTCGATACGCCCGGAGGAAAAGGGCTGAATTGCGTGTCACTTACACTTTACTACTACTGCCCCCACCTCCACACGCCCGGAGGAAAAGGGCTGAATTGCAGGTTACACACACACGTTTTGCCACAGCCCCCACCTGCCCGGGGAAACTGAGGCAGATTTTGTGTGTGACTCTCTCTCACACAAGAAAACAACAATAAGGTACCTTTTACTCTCAAATCACCTGTTACAAGTTTTAGGTGCTACTGGCCAGTCCCGGTGCTTTGGATATCCCCTCAATCCAGCTGTGTTGTCCAACCCCAGATGCTCTTGGGCATAACCTCAATCCGGCAGAACCCTGGGTGCTCTTGGACATCAATCCCTCAACCCAGCAGGTTTCAGTCCTAGATGATCTTGGGGCAATAACCCCTCAATCCAGCAGACTTTTTTTTACTTCCTAGGGGTCCCACCCCTTCTCTAAAACTCAGTCCCAGTTTCCCTGGGGGGTTCTCTCACTCTTCTTATCACTCACTTTGTCTCTTTACTGGCCGTCTTTCTCGCGAAAGAACGGAAACGCAGCATAGGAGACTCCGCACTCGCTTAGCAGGTCTGGGATAACCAGCTGCCTCTCATTCACACACATTCATCCCCTCCTTAACTGCCCCTCCAAACCAGTACTTACCTGTCCTTTGTCCTTGGGTCTTTGTCTTCGTGTACACTTTAGTCTTAGGAGCTAACTACCATGGTTTTGGGGAATCTTTTCCCTTTTCTTTGTTTTATTGCCTCCTTTTGTCCATTGATCGTAACCTGCATCTGCCAGTCACAGCAGGGGAACACAGAGCGAAGCTGCCAAACTGGGCAGGGCGCGCCATCCTCACCCTGATTCCACTGAGGCACCAGCAGTGAGGTGTTTTAACTATCCTCTGCTACCATAATTGTGAAAAAACGCCAATCACTTGTTTTAAAATTTTAAAAGTTTAATAGTAAATAAGATGGTTATAAAAATAGAGTAAAAAATTGAACAATTTTAGAGTTAGGACAATACGAGACAATAAAAAACAAAGTTACAGACGTCTGGGTGCCTCTCCGAGCAAAAAAGCTCCGAAGAAGGACCCCTGTTAACAAAGGATTATCTCTTAAAAGCAATAGCCTGTTGAATATTTATACATTTCATACATGATGCATAAATTCCATTCAAACAAAGAATTATCTCTGGTTAATATCACTTTCTTCTTCTAATCTCCATGGCGTCAACAGGGCTGAGCAAGGCAGGAGAAATTGGTCTCTTCCGATAAGGAAGCAGTAAATTCTTTTTTCTCAGAAAGATTTACGTTTTCCTGTGGTCGGTACATAAAAACTACATTTTAACTACAAAACTTCATTTATTATACTATCAAAATATTAATACAACACCAACAATTAACACAACACAACACATATAGTAAATATTTTGCGTAGAGCCATATAATATGCACTTTTCACAGTAGACATGCACACATATTCACACATGCTTATCAGGGAGAATGCTTTTTTTAGGGTATACTTATTGTGCAGTGTTATACTACGTGAAAGTTGCCTTACTGCTTTGTCTAAACAAAGTCTGTGATTATTATACAAATATTTTTCTGCTTTGAACAATCATGGCACACTGAAGGCAGTACTGAAAGTGCATCACAATAAAAATGAAGAGATTTCAGTGTACAGGCACAATTAAAATCCCTTAAGATAATTTCTTGGGGATTAGATTTGTTCCTTTTTGTCTTAAAGAATTTTTCCCCATAAGTTGCTAGGAATCAAAGTGTTGATACTTAGAGGGTACTTGACTAGCACAAAAAGACATGGCCGGGAGGAGACGATCACAGGAAGTTTGGGGGAGGGAAAAGGACAGGGCTGGGGGAAGCTGAGCTTCTTTTTTTCCTCCTCTCGGCATTGGAGAGGATGGTCGGGCTGCTGCTTGCTGTGTGAGGAGTCGACTGTTAATGAAGGGTCCGGTCCTGGGAATTCTACCATCATCCATCATCTGCTCGTGCGCCCAGGAATTTTGAGCCCCCTTCGCCTGCCCTGCTGGAGCTGGGCCAGCCTTACCCAGCCATCCTGGCTTCTTCAGTACTGCTCACTTTGCCAGGACACCCCCGTTTGCCTGCTGGGACATTCCCTGTTTGCCTGCTGGGGACTCCTGCTGTTCCATCCACCAGCCCGGGAGTTTCCACTGTTCCAGCTTGGTGGTCTCAGAGATCAGACTGCTCCGGGCTTTGTGAAACAAAGCCCCTCGAGGTTCCTGTTTCTGTTTATTATTAATTCTGTAGCTGGTGTTTTGTTTGTCCTGTTATATTTACTAGTAAAGAACTGTTATTCCTTTCCCCATAGCTCTGACTGAAAAGCCTCTTTAATCTTCTAAATTATAATAACTTGGAGGGAAGGGATTGGAATTCCCCATTCCTAGAGGGGCCCCGCCCCTCCCTAGCAGATACCTTTCTTTCCAACCAAGACATCATTCCAGTTCCTTAATAATTTCAATTTCCCTTCTCTCTTCATTAGTGCAATATTATGGAGAGATGTCACCCATTTTGGCTCTTAGGAGAATGATTTATTACCTCCACTGTGAAGCTGAGCATGGTGAGCAGTTGTTGTTGTAGAATAGTTCAAGGGTTTTATGTGGCAGTAGATAGTCAGCTCACTTATGTTTCTTTGAAAAGTCTTACCTTAAGCTCTAGGCATCTGCATAGGATGCTATGGTGGTAGTGGCAGATGAGATTACTTCCAATAATTTCTCTCTGTCTGCTTTTAAGTGTTGTTTTCAAGTAGTTTACTGATTCCTTAGTTCCTGGGGGAAGAACACGTGAGTGTTCCTTAATTCACTTTTGCCAAAATGAGCCCAGTTCATTCAGATAACCTGTATGTTACACATCTTCACTATGGCTCATGTTAACTAAGGTGAATTGCTCCTGGTAAATGGGGTTTCCCTACTAGATGTAAGCATTAGTGTTTTCAGGAAAATGCACCTTTATTGCATGAAGGAGCTGTCCAGAAGGACTTCTATTGAGAGCCAAAGTGTAAAAAAATGCCATTAGTTTAGAATTTAGAGAGAAAAGGCAAAAGCACAGTCACTGTTATAAATTAAATACTCCTGTAGAATTTGGGATTGTATTTAGTATATCTTTTTAATCCAAGAAAAACACCTTTGAATCTATCCTCTCTAAATATGGCAGTTGAGTTAGTAGAGTCATCGCTACATAAAAGTGGTGTAAAATTAGAACACTGATATGTAATCCCCCTTATTAGTACAGGAATGTTTCAGCTAGTGCTGAAAGACTTATTAGAGATGTAAACCCTAGCAATTTATTTAAAAACTGCTTATTAGAAGTACTTTAGTATTATCTGCCAGTCTTCCTGTTGGATTGGAAATGTCACTAATGGAACTGAGCAAAGAGAATGATTTGTTTCCTGTTTTGATTGGAATCAATAAGTCTACATTTGTCTGCCAGCTAAAGAGTAGATAAAATTTAGATATTCCTGTCTCACCCTGTTCCATTCCTCTGATGAAAATATTCATCCTTTTTCACTAAATTTAAATTCAAATCAAATTTCAATTCAATTCAATTTCAAAGCCTTCATGTAAAGACGGAAGAATGCAGGTAGTATATGGAAAAATATGCACTTATGCACCTTTCAATCAGATTATCTTGGCACATGCTCCTTTTTGGTTGTCTCCTTGAATACCCCTCTGCTTTGCATACCTCCTGGACTGTAAGAGCTAAGATATATCAATTATACTTTACCTGTTTTCACTTTTTGCTCTCACTTACTGTTATGAAATCAGTAAATTAACTGCTGGGGTTTTGTTAGTTTTGTTTAGTTTTATTTAATATTTTGAAAACTATAAATCTCAGATGTGACTCAAAGATGAATTAAATGTCTTGCCTTCAAAATTAGTAAAGGTGTTTTTATTTACTGTTTTCTGGAGTGATTAAATAGTGTTCTGGCCCATAAAAGTACAATGCATTGTTTCATTAGCTGTGACAAATGAGAAGTGTTGCTTGCAGTTGACAGTCTTTAATTTTGATGAAAGTGTAATGTAAGGATTAAAGCTATACTGGAATCAATTTACTCAGATTTAACAAAAGAAATAGGTAGGATATGCAGTAGAGCATACACCTTTAATGCATAGGCAGAAGAGTTCTGTGCAAGAGAGGAATTGTTTGAATGCTTTGGTTCAGATGGCACTAGGGTTAAGGAGGTGTGAAGGGAAAAATTTTGACTATTTTTCATAGAATAAAAGTTCAGAAGAAGCAAAAAGAAGTGCTGCTGACCATTACTAGACATGAAAAATAAAGCTGGATTTTGTTTTCATAGACTATAAAGTCTAAGAGCTCATACGGAAAGCATCTGTTTTCAGAAGAAATCTGTCTCTAGTATTGACTAGGAAATTCATAGGGCTCACACAGAATCACAGAATGGCTGAAGTTGGAATGGACTTCTGGAGGTCATCTGGTCCAAGCCTCCTGCTCAAGCAGGACCACCTAGAGCTGGTCACCCAGGACCAAGTCCATGTGGCTTTTAAATATCTCCAAGAACAGAGATTCCGCATTATCCGTGAGCACAATGTGTGGCAGTTCATGGTCACACTCACAGTCAAAAAGTGCTTTCTAATGTTAAGAGGGAACTTATTGTGTTCAACTTTGTGGTCTCTATCTATGGTCCTGTAAGTGGGCACAACTGAGCCTGGTTCCTGTAAGCCTGGCTCCAACATCTTTGTACTTTCCCTTCAGGTATTTATATATATATTCATAAGCTTCTCTCTGAGTCTTCTTTTCTTCAGGCTGAACAGTCCCATCTCTTTTATCCTTTCCTCATAGGAGAGATGTTTCTGCCGCTTAATCATAGATATGATTATCTATGGCCCTTTACTGGAGTTTTTGCAGTATGAAGCCCAGAACAGAACACGGTAATCCAGATGTGGTCTTACCAGTGCTGAGTAAAGGGGAAGAAGCACATCCCCCAATCTTCTGGCGCTTCTTAGCCCAAGTCAGATGAGGGCACCATTAGCCTTCTTTGCCACTAAGGTACACCATTGGCTCATGTCCAACATGGTGTCCATCAGGACCCCTTTTTTGCCAATTTCTTTCCATCTGGGTGGCCCCCAGTATGTACTGACATAAGGGGTTGTTTTCTGCCAGATGCAGGACTTTGAACTTCCTGTTGTTGAATTACATGAGATCAGCCTATCTCTCTGGTCTATCAGCTACTCTTCCCACTTTTGTGTCACCAGCAAACTTGCTGAGATTATGCTCTGCCCCATCATACAGGTCACTAATGAACATGTTAAACAGGACTGGATCTAGTTCAGATGTGTGAGGTACGCTACTAGTTACTGGTCTTCAGCTCAGGCTCATGACACTAATCACCATGCTCAGAGCACTGACGTTCAGACAGTTTCCAATCTATCTCACGATCTGCCTACCCAACCCCTACTTAACAGCTTCTATATAAGGATCTTATGGGAGACAGCATCAAAAGTTGCTGAATCTAGGTAAGAAACATCCACTGCTTTCTCCCCACCTGCAAGACCACTCATTTTACTGTAGAAGGTTGTCAGGTTGACCAAGCATGACTTTTCTTTGGTGGAGCCACACTGACTGCTCCTGACAACTGTCTTGTCCTTCATGGGCCTGGAAATTGTTTCCAGGATTAACTGCTCAATAACTGTTCCAAGGCTCAAAGTAAGACTGGCTTGTAGTTCCCTGGGTCCCCTTGCTTGCCCTTCTTGAAGATAGGAGTGAAATTTGCTGTTTGCCCCAGTGCTCAGTTCCTACAAACAATCAAAGGTTATTGAGAGTGGTCTCACAATGACAGTCAGCTCCCTCAGTGCTTGTAGGTGCATCCTATCATAGTCCATGGGCTTTTGTATGTCTAGTTCTATTCTCTGATGTAATACTCTTCCACCAAAAGTATGTTTTCCTTGCTCTAGTCTTCTTTGTTCTCTGGGGCCTGGGATCCCTGAAGATCAATTTTCCTAATAAAGAGGGAGACAAAGAACGCATGAAGTACCTGTGTAATCAGGACCTCTGTCCCATTCATCAGTGTGCCCATATTTTCCCAAATCTTCATTTTGTTATCTATGTGCTTACAAAATCCCTTCTTGCTGTCTTTGACATCCCTGGCCAGATCCAATCTCACTTTGGCTTTAACTTTCCTAGCCACATTTTTGTGTGCTTAGACAGCATCTCTGTATTATTCCCAGGCTACCTGCCCCTGCTTCCACTTTCTGAGGTTTTCCATATTTTTTATTTTTCTGTTTAGTTTTTTCAGGAGCATATTATTCATCACTAGGATGGACTACTATTGAAAGTTTGGACAAGGAGACTCTTGACTATAAAGCAGCATTCTTGGTCTCCTTCTCTCCCCAAGCCCTCATCCTGCAGGACTGTACCAAGCAGATCCCTAGAGGCTAAGGTCTGATCTTTTGAAATCCAGTACTGTGATCTTGCTTTTTTCCCAGTTTCCTTTTCTCAGGGTCTGATCTCCAACATCTCACAGTCACTGCATTCAACAATCTTGTCAACTTTCACATCAACAAGGAACCTCTCCCTTCCCATTAGTATGTCTGCCCATAGCAGACACCCACTAGAATGCCATTAATGCCAGTCTGTTTTTAAATCCTTACTCAGAAGCTTTAATTTTGTTAAGCACCCATCCCCAGGAAAAGCTCTATGCTCTCCAGCTGCTCTCCCACATGAAGGGAAATCTCCCTTTCTGCATCCTTCTGGCCTCCAGGAAGTTTGTATTCCTCCACTGCAACACTTCAGTCATGGGAACCATCCTACCACGTGTCCACGATCTCAAGAATATTAAGGTCCTGCAGCTGCACAGAGATCTATTATTAATTTTGTTTATTACCCATGCTATGTGTATGAGTGCATAGGTACTTTAGAGAGGCACTCCAGCATGAGCAGCATTAAGTTGATTTCCCAAAAAGAATTTTAGGAACTTCCCCATAATGGTGCCTTTTAGACACTTCCTTGCTTCCATGTAAGTGCCAGAGGTGGCCTTTCTTCAGCCCTGTTTTCCTAATTCTGTGATCCCTTTTGGTCACATCAGTCCAGGTCCTTTTTCATCACTTCAGTCTTTTCTATAACTTCCACTAGGGCTTCTGGTAATTTTCTCCTGCCACATCATTACTAGTTTAAAGCCCTCCTTACCAGGTCAGCAAGTTGTTTGGCAAGGATGCCCAGAAAACAGCTTGAGAGTCAGCTGCTGGGTGTTGGAGTCCAGGGCATTCCTTTGGTTGCCCTGGAGGGTCAGGGACCTGGGCAGGGGGGTCTGGGACCCCAGCCCAGAGCCCAGAGCTCAGAGAGACACTGGATTTGATTTCAGTCCATGGGAGAGGCTTCTTGCACTGCAGGAAGCATTGCAGGCCACAAGAGTGTAAAAATAGTAGTTTAGTATATCACAGGGTGAAAAAACAGTGAGTTTGGGATTCTTGGCATTGAAGTGAATGGGGCAAGATGGAGAATTTAGGGCGTTGTCTCTTTCTTCTTCCTTCTTGTTCCCTCACTCCATTTCTGCAGTGACGTTGGCACAAAGTAGTTAGTGAGGATTGGGTCAGAGTAAAGATGACCTTTTTAGTAATAGTGATAGACATTGGTAATAAATAGTAAATAAAGAATACGTAGCAATTAGTATAAAAGATAAGGACAGCCCAGAGACGGGGGGAGTCACCAGATGTCCGAGCCGCGGCAAACATCTTTTGGACACTGAGAAAATTGTGAGATAAGAACTAATAAACGAAGCATGTAACCTTGAAGACTCCATCTTTTCCTGCGTTTGGCACAGAGCTTTGCAGAGGGCCAGAACTCTAAGACCACCTGAATGCCGGGGAATTTAAGCTCCTAAAAAGGAGCCCCCGACAAATGGCGTCCCTGGGTGGGCAGAAATTTCTGGCATCCCTGAGAGTGGACAGAAACAACTGCCGTCCCCCAGATGGGACAGAAACAGCTGGGCAGTTCTTTGTAGCTTTAAAATTGTTCTTTCACAGAAGAGTAAGAATATTGCTCACATGAAAGGGATGTACATGGACTTTAAACAAAACAAAACAATTTATGCAAATACTACAAAAGCTGTTACTTAAGTGTGCCTATATTTACATGTTAAAATGAGACAGTGTGAACCTTTGTCAACTACAAACTATTAAAACAATGATAAACCTAACTTCTGAAAGGTAAATATTAATATTTTTTGTGTCTTGCAAGTCTTTTATGTGTTTCAGCTTTGTTTATGAACATAATGCTATCATGATTTTTTTTTTTTTTTTTTTAATCTTGTTCAGTTTCTTTCTCTACACTGTAGCAGACTTAAGTATCTGTGGTTATTATTTTATTGTTGCTCCCTTGCAATTTGTCAGCAGAACCATCAAAAAAGGTTTGAGAGGATGAAGGCCATCTGCATTCTGCTCCTGCCAGTGAGAAATGTAGTCAGATCAGGGAGGCAGCAACATAAAAGGATTATATATGGTTGGGGACATTGTGCTAACCAAATAAGGAAGGGAACTGCCCATCTACATAAAGCAGAAGTCAGGCTCCATCTCAGTATCTCAGAAGTTTGGGAACTCCCATTTCATCTTCTAGCTGATGTAACTATGTAACTATTTCATTGAAATAAAATTATTATTTTACCTTACACTCAGTGCTTTTGTAGCTAATGGCAAATAGAGCCCTGTAAGGACATTCCTCACCCATGCGTGTTAATGTCATTGTATTAAGTTCTGGTGTCATTAAGAAATCTCTAGCCCTTACCTTCAGAGCATTTTTTCAAAGGAATAAATTAAATAGTTAATAATGAATTAATTATAATAATTAAAACAAAATAATTAAATAATAATTAAACTGTATGACCATTTTTCTAGGTCCTGCATTAATGTAATTCTCAGGAACCTGATTAACAGTCCCAGAAAAGTTTCCAGAACCCAGTGTAGACAGTGTAATTGATCTCTTACAAGGATTTTGTTATCAGTCTCATTACTTCCATCCTAAAGAAAGACTGACTTCATGGAATAAATTCCAGGCTAGAAATACATTGAATCCCTGGACACAGAGGTTCCAGACTGTGAGATGGACTCAGATCTTCAGCTTTCTCTGGCCAGTCAAGTACATGGGACCATCTTGCAATTCATTCCATGTCCAGGTAAGTACTAACATATAGGACAGGTATTAATACTTCTTCTAGGATTGCCAGTCATTGAGTAGTGGTGTCTTGAAGACCAAAACCACCTTCAAACCTGCCCACAAAACTCAGACTTGTTTTTAATCACCATTCAGACAGTTTAGTGGCCATAGCTAAAGAAACAAAAGGTGCACATTGATAAGTGGCTGTAGGGAGATAAAAGGTGTATGCTACATCCAGCCTGTATGCTGCAGATCATGCTGCATCTGCACAGCACATTGGCCACAGAATCTCATGCAGAAAGGTAGTGTGTGGCCTTGCTCCTCTCTAGGCAAGGGCACATTATAAATGATAGTAGCTCAATTCAGAGCAAAAGGCTTCCAGTAGTGTAAATGGAAGATTAACCAGGTTTAAAAAACACATCCTGAAAAATCGCATAGCTTGGCATGAAGATTGTACCACATCTCAAAGTCTGGAAAGATGCAGCATATTTCCTGAAGAAAGCTGCCCCTCCTGTGTCTGAACTCCAAATCAGAGCAACATATGTTATGCATGTGGGAAGCCATGCGCTGGTTGCTCTTCACTGAGCCTACTTTATTATTGGTCACTTTGGTGGAGGGGACTCTAGGTTTACCGGCAAACTGGAACAGTGGGAACGGGCAGGGTTGGACAACAAATGGCACCAGTGGGTAGTGGTCACGGGCCGGTGGAGTCCCCGAAGCCGCACCGCTCTCTATGCCTTCTGCCCGGCCGGGCGGTGAGCGGACACTCCTCCGGTTCCCCGGCAACCTCCTGCGTCCGGCCAGCAGGAGGACGAGGACGAGGATGAGCTTGACGCGGGTTGCCCTTACTCCCAGCCGCCCGCCCGGAGTCGGGCAAGAGCACAGAAGGGGAAAGTCAGGGCCTTGGGCTGCCGGCGCTGCCCGTCTCGGAGCGGCACACCTCGGCATGATGCACCTCGGCACGACAGGTCCGGACACGCACCCTCCCCGCCCGCGGTGCTGCTTCGCTCATCTGCAGCCCTGCAGAGGCCTCCCCAAATGGGCCCTCTGCTTCGCACTGTCACTGCTGGGAGAGAAAGCACCTGCCGCCTGGCAGTACGGCTGCTATTCTTTTCCCCGAGAGTGATTTTCCCTCTTCAGGGAGAAAGGATCTCTGAGGACTCCTATATGGTACCAAAAGTAGGAAAGGTGCATGAATCCTGTGTTATAAGATAGTTTTGGAGTTTCTCTTTGGGAAATTACTGGAAGAATAGTGTTTTGACAAATTAAATAGAACTCCTAAACCACAAAATTTTTCAAGTGGATCCTCATTCTTCCAGCTGTGTCCAATTTCATATCATGTTTCTCAGTGCTGCCAAAACATTCCTTATTTTAATCTCAATTTAAAGTTATTTTATCAGGCACCCTGCAAACTAAAACTTGTATTGCAAAGAAGTGAAGCACCCTGAGGTACGACTACTTAATTCATGTGTAGGAAACTCAGGCTCAAATTTTGGACACTGGGCTGCAGCTGGGTATGAAATGTCTGCTCTGGTATCTTCCTCTGAGACCACCTGCAGCTGAGGCAGTGACAGGAGCACAGCACTCCTGACATTTCATGGTATCATTAGTGCAGTGGAGAAGATTTTAAAACAAACAAACAAACAAAAAACGAACAAACAAACAAAACTCAAAGCAAAAACATTTGTATGTGTCTACATATATGTGTAAAGGTAGTCTCAGAAAACTGAGCTCAGTGCAGATCTCATAGCTTCTGTGACTCCTGAGAGCATGAGAATATTTTTACTGGTGAGGACCAAAGGTCTGTCTGTGTGGTTTCTAAGACTAGCAATTGAGTTGATTCCCAGGAAAGAGTGAGAACAGAACAACCATATATGACACACCTTCTGTGTTCTTCTAATCTCTGGCTTTTTTTAGCTCCGGGCATTTTCTCTAGCTCATGTGGTTTGGCTATTTAGCGGCCCTCTGTAGACCTAACTTCCAAGTGCTTGTCCAATATGTCCTTGAATTTGTATAACCCTTTTGCATGCAGAAGAGTCTAAATCTGTGTTTATACTATTAAACTAAACAGAGCCAGTTCTCAAGTCCAAGCCTTGTCCTGTGGTTCTTGATACTGTCAAATCATAAGTAAAGGCTGTGGCACAAGTTACTCTGCCCAAAGACTAGCTAGTCTGAAGCACCAGCACACAGAACACTCATTTGTCTTCCTCCTGTCTAAGGCAGCAAGGCAATTGCCCACTGGGGCCATTCCTGAAACTAACCTCAGTGAGGCTCTGTGGTTACATGGTGATCTGAAGGAGATATATTCGGCAATTTGGACGTGGCTACTCTGCTTGAGGGGATAGGAAAACTTAGCACTGCAGATGTAAGTCTTGTCATACTACTTAATCCCAGGGCCAGAGAATGGTTTTGCTTTCTAGCAGTGGTATAGCTCAGAAACTGGCATCATCTTTTGGGCCACAAAGGTGCTTAGAAACTCTCTTGCTCTAGAGTCAGGAGCAGAATTTTTTTTCTTGAAAGAACACATGTATTACCAGCATCCCAGAAGTTTTTACTATATCCCAGAGGCCAGTTCTCTTGATACTTTAAGGTAAATAAGAATAATTTCCTAATCTCAGTAACAAGCCCTTCCTGTTAAGTAATGAAATGAAATTATTAGGGGCTCTAGTGCAAGGAAGGATTGAGGCATCCTGCTCAGCTTTGCTGGTGCTTCTCCTTGCAATACTACCTAGCATCTTGGCCTCCAATCCCCTTAACTTTACTCTTGCAGTCCCCTGTGTGAGTCCCCAAATAGAGGTGTTAGAGGAGCAATCACTCAGCTTTCCTATTGCATTTTTTAATTGTTTTATTAATCTAATATTAATAAAATACATAGGCCTACTTAATACCTAGAAGAGATTGAGACTATGGGTGGAGACCCATATCTTTACAAAAGAAAGGAACCATCCCAGCACTTGTGTCTGGGTGGTACAGGAAGTGTCCTGTATGAACCTGGGATCCCAGTGGCACACAGCAAGTACCACATATGGTAGCATCTCTGCTTTACTAAATGGCTTTTTCTTTAACATGAGATCACATCAAGAGTGAGAAAAAACCTCACCGTATGCATGCAATGTTTGTTCAATGTTACGATGTGCCAACAAAGATGCCAGTCAACTTTTTGCTTCATAGATGTTCCTTAACTAAAATCTGAACCTTGTTGACCAGCAGTGCATACCCCATCTGGCTTCATGTTGTCATCAAATACTACAGCTTTATGCCTGTCAGTGAAAGACTGTGCAAACAGAAGCCAGCCTATGACATTGTGCTAGTGTAAGAAGACAGTATTTTTGTTTAATAAAAAATTTCACACATTGTGGCAAATACAGTTTTGCTAAAGAGAAACCCTGCTGTGGTCACAGCCATGCTGACAGAAGGCAGCTTTTGTCAATTCAGGTTAAGTCTTTGAGAGAGCTTGTGTAATTTCACTAGCAGAAAAATTCTGTTCTGTGTTGAGGTGTTTTAAAAAATACATATATATACCTACTTACCTATATTTATGTATGTATAAACTGAAGATGCAGTTTAACATTGCAGTCCCCCTGGCCACAAAACCTCTTTATGAAGTTCCCACTCAAACATCCCCAGCACAGTTTGCTTCCCCTCACAGCTGTGCCATTGAAAATGACGGCAGCCCACCATGTAAATGATACAGCTGCTTTGAGTGAAGCGGATTGCCCTAGATAGTCTAATGCCCCCAATCTAGTTGAGCAAGATAATTTCACTAAACCATTTTGTAGTGTGAACAAATAATTGCATCTGTGCTTCTGACCTACTGACAAACCACTCTGCTCGTATGGAAACAATGACTTGCTAAGAAATAAGACCATTTTCAAATAAGGAAGAAAACTTTAGTACAATTGTACACAAAAGTTACCCTCTGATTTATAGTTTGGAGGACTCAAAATAGTGTCCCACAGGTAACCTCTTTAATTTCTCCTCCTTCTGCCATTTGTAGGAAGCTCATGGCAAGGATTGTCTCTTTTCTTATGTTTATACGTACACTGAACAAAACCAGGCTGCCTGATTCAATTTCAGAACTCACTGTTATTGTTATAGGAATAATAATGATGCCACTAATACAATATATCATGTACCTGGGATGATAAGATTAGGTTGAGCAAATTGTCCTCCTTTTAAATCTCTCTCTTGTTTACATGGAAGTCATGACAGATTCTTGTTAAAATAATCTTATATTTAAGATTATGTAATTCATAAATAAAAGATCCAAGGGTCCAAATTTTGGTGCAAGTATGAAAACAAAGTGGTGCATAAATTCTGTTGGTGGAGTCAATTGTCTTTTTCTAATGATCTTTGTGGGCAGGAGCTCTGGAGCTTGTGGTGGCAGCAACAAGCATGGAGAAAGTAGTTCTGCAAATGCCATTTTATTTATCCTATTTTAAAGAATCCATGGATGTAGAAATAACTTCTCTGCTGTGGACTCCAGGACGGCATGGATGAATGTAGATGAGAGATCTCTGAAGCTGGGTTTTAGAAGATGAGGTTTATTGTAAGGGATATGAGGCCTTGCTCTGAGCTGCCAGGCTGCAGCTCGTGGCAAGGCCTAGGAAAGTGGGGGAAGGGAGAGGTAGGGAGAGGAAATTCCAAGAGAGGAAAGTCCTCGGGCAAGGGTGCCAGGCAAAGAGCAAAGAGACCAACCCACCCTTGAAGCCCCCTTCTTAGGGGTCTTCAAGGTGGGCTGGAACAGGACTTTGGCCAATGGGGTTACAGATACCTGATACTGCAGGGGAGGGTTACAGGTGTGGGATGAACCATACATTGGGGGGTGAGACAGGACATTCCATTTGACCTCTGGGTCTGGCTGCAGGTGACCTTCAGCTGGTCACTAACTGTTTTCCCAGACATCCAGTAGCTAGGACATCTCAAACATCAAAACTCACTTTCAATTCTATCTCACTTACAGACTTGACCTTCTCAGAATCTAAACAATAATATTTATAGGGCTTTCTGGCTTCATCCTCCCCAACACATGGACAAGAAACTCTGACAGTTTCGTCATAATTACATTGATTACAAATAAGCTGGTCTAAACAGCAAATGCTGACTTTTCATAGCTTTTTTTTTAATGGAATAGTAGTTCCAAACATAATGTAGGTAATGGCAGTTACTAACCAATTTCATCTGCACATTAAGTTAGAAGTTCACGTGTAGCAGGATTTTTGGAGACAGACCCAGAGAGGCCTTACAGTGCTGGGAAAGTTCTGTTGTTTTAGCACTGTTAAGGACGATGAGCCTGAGAACCAGGACACTGAGCCTGAGAACCAGCTTGTTCCCTCAACAAAATTGAAAACAAGTAACTGCAAAAGAATGCTTATGCAGATAACACTAGCGAATAGGATAGCCGCCTGGGGCTCGTGGACACGAGGGATAGCCAATAGCTAGTAGTAAAATGCCGCAAGAACAGCTTATGCACTAGAATGATATATGTATAAAAGAACGCTGTGTACCCTCAATAAATGAGCATTCACCATTACTTCTGTGAAGAAGGTGTCTGACTTTGGCTGCTCCCCGCATTTTTTTAAAAAAATCACCTTTATTCACTTGTTTTTTTCTTAACAAAATATTGTTATTCTCTCCAGAAATGTCACATGCAGTCGTATCCGAAGTCCAACAGCCATCATCAAATCCAAAATATATGAAACAAGTGGCCTTAATATTAAAGAATGTCCGAAGAATTCAATATTTTGCCAGCTATTTATAAGCTTAAACAGCAGAGAGATTGTTTAAAATTGGACCTTAGTGGGCCAAGTCAGGGTGATTTTTTAAAAAATTTATGTAATGTGGCTATAAGGTTGCCCACTCATCTCTATTTATGCCATATTCTTCTATTGATACCCAGTCTAAATCAATAACTTGCAGGAATTTCAGACCTATGTCAATTTGATTGGATGTCTTTCTAAATATCATTCTGTATTTAGCAACATTGGCACGGGCTCAGAACTTTCCACTTTCTTTGACTAAGAGAAAAGGGAAAGGCACAGCTTAGCACTAACCTAGCAAAGCCTGATCCTCCATCAAACAAATGTTTAAGTACTGATGCATTGTGGCAGGGAGGGGGCTGATTTCATAGAAGGAGTTATTGGGCTCTAGGAAAAAAGCATAGTCTCTAAGACTTGAAAATTAGTCACTCTTAAGTAGCTGATTATTTGGTAGAAGGTTAATTGGATTTGTCGGCTGGTGGTTTTTTGGCTGGCTGATGGTTCTTGTTTCTGAGGCCCATGGAACTAAATCTTTTATTCTTTTGAATTTTTGCATGCACTCCCAGAAAAAGCAGAATAAACAGTTTTGAAAGAATCTTTCCTTCCACTCACTGTACCTAGTGTTTCCATCCAGCTGTCTCTGGAAATTGTTGCCTGTCATTTAGGCCACTTGTTTTGCTTCTGAGCACATGCACATCCCTACTCCAGCACTGCCCAACCCATGCATTTGTGTTAAGCTCCCAGAGAAATCCCTCCACCCACACAGCTAAGCATCTATTCAGCCATGCATGTGGCCCATGTTTTGAGCGGTGGCTCCCTAGTACACCAACAGTTTTGCTGAATAAGGAAATTTAACTGCTTCTGGTGTGCACCCTGACAGAAGGTAGCTGCTGCACTCAGCAGCTTTAACTACATTTCATTATTTTCCATTGCAAGTAATGCAAGAATTATTTGATTTCTAATGCTTCAGCTTGTTAGTGGTCTTTTATAACAATGGAAATAAATGATACTATAAGTTTAATCCAGCTCCCATGTTTGGAGTACTAAAAGCCTCTCTATTCTGTACTGAACTATTGCAGTATATAAACAGTATTTATAGTATCTAATTTTTGCTATTTAAAATTGTATATTATTTAGAGGACTGTAATGCAATAAATTAAGGAAGGCACAGTTACCATAGCAATCAGTATTATAGTATATCATAACTGAGTGAAAAGTATTGCACCATATGGAAATAATAATGCCTCCAGAAGACATAAAATATTGCCTTCAGCATATTTTTAATGCATTGTTGAAAATCACAGTGCTGTTGCTTTTGAAAGTGCAAAATTCACAGTTTAACAAATTATTTCCAAATGTAGATTTCTTCTAAGAACATTGTGTTATTGTATCATCTGTTATTGCCACATCTTGTAGATCCCGCAACATAGGACAACAGATGACTTAGTTCAAATTATTCTCTATTGTTTTTAATATTTTTAACATCCCAAGGATGCAGCTGAGTGGTATTTATATGTTTAATAATTTCCAGATTTTTGAGCTGCTAGTCTGTTCAGTTGTCTGGAAAAAAAAATCTAATAGCTATTACTCATCTTTTTCAGTCAAAGATGGGTCTGGACCTCTGGTTAGATTATTAAAGCAAAACTGCTCCATTTTGTTGAGGCATATTTTCACTTTTTGCTTACCTCTAACAAAGAATAATGAAAAAAAAATTAATAGAATTAAATAATACCATTGAGTTCCTTCTTTTGGTCACACATGTGGAAATAGGACTGACTGTGACTCACATTTTCTGATGGCAAGTTTAATATATGTGTCTATACTTGCATACATTTATCAATATGGATTATTCTATTATTTATCACCATTATTGTAGTATAAAAATAATATGCTATTCCCATAGTAATAAATATTTTGTGGGTCAAGTCCTTAAATTTATAGAGAGGTAGCCTAGCTTAGAAAATATGACCTAGACTTTCTCCAAAGTGACTTTTAATTAACTTCTCATCTGTTATAGTTTTAATTTCAAACTGGGCAGAAACACCAATTAATGTAGTGGTTTCACGTTCACTAAATTTTGGTCTTGGTACTTACTCTTTTTGTGAGAGATAGACTAGGAGAAAAACAAAGCAGCCTCAACTTTAGAATTAACAATTAGTTTATTAACATACACTAAAAGAATAGAAAAACAGAAAGTTGGAAAAAAACTAAAATGGAATGAAACTTTAAAACCAATTTCCCTCCCCTTACAAACTGTTCACTTTCTTACAAAACAACATAAAGAGACAAAACTTGTAATTTTCAGTCAGTTTCACTATCTGACAATAGTCTTTCTTTAATTCATTAGGGGAAGAGTATCTTTTTGAGTCCTGGATCCCACTGACAACTTAGAACAATTCTCTTGTGGGTTTTAAACTGTCACAAAAACAACCGCCCGGAGAAACTTGCTTTTGTGACCCTCCCAGAAGCAGTTTCTCAAGCTGCTTATGGGTCATGGGTCTTAGACTTTTGCATACTGGGGTGTCACCTTTTAAAGATGAGTAACTCCAAAGCAAAGGATTCTTCACTTCAAGGTACAGAGATATCTTCTCACTTCTTCACTGGCGCAGGGGGCTTCTCATCTTTATCTCTGTTCAAGCATCTTATAGGATATTACTTAGTTCATCACAAACAAATT
Source organism: Hirundo rustica (assembly GCF_015227805.2). NCBI lineage: Eukaryota > Metazoa > Chordata > Aves > Passeriformes > Hirundinidae > Hirundo > Hirundo rustica. Next base: position 98,836,966 of record NC_053450.1, read on the forward strand.
TGCTTAAATCTACACACAAATTAAAACAATCATCTCCCCAAATGCATATCTTTCCCATGATTTAAAGGAATGGAGGCCCCAGCGAGACCTCTCCCTGCTCCAGGGAAGTTTAGAGAAAGTAGCTGTTGTAAAACAGCAGCCTCTCCTTCCCCCCCTTCACCTGGGAGCCGATGGAATCTGGCCAGGCCTCAGGCCAGCTCCCCCCACCAAAGGGGGGAGCAGCAGGCCCAGTTCGATGTTACCTGTCTCTCTCTGGCCAAAGGAAGAATAAAAAGGACTCACCTACAGGAAATTCATGGGGTCTTATATGGTACTTCCCAAAGTCGCAGCTAACAATTTCAGTGGTCAGAATAGATGTCAATATTCTAACTGACTCTCTGATAGGTCCCTGTGTCTTCTAAAGCAATTCCCAGGTCCTGACCTGGAGAATTATTTTACATTTTTCTATAACTGAAAAACCAAACAGTACTAACCCGTGACATCATCTAAGCAAATTCTCAGTCTAGATTGTTATAAGGCATTTCAGTCCTTAAGCAGATTTAATTTAAAATTCTAAAAAAGAAAAATGACAGTTGTAAAGAAGAAAAATTAAGGTCATGCATCTCATTCAGACGAGCTGATTTTGTGCAATGCTAAGAATTTAGAGGAGCAATGAAGTTTTACAGGATAGTATATGCTGAATGAAACTGGTAGTGTTAGTGAAAGTCTTAAGCTATGTTGGTATGTGTTATTAACAGCAAGACTGCAGTAGGCTTTTTCTTGAACTCATTATTCTCATAATTTGGGGTTTGAGAGATCTTTTCTCTTGATAAACAATTAACATTCTTTTTATTTATAATAGATGCTTCTTTTAAAAATCAAATTAATAGGAGTAAAATATGCAATTATATATGTCATCCATGGAAGACAGTGACTAATTTTTATGCTGTACTTTCCTTCAAGAGTCATGTGTGAACTAGAAGCAATTTAAGAAAATTAATTAAGTTGGTTAAAATTAAGAGTAACATTTTAAATGGGAACATGAAAAGAGATGGCCTTTAGCTTCTGTCTGGAATAATAAAAATTCTTGCTAGAAATTTTGATTGTAGATGAGGCCAGAAAGCTCAGGAAGCATCTGCTTGAAATCACTTTTCTAGCAGGCTTAAACAGTTGTACATTGTACAAAATGTACTTAGGAGAGACATGGCTGCAGAAATAGGAGTATTATCTTTGTCAGTACAACCCTTTCCATGTCCTGTTGTGATAATAAAACTATATATGAATATTTAAATATATATATATATATATATATATACACACATCGCTCAGTAACAACTGCTGCAACCATCATACTTCTGACCAATTTGGCTGAATTCAATGAAGATTTTTAGTGCAGAAATAGTCTGAAGTGTAGACTAAGATATAGAAGCCATTAAGGACAGGGATAGATTAATCATTCTGCAAGCGTGGGAAATTTTTCTTGTTTTTTGGGGGTGAGGAACTGCTGTGCAATGCAAGAAGGTACATCAGATTCTGTCAGTTTTCATCCATAATTTAGAAGTTTTCTGAGGCACATTTCAGAAGTCTTCCTTCAGAACTGAATTCTGATTTCAAACCCGGCATCCCATGCATTACAAGTTCTTGAACAGATTACACTTTGAATACCAACATATAATAACAATGCCTAATGTCTGTACATTTTCTAGATAATAGGGGGAGAGATGTATTAATTCCTTTAGAGGGAGAGATGTATTAATTCCTTTAATCTCCTAGTTAAGTGTTATGTGCCAAGATTTACTGCCATGTGAGGTCTGATATACAGGACTTGGATCTCTTTCCCCTCTTGCCAACTTTTCAACATTCTAGCTCCATTAATTCAGTGCTATGAGAGGACAATCAAGGCAGTGGGACCACAAGATAAAATGAATTCCCTAAGTTATAGGACTCTCATAGACTACCTTCCTAAAAGTAACTCCCTGTGAGAAATTTTGTTTAACTTAAAGCTAGTAGGGTTTCTGTAGACATTCTCCACAATTACTTCTGTTCAGATATCATAGAATGATAGAATAGTTTAGGTTAGAAAAGACCATTAAGATCATTGACTCTGGCCATAAACCTAATACTGCAAAGTCCTCTACTAAACCATATCCCTAAGTGCTACATCAATACAGTTTTCAAATGCCACCATGGTGATTCAACCACTTCCCTCAACAGCCTGTTCCAGCACTTGAGAACCCTTTTGGTGAAGAAATTTTTCCTAATATCCAATTTAAATCTCCCCTAACACAACTTCTGGCCTTGTTCTCTCAAGCTAAATTTTGAGGTGATCCTCAAATGCCCACATTTTCTAATTACTTTAAATATGATATTCAATAGTAAATAGACCACAGTTGTCTCCCTCTAGTAAACAACAGAAAATTTCCAGGGATGGTATTGTTCCTCCAGGTGTCTATAAAAATCTACATGATCGAGTCATTTGTTGTAGTGATATCAGATCAGTAAGTTGAAGTAGTGAATACAGAAACTCCTGTTTCTGCCCTGGGTGCACTTCAAAACTCCATTTTGTACTGGTTTGCTAAACCTAATATCAAAAGGCCACTCATTTGTTCAGACCCAAATGCTTCCAGGTCATCAGGAACATTGTCAATGACTTCAGCAGCAAGAATGGGATTTGATTTACACACCCATATGTATAACAAGGAGATGTACATATCTTTCCAGCATCATTTGTGACATTTATCCTTCTGAGAAACTACAGTATACAGAAGAAGCAGAATGTTTGTTTATGTACTATGACTTGACTTTAAAGATTCTCCTAAGAACCGACTGAGTTTGTGACTAAGAGCCAAACCCAAGATATACAACACTCTTGTGAATTGCAGAGATTGGCTTTGTGCAATGATTACTGTGCTGAAATTTGTAACCAGCCCTATTTAAGATCTGTTTAAAAAGTCACACTAAATTTCTAACCAACTCTCAGGGAGATGGAATTTTGAAAAACAGAAAAACAAGAAGAAGCATCAGACAACACATGATATTAGGCATGCGTTATCAAATACGTCATATGTGTTTCTGTTTTCTTTCTAGGTATGCGTTTTTTGAAACAGTATTTTTCTGTCATTTTACTGTGAAATTCTTCCTTTCAGTCTATAGCAAATCGGAGGATACTCTTCTGTAGTTTCCACATCCAGAGGCCAAATTCATGCCCAAAACTGTGCTCCAGCTAGACACCCTAACTAATGGCTTCTAAAAGGACAGAGATTCCCATTATACTTGGTGGATGTAGGATTAGATTGCTCAGTGGTACTACTACATTGTGCCAACCATCTGTCATCAAGAGATATTGTACTGCTGTGAAATTATTTGAATTCTCCAGCAAGTATTTTTAGGTAGGGTTTTTTTTTTTTTTTTATTCCTGTTTTGCTTTGGGAATAGGTAGAAATGCCCATCGAAGACATTTGCAAAACAACAAACCATTGATCAAATTGTGAGACAATTGATCAATGAATTGCTTGTGAGACAAGCAATTAAACACCTCTTACCCACAAGAGCTTCTTTTATATTTTAAAGTGTCTACACTAATCCTTGTAAGTACAGAAAACTTGATTTTCTACAGGAAGATACAGTTTTGTACTCTGATTTTGCTTCTTTATAATTCTGTTCATCGTTCTGCACAACTCTTGTTGCATGCCATTGTAAAGAAAATAGACTGAAAACCTAACAGGCTGGTTGGGCACATATTGTGCAATACACACTGTGAAGTGCATAAAGCTTTTGAATATACAAATTACTATATATTGTTTTGAAATTATGCCCTGCACAAGAGAACAATAGTATTTCTGAAGTCTTCTTAAAAATATGGGCATACATTGTGGAGGGAAAAAAAAAAACACAACAACAACAACAACAACAAACTCTTAATTCAGAATATTTGAGCCATTTTGAAAGGGAATTGCTAATCAGAAATTATGTATCACTTGTTCTCTGTCAGTGTATCCATGATGGACATCAATATTATTTAATTAATTAGTAGAGGTACTAAAAATTATGAATGGCTTATAAAATGGAAAGTATGAGTACTGCTGTCTTCCTAGAGATTAAAATCCTAGTTGAAGAATCCAATAGGGAAGTAAATTGAAGCAGAGTGGGATCTGATGGCAAATAATGTGAGTGGGTTTCCTGGTATTAGTGGTGTATCTCAGTTACTTGTAAAAATTATGTGTATAATAATTGGTTATTTAAACATTGTAACCTGTAACTTTCTTAGGCATTAGCAGCCAGAGGGTTGAGATGCATAACAGTAGGCATTCAGACGGACCTGAGACCTGCAGAGTGTGATCAACACCAGGATGGACCTTAACTCCCGTGGGACCAAAAAGGCTTTGGGTATTTGATGCTGCCTAATGCTGGAGTAAGATGCATAGTCTGACATCCAAGATAAAACAAAAAAGTAGAGTTGAAAAGAGAGAAGGTGTGACAACTACTGACAATTTACAATCAATAATTCATTAACTAGGGCAATATATAGGATGTTAGAGATACCATTCTCACCTGGAAATGGTTATGTGATTTGAACTTGTGTAATTAATAAAATGGACTTCAAACTATCTTTTTCTTTTGCACACAGGTTGTTCCAGAACACTTTGTGTTTTTTGTAGGAGGAAATTTCTCAACACAACTCACAGCATATGCTTTTACCTCTACCAGCAGTCTGTGATAGATGATTTTACAACTTGGTATTTTTTTTTTTTTTGCTCATCTTATATCCTGCAAAGTTTCAAAGGTTTTTTGTTTGTTTGTTGTTTGGTTTTTGTGGTTTTTGTTTGTTTGTTTGTTTTTTCTTATTCTGAAGGCCACATGGTAAAAAAGCATCTAGATTTACAGGTATTAAAATAACATTTTTTTCCTATAACATATAGCTGATGTTTTGTACATATAATGAGATGTTGTACTGTAACATGTCATGAAGCTGTGAGATTGATGAATAGAGAAAAGAATCAGCTTGTGATAAATTAATTTATCACATATTTTCTTATACTTTTTGTTTTCTGACCTTGCTTGTAGGTAAATCTATCTTAACATGAGGTATGTTCATGACCTGCTAATTTTCAGAATGACCTAAAACATACTGTATTTATTTAAAATAAAATATGCATAAAGGTCAGTTCTTAATTCACTCCAGTCTTTGCTGCATTCTTCTTCCAGTAATCTAAAGTCTTTCCACTGAATTTGAAAGCGGATAAAATTACGAATCCAAGGGAGAAATCTCACCTCACTGAGATTTTAAGGTAGGATGTGATTTTTTATTAAGGTGGTTGGGTTTTGTTTGTTTGTTGGTTTGGTTTGGTTTTGGTTTTTCACTTGTGGACCGAAGTTCAACCATAAGTCTATCTTCAGCAGACTGTACACTTTGAAGCAGCAGCATTTCTCCTTTCATCTCTTATGTCATCTGCATTTTGGAATGTGCACAATACCCAGATTTCTGACTGCAGTGTGGGTGTAGAGAATATCTGGTCAAGCAGCAATCTCTTCTCTTTTTATAAAGAAGTTCTGAGAGCTAGATTTTTTCCTCCATTTCCTCCTCCCTCTAATCCCCCTGTTCTCTTCAAATTCCATAAGATTTTTATTGTCAGACCATTATATAATGTCTAACTAGTACATAAAAGATATGAACACATCTCTGGATAAGAGCTTTGTAAGAGGAAGCCTATTAGCTATCTACCCTTCCTCTATTTATGTTTAACAAGACATCTTAATTAGTAAAGGGAAGTGTTTGGTGGCTGTTTCTGTAATACCATCAATATATATCCTTTCATTATTGTTGGGGGTTAGGTTTAGTTTTGTTTTTGTTTCTTTCCCTATAGAATTCCCCGCCCCCCCCCCCCCCCCCCCCCCCCCCCCCCGTAAGTTGCTAAGAGACTAAATACTGATGCTTAAAGGGTGCTTGACCCATACAAAAGAGGTGTCAAGGGTGGGGGAAGATCACTTAAGTTTGGGGAGAGAAAGGCTCAGTGGCTCTGGGAGCTAGGGGTGCCCTCCTCTTGCCCTTGGCATCAGAGAGGATGGTCGGGCGACTGCTAGCTGTGTGGAGTCCACTGTTAACGGAAGGTCTGGTCCTGGGAATTCTATCACCTGCTGGAGCGCCCAGGATTTCGGAGCTCCTTGCCTGCCCTGCTGGAGCTGGGTCAGCCCCATCCAGCCATCGCGGCTTCTTCAGCACTGCTCATTTTGCCTGCCGGGACATTCCCCTTGCCTGCTGGGGAAAACCCACTGTTTCCAGTCATCAGCCCCGGAGTGTCCCACCGTTTCGGCTTGGTGCTCTCATGGTCCCAAGAGATCAGACTGCCTGGGGCTTGTGAGACAAAGTCTCTCGAGGTTCTTGGTTCTGTTTATTATTATTATTATTTCTGTAGTCGTTGTTGTTGTTTTGTCCTGTTATACTTACTAGTAAAGGACTGTTATTCCTTTTGTGATATGTAACCTAAAGTTAATTCATGTTAGGTATTGTGATATGTAATATAAAGTTAATTCGTGTTCGGTCTGTATCAAGCTCTGTAAAACCTAAAGTGTATTTGGGGTTAAAAACTGAACTGTAAGAGGGGGACATGAGGGTTGAGAGACAGGGAGGGTCCCTGCCGGGAAAAGCCTCAGGATAACCAATAACTCAAAGAAGGGGAAAGATGGTGAGATAGACTGTGTCTGCCCCGGAGATGGACCTGCTAACGACCCAGTGATTAAGAGAAGATAGATATCTTATCTGTTCCGGCCCAGTTTACCATTTCCAAAACCCTATCCGGACCCAGCAATCATGACATTGTTTTACCTCGAGAACCTATTCAACCGACCCGGAGACCTGAACATGAATACCTAAGGCGGTGACCAAGAAGCGGGAGCACTACGGTCGCCCTCCACTCTCAGCGGAGGACTGTATAAAAATCAGCGGCTTGGGACACAATTTGTGAACAGGATAGATGCAGAGCGATAGAGTCCGTTTCTGTGTTCACCCAGTGCCGAAACCGGGGGTTTGATGCTGTTCCTTTTAATTGTGGCTGTTAGAGACTGAATTTAAGTCTCAAAATAAAATTCTATATTTTGATGTACGAAATTAGGCTTGTTCATTTATTACACTTTCCCCATAGCTCTGACTGAAAAGCCTCTTTAATCTTCTAAAATATAACAACTTGGAAGGAAGGGATTGGAATTCCCCATTCCTAGAGAGGCCCTGCCTCTCCCTAGCAGATACCTGTCTTCTCAAACCTAGACAATTATGTATATCTCTGATAGCAAAAGAAATGTCTCAATTCAGTTGACTTCCCAGCAAAGCATTTGTAATTTCTCCTTTGGATTCATCATTTTATCTGCTTTCAAATTCAGTTTGTTCCATCACACTCAATTCAGATTGCCATCTTCAGACAAGCAGCACAGGGTAGCATTTGTGAGAAATCCAGCTGAATTTGTTTTTTGTAAGCCTGCACACCTGGCATAAGAGTATAAAGAGCTGGAAAACACCTGAAATGTTCAAGTCTAGCCCCAAACCAGAAGGACGTCTGCAGGAAATTTTCATTAAACTGTTTTTAAAGAGAGTTTACAATGCTGAGATTTTACTCCTTGCCTTTGAGAAAGCAGTGATTTGCAAAGTGTCTTTTCAATTGAAGTATTATATCAACTGACTTAATTGTATATCTGTGTATTCTTCCTCTGAAAAACAAGAACATATTTAGGAAATCCTACTTTCTCTTTATTTCAGAAGTTTATTGTACATAAAATTTCAAGGCTGGCAAAAAGAAGAGCAGAAATACCAAAATTAAGGGATGCTTTGTAAATGAGAACTTAGCCCTCAACCCAAGATGAGCTATGGATCTCTAGATTTCCGTGAAGGTTATTTAATGGTGGGTTGTTTTTGGTTTTGTTGGTTCTTGTTTGTTGGTTTAGTTTTTTGTTGGTTTTGTTTGTTTGTTTGTTTGTTTGTTTGTTTTGTTGTTGTTGTTTTTTGGTGGTTGGTTGGTTGGTTGGGTTTTTGTCTGAAAAAGGAAAAGGGTTATGAAGTAACACACATTTTAAAATGGCATTATAAGGGAAGCTCACATTCTTGACAGGTATATTTTGGGTGTTTTAACCACATGTACTACAAGGAATTACACTAAAAAGTTGGGATTGCTCCATAAAGTGACCATGAAGCTGAAAGCAGAGCTACTTCAACCACAACTGTATTTCCCATGTTTTGTCCCTGTAGCAAACACAGCCACCACAAAAACAGAAAAAGGTATGAATTGAGCAAAGGCACTAGAGGAGAGAGCTAATTATGAAGAAGGTGGGAGGATGAAGCGGAAGGGGAAATAAAATGCATTATTTTTGTGTTTTCATAATATGGGAGGACATAGGATTTCCTGAAGCACAGTGCCTCGCATTTGTTTCTCTGCTGCTTTATATTGTTTAGAATTGACTGTAGAGATTCAGTACATGACTTTTATCTCTCCCTCTTCTCCCAGTAAAACTGGACAAAGAGGAAAAAAACCGCAAAGCCTCTATATTAAAACAGTACATGTGTACATATGAAAATTCAGATTTGATACAGCTGTACAAACATTGCTACTTTGCATATTTAGCACTTGGTCTTGTTCAAGTAAAACAGTTCAATCAATAATACTAAAGATTGGGATGTAAGTAATTCAGCTGTGAGGTATAGGTGCATATTAGGGTGCATGTTGAGGTTTTTAGTTTTAGTTTTTTTCTTCATAAATTTCTAATCTGGCTTTCCTGATACATTGGGATCCATCTTGTAATTGTCAAGTAGAGCTCTTAACCAAATTCTGTCATTCATCTAACTGTTTTCATGCAGTGCCCTTTGGTTAAGACAATGTAAACTGCTATGTTTTTTAGCAGAAGCTGTTAGACTGACCTGACTTCTGATACATCACTGTCTTTCTCCTTATAAAAGTGATCCAGCTACGTCTTTATCATGGGTTGTCACAGTTTTGTTTTCTGGTTATAGAGAAATGTGAAATGTTTTTCCCTGCCAGGGCCGTGGAGTGGTTTTGGGGGGAGGACAGGTCCCTATCAGAAAAGCTAGCCAAGATTCTGGCAGCTAGTTTGACCAATAAGGATGCCAATGAAACTTTGGAAAGGACATTTAAAACTCTCATCTTCAGCAGATTGCACTCTTGCTTCAGAATCAGCCATGGGGTAACATTGCAGGTGGTGGGTGGGCCCGGGTTGGGTCCTGCTGCCCCTCTGGGCGGCTGGGCCAGGCCTGGCCAGGCCTCCAAAAGCCACTGTCCACACAGGGAGTGGCCTGGGCTGGCTAAGCCCCTGGCTGCCAGCAGGGGAGAGGGGTGGCTCCTATTCAGCAGTGCTAACCACATGCTTAGGACTGTGGCAGAAGGGGCTAAGCTGTGGCCCAGCTTAATCACCACTGGCCACAGAGAAAGAAAGCCTACAGCCTTATAACAACTCTGAGCCGGGTTGCCTTGGATAAGACCGAGGGGTGGAAAAATAGACATCTACCAGCCTCTTCCATCGGCACAGCTTTGCATTTTCTTCAGCCCTGCAGCCCGGGGCCTGGACATGGCCCTTGCAGGCCTGGGTGGATTTAACCCTTTCCTAGCAACATGGAGCTTTTAAAGCACAACTCTTCCTTGAGAAAAAGAAGAAAGAAAACAGAGGGTGTGTAGAACAGACACCACATGAAGTCAGTGGATTAGAAGTGAAAGAACTAATAATATTGGAACAGGATTGAAGAAGTGGACATTTTTAACCAGACTTCTCTGCGGTAAACTATAGAGAAGTAGACTGTTCTTTGTAGCATCTTAGTGTTGTTGGGGAAAATGCTAATTCCAATCAAAATTAAGGACTGATGTAATTGAGATTTAATTGTGAACTTTTAAGCCCCTGCTCCTAGGTTAAAAAGAAGTCTCAGCCTTTGAGACAAAGATGATTTATACTAGAAGAAATATTTATAAACAGTACCCCAGATACACTGAGAGGCCTTGCTAATAGAACACCACAGTCTGCAAAAACTCTGGGCAGTTACAGATGTGTACCATTTAAGAGCCACTGGACTATTTTGTCTTGTAGCAATCATCCCCATGAAAACCCTAGAGAGACTCTTCCCCTAAAGTAATGAGTGATTGTGTCTAAATAGTGAAACTGACTGAAAATCCCAAGTTGTGTCTTTCTATGTTGTTTAATAAGAAAGTTAATAGTTTGTAGGGGGAGAGAAGTTAAACTTTCATTCTTTTAGTTTGTTTTCTTTTTCTCAATTTTTTTTTCATTCTTTTAGTGTGTGTTAATAAAACTATTTTTTGTTCACTTTTAAGCTTAAGCCTGCTTTTGCTTTTTCTCATAATATCTCCCTCCCGCAGAAAAAGAATAAATACTAACACCTCTACATTAAATGGTGTTTCTTCCTGGTTTCATTAAATTAAGACCATTACAATCTTTGTTGGTGTTAATTTTTCATTTACAGTGCTTTTGATCAAAGTGCCTTGATTTTGCATTAATCTTGATTAATGCAATTTAAAAATATGTATTAAGTTCAACAATTGTGTATTAAGAAAGGGTGATTTCTTCTATTGAGTGACATTGAATATATTGGATTAACAGGACTTCAAAATGGTGCACCACAGCTTGTGTAACATTATGTAAGAAAGAAGAGGAAGGAAAAAAAAGTATTTCTGATTCTGAGAATAAAAATTCAGCTTGATGAAAATGCTCTTGCCACAGTCTGAAATACAAGTTACACTGGTATTAGTGTGTGAGGTGTACAACTCTGGTAAGGAAAAGTTTGTTTTCTTTCTTCCCATCCTCTTTGCCCAATTCTACTTATGTTCTCGCAGCATTTCCTATGCATTTTTGTTTCCATTTTGAAAGCAGCATGCTATAAAAGCTCACCCCAACTGAAAAGATACCTGTATACATACACTGTGAAAGGAAGAAGGCCTCTTCTTCCTGCTAGACCTAATCTGATACATGCTGCCAGACAACCCCAAGGATTTTTGGACCTCATCACCTACAGTTATTAAAATCAAAAATTTAAGCAAAAGTAACAGTAAGTTTTCCTGCAATAACCACCCCCACCCCCCCCCAAAACAAACAAAAAAACAAACAAAAAAAAAAAAAAAAACAAAAAAAAACCCATAAAAACCCCAAAAAAACCACCAAAACCCAAAAACACTTAAAAAAACCCAAACAACAACAACAACAAAAACACTGAAACCAAACATGCAGGATATAGGGCTTGATCCCCTTTGTAGATGGGTTTGTGCAGATAGGGAATCTGTAATTCAATCCTGGACAACCTGCGATCTCTTTTGGTCAATTAACAAAATGAGCACAAGGACAAAAGAATACTGAAAAACCTTGGTAGTCACCCATCAGGAAGCAAGGCTGATCTGTCTTCTAAAGCATCTTTAATTTGCCAAGGAAAAGTGTCTACTTTTATACCATATTATTCACAAATAAAACCAGATATTTTTTATCCTGCTATGTATGATGCTCCTTTCAAGATGCTATTTGTAAGGCATAAGTACTGAATTAAGAATAAACTGAATGGATTAGGTGATTCTAATTATCTAAAAAAATATGACTTGTAAAAAGTGCATCTTTCAAGATTAACAGTATCATGGCCAGTACCTTGAGCATAACATATACACTTCTCTCTTCCTCTTGAATTTTGACACATTTGAACAGCTGATGAATTACTACAAGATGACCTTCAGTATCAGTGATGAAGGGGTTGAAAGTAGAACAGTAGCCTGGCTCATCATCCCCATGGCAGAACATATTTGTATAAGCCAGTATCTGTTTTTTATTCTTCATGGAGATCAAGCTTCTCTGACTGAAACACTATATCTTCAATGTCTGTATATACACCTCACCATCCTCTTCCTCATGTGAGTGCAGTAGAGCTTCAGAAAGAATGGTCACAAAAATTGGCACTGCCAATTCAGATTTTCTCGAAGTTAAGCCAGGTTAACAGGGGGGAGCAAAATATGCCTACTGAAGTGGGAAGAGAATTTGCAGTGGCCTGAAGACAAATATATGTATTGTGCAAAATCCATGTAGAATTTCGATGTTTGGTGTTTGGGGAGATGGACTGTTTGTCTTTTTATCCTAGATTTGTGAAAACATTGCAATGGAAACCGTTTTCTCATATATGGTAGGAAAAGATTTAAGAGCACAGAGAACACTTTAAAACCCCCCAAAACATTAAGGGAGACATATCCACGAAGATGGGGCAAGCTACGGACCAACTCCTGGGCCAGTGAGCAACGCCTTGGCAAATGCGGGTGGGATGCCTGAGTATGTGGGTGTGATCATGACCATACATTTTCCCCCCAGGCTTCTTTGGAAACACAGCTGACATGTGAGCTGTAAACCGGTCTCAAGGTATGCCCCGAACCTGCGGGCGGGCGTGTGCGAACACGAGCACATGCGTACCTTTGCCAGGGCCTGGACTCTCAGCCCCAAGGTGGACAGGATTGTAGCTAGGAGTCCAAAAAAGGACACTCTCTGCGAGCTTCTCTCACCGCTCTTGGTGCCAAGGAAACACACATGGTCACGGGGAAGCGCACACACATAGAGACCACATTTTCTTCAACCTAGAGACACAGGACGTGGCTCTCTCACAAGAGCCCTACCCCTCACGGCTGATTTCCAAGAAGTGCCCATAAACCCTCAGCAGCGCTGCGTCCCCTACCTCCTCCCCCCGCACCTCACCACCCTGCGTGACCAAACCCTGGATCCGGCGAGGGCCGGCGCTCACGCCGCGCCGCGCGTTATTCATGGCGCGGGGCGGGCCGGCGACCGCGGCACTATATAGGGCGGACGGACGGCACGGGGGACAGCTGGGAGCGGGGTTGAGCAGGACAGCGCTGCTGTTTTCTTCAGACCCTCAGTTTGGTTTGGGTTTTTTGTGTTTTTTTTTTTTGTGTTTGTGGGGGTTTTTGTTTGTTTGGTTTTTTTCCTCACTTTCGCAAAGTCTTTTTTTGTTGTTATTTTTGTTGTTATTGTTGTTTGTTTGTTTTATTGTTTTGTTTTGGGGGTTTTGTGGGGTTTTTTTTGTTGTTTGTTTTCGGTATTTTGTTTTTCCTTTTTTTTTTTCTGAGCGTTGTGTGTGGCAAAAAAAGAGAAAAGTTACCGTCGAGCCAAGTAATTCAGGCACTCTGCAGGGAGGAGAGGGGAGAAGGAAAAAGTTGCCTTTGTTGTTAGCGAGCTTTTGCTTCCTTGATGTGACTGCGAGCAAACGACTGCAGAGAGGGACGGCGTACGAGCGCCGGCAGCCCGGCTCCCCGCCTCCTCACGTCGGGAGGCTTGCGAGCCACAGGCGGCTCCGCTCCCCGCAGCCCCCTCGGAGGCGGCTCGGGCTGCGCCGCTTCTCTCCCTCCGCCCGCGGCGGCTTGTGAGCACCCGAGCAGGGCTCTGCTCGTCCCGCGCCAAGCCGAGGTGCGCGGGGACGGCTCCCGGCGGCGCCCCTCCGCCGGTTGCCATGGTGCCGCGGCCCAGCGTGCTGTGGGCAGTGGCGGCGGCGACACTGGGGCTGCTGGCCCGGCGGGCGGCGGCGGCGCTGGCGGGGCCGGTGGTCCGCTGCGAGCCTTGCGACTCGCGGGCGCTGCAACAGTGCAAGCCTCTGCAGTCCGACTGCCCCGAACGAGTGCAGGAGCCCGGCTGCGGCTGCTGCCTCACCTGCGCCCTAAGCCCGGGGCAGCCCTGCGGCATCTACACGGAGCGCTGCGGCGCGGGGCTTCGCTGCCAGCCGCGGCGGGAAGAGGCGCGGCCGCTGCAGGCGCTGCTCGAGGGCCGCGGGCTCTGCACCAACTCTACGATGGGTGGCAAAATGCGGACCTTCCTGCTGCCGGGACCGCACGTTGCCGGTAAGGGGCCGGGGTGGGAGGCGAAGGGGTGGCTTTCCTGCGCGCTGCTCTCCTTCTTCGCTGTTTTCTTGTTGGGCTGTTTTGGTGGTGGGTTTTGGGTTTTTTTTGGTGGTTTTTTTGGTGTTTTTTTTTGGTGGTTTTTGTTTTTTTTTTGTGGGGGGGGGGGTTTTGAGTGTGTGTGGGTGGGGGTGTGGGGGTGTGTGTGTCTCCGTTTCTTTTGTTTTAAATTACAAAAGAGGCAGCACGAGCGGGTAGGCGTGGGCGAATTCGCGGGAGAACTCTGTCTCTGGAAACGGCCCTAGCTCGCTGTCCGTTTGCTGCCGGCCCGAAGGCGGGGGGTTCTGCCGGTAGCCACGTAGCCGAGCCCGGGATAGTTGTGAAGGAGGTGTGCTTTGGCCGAAGGAAAGGACAGTTTACCTCTTCCACTTTATTTATGTATATACCGGGTTTCTTTAACACCGATGTCGAGAAGTAGCTCCTCGCAAAAGAGACAGAGATGGTTTAAAAAAAAAAAAAAAAAAAAAAAAAAAAAAAAAAAAAAAAAGTGGGGGTAGAGTGGGGGAGGGCTTCCGCGGGTGCATGGATGGAGAGAGAGAGAGGGTGTCATCCTCGCCGTTTTTTCCCGGTGTACCTGGAAAGAAAGTGAGGAAAAAACTCGAGAGAGTGGGGTCTAATTTCTGCACTACAGCGTGGGTAAGTCAGGGAAGTCTAAGAGGAGAAAAGACAAAAAACAAAAGACAAATTTAAATATCTCTTTGGCCTGCAAAAGTGGTTTTTTAGAACAAAGTGTTTACTCAACAGTGTTTAAAAGCACATTGTTTTTTGTCTGTTCTGCAAATAAATCCTTAGTCAAACGAAGGTTTCCTGTTCCTCTTCCATGTCTTGTAAGTGAGATGTTCACAGAATGGATTTTGTTTGAAAAGGAAGGGACAGTGGGAAAAAGTTCTGTTAGAATGCACATTTTAAAACTTAAGACAAGGAAACTTGGGATTCAGATTGAGAGAGCACAGTCCCGCTAGGCAAGCATTTAATTAAACTGTTCGCTAACCAAGAGCAAGTATGTTAACGTTTATTTAATAGAAAAGTGTGTCAAAAGGCTTTCCACTGTTTGCATTTTTAAAAAACCAGATGATTTTCTGCTAGATTGTAGGGACTCTTTGACTAGCCATTTTTCGGCTGAGAAAGTGGCACTAATGCTCCAGTTAACTGCCTCTTAGAATAATAGATGTCTTATTATAATTATTTATGTGCTGCTTCCAAGCTTTGACAATTTGAATGAGAGTTTGGAGGTATTAAGTGAAGTTTTTTTATCTCCTTGGAACATCAAGTAGGTTTCTTCGTCACATGAGTTTGCCTCATCCTGTTCATACTTGGAGTAACACTGGAAACAAGAAGCATCTCCTCGCTATTTAGGAGTTGGTGGTGTTTAATCTAGGGTACTGCTTTCAACAGTGACTGCATTCTTGGCTGAGGGAGAACTTTGATTTTTAAATCAGTCAGAACTTTTGATTCCTTAAAAAGGAATAGTAGGACCCTTACAGTTCACATTTTAAGAGTGAAGCTTGCAAACCTGGTGTGCAAGAAGGGCCCAGAACTTATATGACACATAGTGCCATATAGTGCCTCACTTCCTCATGAGGACCACTCTACTCCCAGCTCTCAAGCCAGCACTCCCTGGTATACACGTCTCTGAGTAGGATCACATTATCTCCTTTACATGCAGCTAGGTCCTGCATCATGTGCTATTCTAATGGTTCTTTTTAGTTCACAGAAATTGCTATAAGTTGGTATAGGATAGAGTATATTACAGTAGCGTCATGACAGAAATTGTAGTTGGCCACTGACTTTCCAGCTGGTTTTGTTTGGCACAAAAGTGTTAAACAGTAGTGTGCATTTGCAACCCTTTTTAATCTCTTTAAAAAAAAAGAGAATCAGTAACTCTCATGGCAATTCTGTTTCTCTTATGAAGATGTAAAGCTAGCATGGCACCAAGTTTATGAAACTGAGTTAATTAAATATGCTTTACAGTTTAAAAAATGGCAATATGACCATTTTAATCTGAAGTGTAAGAAGTGCTATTGATCTATGGTAGTCTCTCTAAACTGAAATGACCAAACATTGTCATGGCTATTCAATGCATGTTAAGAATATTTTCTACTTATTTTTTTGGTAGAAGAGAAAAACTAACTGATTGAACTGGACAAGTCGCAGAGAATCTAGATTCAGGTTTATAACATTTTAGTGATTAATTTCTTGCAAATTTCATTGAGAATGTGGAGGGAAGATACTACAGCTTCAGAACAGGACATTAAGCCACCAAAAATATGTTCAAATACCACTGTGAGTGTGAGTTAAAGCCAGGAAATTTGGATTTAGGACTTAAATTTCCTTAATCCATTTGCACTGTGATTTGGATTTTTCTGGTCAATTATGTCCATTGCCAGCAGTGGCTGCACTAAAACAACAAGCACCAAAATGTTAACTCAGAACCCTCTTCTTCTTATGTTCCTTCCCCCATTCCTGTGTATTGGCAGTGTCACTGTACTCCCTGTGTTGAAATATTTAGCATCAATGAACTATGTTCGTTGAACATATGCTTTTAGCTCTGAATTTCTCAGCTTTTGTGATTTTTCTTTTTTTTTTAAGTGAGTCATCAAGTATAATTTTAGTAGTGGATGTTATTATAGTGCACTCCCAATAGGATTTCCTAAAAAAAAAGGTGGTCAGCAGCTAAGACAGGAACTAAGTGGGGCTCAGCTCTCTGCTATTACTTAGCTGTTAGGAATACCTTAACTCAAAAAATTCCCTGGAGGAAATGCAAATTATTACAGTTGCACTGCAGGAGTCTTCTAACAGAGAGAAATGCAGCATAGACATTATTACCTTAGAGGGTACAGGGACCTGTACTTATGAAGTATGTTAGAAATATGTGCTTCTCCTGACTTTTTGTGGATGGTAGTTTAAAGAGAAAATATTTTTGAAGCTTTAGTTGAAAACAGTGTTTGTCCTTGGAACCACCACAGAATGAATGGTGATTTTTGCCCGTTACGTTTAAAATGTGTTTTGTACACCAAGAAACGTTTTTTATTTTTATAGCAGAGAAATGAAAGTGTGTTATTCTTTTTCTTTCCCATTCTGTGTGTTGAATAAAGGTAAGGGGAGGGGAAAAAAAAAAAAAAAAGAAATGGCTAATTAGAACCATGAAACTCTGCAACCTAGAGTTGATAGCATTAAAGACTTAAAAAACAAAACAAACCAAACCAAACAAAAAACAAAACAAAAAAAAAAAAAAAACAAAACAAACAAAAATAAACCACAAAAAACCAACCCCAAACAAACAAAAACAAACGAACAAACAAAAAACCCCCCACACCACCCCCAAAAAACCGGCCTGGGACAGGCAGAGCCACACTGCAGCCCCTAAGTGCTCGAAGCTGGCCGCCTTTATCTGGGGTTGGTGAAGTCAGCAGTGGCGGAGGGATCCACGCCCCGGCGCCGGTGGGCTGCGATAGGCCTCGCTCCTGTGGTGCAGACCTGCCCCAGGCAGGCGGCACTGCAGCGGGTAGTCAGGGGCGAGTGACCGGCGCGGCCGTGGTTCCCGGTGCAGTGACCGTATCTAGTTTTCCGGTCTTGGGTATCAGCCTGCAGAAGTGATGCGGCTGGGCACTTTGCAAGGCCGCGCTGAGCATGGGAATGCTTCAGTTACAAAACTCATCGCTTGTCAATAAAGGTGCTGACACTTGCAGAATGCTACAGAGTTCATCTTTTTGTATATTGCTATTTTGTAAAAAGAAAAATTAAACACTCAGACTAATCTAGTAGCTTCTTGATTGAAGGGAGACCACATGCTCTACAGCTTCCTTACAAGAGGAAGCAGAAAAGCAGGCGCTAATCTCTTCACTCTTGTAACCAGTGATAGGATCTGAGGAAACGGCATGAAGCCGTGTCAGGGGAGGTAGAGGTTAGATATTAAGAAAAGTTTCTTCACTCAGAGGGTGGGTGAGCTCTGCAGGGAAGTGGTTGCAGCAGCAGGACTGACAGCATCCAAGAAACGTTTGGACAATACTGTCAGGCACCTGGTTTGATTCTTGGTGCTGTCCTGTGCAGGGTCAGGAGTTGGACTTGAGGAGCCTTGTGGGTCTCTTCCAGCTCAGGATGTTCTATGATTCTATGTTTCTATGTCCTTGCAGACACAGCTGGCAGCCAAGTAACATTGTTTCTTCTGCATTTGTTCTTTATGAAGGAAATTTCAGTGATTCTGAAGAAGACAGGAATACCAGCAGCGTAGAAAATCAGGCCATTCCAAACTCTCACAGGGGGCCAGATTCCAAGTCACATCCACCACACGTCAAAATAGAGATAATCAGGAAAGTGCAAGCCAAAGATACACAACGCTATAAAGTCGAATATGATTCTCAGAATACGGATACATTAAATTTCTCCTCTGAATCGAAACAAGAAACTGAATATGTAAGTATTTTTGTAAATAGGAAGGCATTTGCCAGCATGTGAATGTATGCCTATGTGTATATATACGCATGTTGTGCATATAACAAGATCAATAATTACACTTAATGGCTAAAGAGCGGTAATTGTTGTAGCCTTTTAGGACATTCTGGCATTTTAACTGGTAAATCTGTTGACACTGCAAATGCATACACAATCAGCAGACCAAGAAGATTGTGTTCAGGAAACACATAGGACTAACGTAATGATGTTTACATCAATACAAGCATGACTTTCACTGATGTTTCTTAGAGGTTGAAAGTTCTTGTTCTTCCCTGTTATTGTTACACATTTGTGTGAGTCAACTTGGGACAGTTTTATTAGTGTCATCTTTAAACCTGGTTGCAAACAGTGTGATTGAGTTGCAATAATGGAAAAATGATGTTTCACATTGAGTGTAGTGGCACTGTGTTCATACACTGCCTGTTGCAAATCAAGGGAGATAAACTTAGCCTGAGCTGAGGATTAGGATCTTGACTAGTCAGTCACTATGACATGCTGAGCACCACCTCCACTTGGAGTTGCTGTTTGGTGGTATTGCCTAAATGTAAAGTCTTGTGGTCACAGTCCTATTGACTGTGTCCAGTGAATTTGGAGGGTGGTCGGAGTGTGGTTAATCTGAGGGCAAAATAATTCTCTTCCTGTACATCCAGCTGATAACCTGGGCCTTAGGCCAGATGGCTTGAAAAATGGATATACTTTGGCATTTTATCAAAACAGCATGGTGAAAGCTGACACAGCATCTCCTCTTCAAAAGAAGGTTTTGAGACTTGTATGAGGTGAAAACCTCTGCCTGAAGAAAGAGTGGCTTCCAAGAGAAGCTTCATTTTTAGATTGCCACTGATGTCCAGCCATCTAGTTATATCACTTCAGTATCTGCCTTCCAGTGTGTCCTCCTTCCAAAAATGTGAAGTAAAAGTGCCATCACTAAAAGAATGAAAGTTGATTGCTCTGAAGAAATAGATTTGTAACTAGGATGAGTAGTGATAGTTGGGTCTATGAGCAAAGGTATACCAGTTAACCAAGGCTGCTGGTGTCTTTAAGAATCCAAAATAAGTCCATCAGAGACAGGTGCCTTTGTTAACAAATGCTCTTCTAGCTGTGTCTGCACGTTAGCTTTTGATACTGGTCTGGCTGACTTTGGAAGCTTGCTTCAAAATAAAAATTTTTAAAAAGCTGTTGGTCTTTGTGTAGGTCTAATTTGGGACCAAATCACTGAATGTTTGTCACTTGGAGTCAGTGAATTTGAGCAGTAAGAGAAGCCATTGAAAGGCCATGTTTAGAACTTGAGATAAATACAGAAAGAAAGCACGAAGGCAACAAGGAAGGTCTTTACTGACCAAAAACCTCCATTTTAATCTCCAGTACTACTATGGAGATTGTATGCTTTTAGACACTCACATTAAAGGTCCTTTACATGAGCAGAATATTAATATTACCACTTGAAAGTATAAATGTCATTACTTCACTAATTAAAAACACCAAATGAGTCTTTGTGTCAACACAGCAACTTAAATATTTTTAAATAGTGTAACCATGCAAAGAAATTATTTTGTGTCTCTGCTGAAGAAGTGGGCTGGTGGCACAGGTCAGTGATATACACAGATAGCAGTGTAACTAAGTACAGAGTTTGTAGGCTGTGACTCTTGACTCCTGATCCCACTGCTGACACTGCCTTCTTGGCCTCTGGCAAAATGTGAAATCCTCTGCTCTTGATTTTCTGACTGTGAAGTGGGGCTCATAATGCTTTACTCCCTATCCTGAAGGGCTGTCATGAGATATAATTAGTTGGTGTTTGAGACATGCTCTTAGAAGTGCTTCTGGAAGCTCTTTTTGGCTCATTGTCCTAGAGCTAATCCTCACTACGTTGTTGTCAGCCTTTTGCAGATGAAGAAAGTGAGGAAAAAAGTGACTTATCTAATGAGACTTGTGTGCAACAGGTCCTCTGTATGACTCGTTTATTTGATTCAGTTGAAATTGGGTATTGTTGTCCAAAGCTGAGGTAATTTATATATAGGTTATGCCAAACCACTTATTTTCAATTGTCTCAATTTCATTTAAGCTTTCAAATCCAGCAGAATCACACAATCCCCATACCACTGGGGATGGCCTATCTAATCGTGTATTTCCAGTGGCCTACTTTCTTCTTTTTCCACTTGGTCCAAAGCCAGCTTTTCCAAACTTAAGTTTTATGTGACTGATTTACATACTGGTTAAGCCTTCCCAAAGGTATATGTGACTTTGATTTCAACTGGAAATGCCAATATGTCCCTCAGCATTGTGTAGGGCCTTCCATCTTTAGAAATCAGTTTATCTTGGATAGAGCAGAAAGTCAGATTTTTTTTTTTTCTGTGGCTGGTCTGCTTTTGACATATTCAGCCAACTCTTTGTTTTAATGGATTTGTTTGGGTTTGTGCTTTTTTGCCCTTTGAAGAGTGAAAAATGGAATTTGGGAGTGAAGTTTCATCTGTGTTTTCTAAAATGTGCTTGTTAACAGGGTCCATGTCATAGAGAAATGGAAGACACTTTAAACCACCTAAAGATTCTGAATGTCTTGAGTCCCAGGGGCTTTCATATTCCAAATTGTGACAAAAAGGGATTCTACAAGAAAAAGCAAGTAAGTACAGTGTTTCAATCATTTCAGTGAATGCATTTCACCTTTTCTGCATCTTTGTTGAAAGATCTTGCCAGCAAGGTGCATTATATATCATTTTGAGGAAGAACTAGTTGATATCCAGTTTTAGGACCTGATCTGATAGCGCTGAAACTTGTCAAGTGGTGATAGTATTTTTATTTTCTGTTGATCATGACAACAGATTCATTTGAGAAACTTCATACCTAATCACGCATGGGTTGACTGGTGTCCTAGATACTAATGCCCTTTGGTTTAAAAAAAGCTGTGCCTCTACAATAACCCTCAGAGCTAATGTTGCAGTCACCACATGACTGCAATAGATCAATGCTTTAAATTGTAAATAGCTGCTTGAGAGTTCCTAGAAAAACTACACTGGATCATATTACATAAAGCAACTTGAGAAAGGTATGTATCTGTCCTTTATGTGCTACACAGATCACTTCAAAATCCAAGTCATGTTATCATGAAAATGATACTTCTGGTAGTTATTCTGCAGCAAGGATGGCTTCTCAGCCCTTTCTAGTTCTGGGGTTGTGACCTTTCTTGACAAATGCTGACCAAAACTGTGGGTATTTATACTTTAGTTGTGTTGAATTGAGCTACAGCAGCATTCTCCATTCAATGCTGCCATTGAAGCTCATTCAGAACTTGGAGAAGTCAGGTTCTTTGTTTAGTGTGCACATCCCATCTAATTTCAGTGTTTAGTTAGTGGGCTGCCTCTAAATATATATTTCTTGGGATAATTCCAAAATTGCCTGAATTCAAAGGTTTCTTTAAGACTTTTCTGAAGGACAGATTTTGTTTGTGGATCATTGCGTTACTTCCCTTTGGGTTTACACAAATCAGCCTCTCTATCTCTGGTAACCAATGGAGCGGTTGACCCTCTGTTGCTAGCTAATGCAATTCATTGGTTGGAAGTGAGAGGGCGAACTCTGATCAGGCAGCCTTATTTTAGGAATGCTTTCTGTCCATTTTTTGGCTTTCAGCTTTCTTAGAAACACTTTTCCTTTCTAGTATTCCCTGGAGCTCTGCAATAGGTTGTCAGTGTCAGGTGGAGCATTTATAACAGGGGTAAGATTTCCAGCCTTCCTTTCTGCCATCAGAACAGCACTGACAGTGCTGTTTGACTTTTGTACATACTGCTGAGCTTTACTGTGCTTCCCAGCTTTTCCTGAGCAGGTGGTGACAACTCCCAAACAAGGGAAGTTTCTTTTTGTTGCCTGGAGCTTTGGGAAGCCTGTGTCAGCCGTGTTGTGCTGCATGTAAACTAGTAGAGAGCAATGCCCACATCTCAATCTGCTTGTTTTCAGAAAATGCATTGTACTGCTATGCAGAGTGAGACTAGGACTGTGTTTTGTGCCTGTGTCATAGAAGCATTTTCTTAGCTGCTCTAGAACAGCATGTCATTTGACTGTGTTCAAGGCACTCAAATGTACCATAACCCTTTTACTTCTCTACCCATTTTCTTCTCTACGTATTATAGAAGACTGCAGACTGGTATTTACTTTGTTCTGTAGATCTTCCTTTCATCTTTCTTCAGACTCTGAGGTTTTTGCTTTGTCTGCAAAAATGTGGTGGTTTGCAAGTAATCTCTGGCATTGTGTGTAGTAAATCAGATGCACATTAAGCACGTGTTAAAGTGGCTTACTTTTAAAACTTATTTACTGTCCAGCCAGCATATATAGAGAATGAAGGGACACTTTCATACCTAGCCAGCCTTGTCAAGCACTGTGCCAATTTACACAGGTCCAGTAGTTTCAATGGTAGTTTGAGATGACTCAGGGTCTTGCAAGAGATGCCCACAAATGGAGCCCACATGAAATTCACTTGGGTTGCTGATTCTGTAAGTGAAACTTGATTAACTCTGGGTATAAGCCCTTAGAGATGATACTTACAGAGGCAGCCTGCTTCTCTCACCAACAAAATACAAATCAAAAATAATAGTTGCCCTCACAGAATTAACTCCTAGGGAGAAACACCGACAGTTTGAGAAGTGAGTGAGTCATGTCCAGATCAAATTAACTGTCCACAAGGAATTGTGACAATTGTGTTTGGTTGGTTTTCTTTTTGAAGCATCAACATGTAGGCCTGATATTTTAGATACTGTGAGCTCCTGTCTAATCTCATTAACAGAATGCTCTGCTGTTTTATTAATTTCCTTCATGCCATTATTAGCCATGTTCAATCTGTAATTGAATTATATTCTATTGTCACAAAATTCAGAATAATAAATTAGGAAGTAGACAGCAAATCCATTTAAAAATGAATGCAAGCTAGGAATTTTGAATCCTATAAACAGTTGCCAAAACACTGTCTAGGATGAGAATGTAGTAGGTTTGGGATGGTAGGAATCCGATGAATTATGATCACGCTGGCACCATTAAAATTCATTCAGTGGGCATGTGGTAGCAGCACGCAAAGACATAACACGGAGACAGGAGGTCTGCAGTGCAGACTTGCTCTCCAAACCAGAGCAGGGCTGAGAGAGCCTGTTTATTTCTTTCATTTTTATACATTTGTGCGTCTGGTTGTGGATTGGCTTCTGGGGTTACTACGCTTCACCCTACTGGCCAGACCAGCTGTCAGTTACATTATTTTCAGGCTAGAAATATGTAAACAAAGGACAGGGAATGAAAACAAAAGGTTTGTTTATGTTCCCATGCATGACAAAAGTGAAATAGTGCTCCTAATATTGTGCAGAAACTAAAGAAACTGACTCCATCTTATGAACAAGTAGAAGGCTTTAAAAAAACTCAGAAAAAACAGGGTGAAAGTGGGCACTCACATATTCTGCCTTCCTGGTCATCTGGTCTTCCAGTCAATTTGAAAGCACTTATTTTTCATGACATTTGTGGATTTCTAGAAATTGACTTTTCAGGAACAACAATGGAGAATAATTTGCATATGTGAAACGCTTCTAAGAACATAAATTTATATGTCAGGGTGTAATGTGAAAAATATATCACACCTTATGTTTATATATGAACTTTAAACTCAGACCTATCAAAATTTATAATTCTGTGTCTTAATCACACATGTAAGGTTGCATTGTTCAATTGTGCTGGCAGATATAAATATATATAACTGGCTCGATGGCCAGGCCCAGAGGGTGGTGGTGAATTGTGCTGCTTCCAGCTGGTGGCCAGTCACTACTGGTGTCCCTCAGGGGTGTATGGTGGGGCCAGTTCTGTTCACTATTTTTCTTGATGACATGGATGAGTCTTTCATTAGTTAATTTGCAGATGACACTAAGATGGGAGTGTGGAAGGGAAGGGAGAAGAGCGCTGCAGAGAGGCCTGTAATGGTTGGATGGGTGGGCAGAGTCCAATAAGATGAAATTTATTAAGTCCAAGTGCCAAGTCCTGCATTTTGGTCGCAATAACCCCCTGCAACACTATAGGCTGGGGATGGTGTGGCTGGACAGTGCCAAAGCAAAAACGGACCTGAGGGTACTGGTAACAGCCAGCTGAACATGAGCCTGGTGGCCAAGAAGGCCAGTGGCATCCTGGCTTGGATCACGAATGATGTGGCCAGCAAGACCAGGGAGGTCATTCTTCCCCCGTACTCAGCACTGGTGAGGCTGCACCTTGAGTGCTGTGTCCAGTTCTGGGCCCCTTGGTTTAGGAACGATGTTGAGATGCTTGAGCATATCCAGAGGTGAGCAACGAGGCTGGTAAAGGGCTTGGAACACAAGCCCTATGAGGAACAGCTGAAGGAGCTGGAGTTGTTTAGCCTGGAGAAAAGGAGACTTGGAGGTGACCTTATCACTCTCTACAACTTTATGAAAGGTGGTTGTACTCAAGTGGGGGTTAGTCTGTTTCTCCAGGCAGCAACTGACAGAACGAGAGGACACAGTCCTAAGCTGCACCAAGGGAAATATAGGTTGGATATTAGGAAAATGTTTTTTATAGAAAGGGTAATAAAGGACTGGAATTGTCTGCCCAGGGAGGTGGTGGAGTTACCATCCCTGCATGTGTTTAAAGAAAGACTGGATGTGGCACTTGGAGCCATGGTTTAGTTGAGGTATTAGGGGTGGGTTGGACTTGATCTTGACGGTCTCTTCCAACCTAGTGATTCTGTGATATAGGTATATTTATGCATAATTAGTTGATAAAGGCACATTCCTATCTCAAGCATGGGAAAAAAGCTTTTGATGAAATTAGAATTATTATATGGGGCAATTATTAGAATTGTTAGAATTATTAGAATGATTAGAATACTGGAGCCAGATACTCCCCTAGATGTGCACTGGCATCATTCCACTGAAAACAGAGCTGTGCTTGTCAGGAGCCAAAATGACCTGAGGTATTTATCAATGTCTGCAATCTGTTCCTGAAGACCATGGTTGTAGCTCTACGGAGCCCTCTGGACTGACCAGGAATTCAGTGTGATACTATATGCTTTTCTATGCCCCATAAATGCCTCTGTGGCGTTTCTTTGTGGAAGGGAGAAGGGCAGGTGGCATGGAAGATGGCAGCTGGTGGTTCTATCAGAAGTAATTTCTGTCTCCACTGCTTGGGCAGTTTTCCAACTTTTAAAACTTAAGAAGTCATACTTTATGAATAGTTGGGCAGAGCCTAGAAAGGAATGTGAAATACAAAATTCATAAGAGCAAATATTTATGTATATGTTTTTGAATATGACCTGTCTACCACTTCTGTAGGGAGTGTTGGCTGTTTCAGGATAAAAGCATCTCTTTTTAATCAGAACTACTTTACTATTGACAGCATGCCTGAGTAGGTAGAAAAGAATCACTTGGAAGAGATAAATTGTTTTCTCATAGAGTGTTATTTCAGCTGTAGAATGATCTAAGGGTTTTGCTTTTCAAATGGATTGTCTAGAAGAAGTAGAAAAAAAGAAAGTAATAGGAAAGGTGTTTCTGCAGATTAACTTTATGTAGTAATTAATTCTGAAAATTGATTGTGCAACCATTAAAAGCAATCAAAACATCCAACAACATGAGGACTTTAACTGATAATTTGTTTTGAAAGTGATGCAAGCATATGTATCAATGAGAATTGTGTAACATACTTCATATAGTATTTCTAAAAGGGAAGGCTATGTTACTATTATTAGCAGAAATGTAGTTTCAATGTCAGAGCACCAGGCTGGCAGCCAAAAGTCCTATGCTCTTTGGGCTCTATCTGTGCCTACTTTGTTGGGCAAACAACTCTGGAAATGCTGGCTCAGTTTCCTTTTTGTAAAAATAAATTGTGCAAAGGCTGTTGTTTATTAATTCCTCTGTTTTGAGCATGAAGAATTTAAGTCAGTATATGTTAATGGTACTTACGCTAGAGTTCAGTCCGTTCACCATCAACATTGAAGAAAAAATTCTCTTGACATCAGTGGATATTGAGTAGTCAACCATGGAAATCCTGGAGAATACATGCGAGTTCTAGTTAGGCTTTTGAGAAAATAAATATAAGTTGTAGGACGTTCATTTAAAGATTTAGTAATAGATAAGAACTGAAGTGCAGCTAACCATTTAATTCAGTGAATTGTTAATGTAGCTGTTCTCTCAGTAGGTTTGAACTTCTTTACCCTCTTCTAAAACTAAGCATATGTTAAACTAGATCTTGTCATCCTGCTGCTGTCCATTTTCATAAGGCTAATGCAGAAGGACAGCAGATTTGTAGAAGAGAAGACATTGCATTATTTCTTTGGGATTTTTACTCAATAATATATCGGAAGGGTGGATTATTTCGCAGTTATGCTGAATAACATTACTTAATTTATGGTAAAATAAAATGAACAAGATGTTGATTTGTTTGAAACATTTGTACCTAATGTAAGACCTGCTTCCATATCTCTTTCACAAGGTCTTAGTGAAGACTGATTACCCTACTCCATGCTGCCACAAATTAGGTGGCTCATGGGCCAGTGTGCTGGTGCAGGCTGTTCCAAAGTGATCTATATTTCCTGTTCCATCCAAGATAGCACCATCACCTGAGACACTAAACTAGATATGGAAAGGAGCAGTCACTTCGAGCAGCATGTGAAGCCCAAAGCTTGCTTAATGTTTTCTTGTGTACCTGCACATGGAAAAGACACTTATGTGAGCCACTTCCATAGCCTCCTGAGACACTGGGCCATGCCTAGGAGATTCTGGAGAACAAGAAGTAGAGGGATAGTGGTGAAATTTACCAGATTGTACCAGTCTGAACCTCTGAAAATTTGAATTACTCTGAATGTGATCTCAGAGACAACAATTGCTCTGTTTGAATGATAGACTTGACAGTATGAGGGACGTTAAGTAGCTCCAGTCTAGCCAATCTTCCTTCATATTGGCAATGCAACAGACAAAACCACAGGAAGCGGGATGTGCTTGTGTCACTGCCTCTTTTGTGAGTATGTCCTGAGTAAACAGCCACCTTTGCATTTGAAACAAATCCTGTATCACCATGTCTCAGAATAATGAGCTGACAGAGAGGCTGTCTTGACAGTGAGGCACTTACCATTGCAAACCTAGTGAGATTCTGGATATGTCTTATGAATGTATAAAACCCTTGCAAGGTCACAGAGGTTCATGATAACGTAACTATGTTCAGGGTTGCATACTGAATGCAGCCTGCAGCATGTCCTTTAGTCTAGTTTGTGTTATTTTTGGTCCCTTGGGAGGAGCATTACTTATTTAGTATGTAGTAGTAGTACAATGCATATATACTGCATTGCTGCTTCTAAAGAGGTTCAGTGTTATTGCCTGTTATAGTTTCAGGTTGGTCAGCATTGTTGGCAAATTCCAGCAGTTAACTTAAAGCTAACATGTTATAGACTAGTAGTTTTACAAAGTTTTTAATAAGAAAACATACATGTAAAGTTCTAGTCCACCTAGCAGCTTTTGCAATAACTACACCACAGGAGGATTATGTATCTGTTAATGAGTGTCAGCTACACTGTTGAATTTCCTCCAGTAAACAAATGCAAAACAAGTGTGTTTCTTGCTGCAATGATTGTCTTTGCCAGACCTGTGATTTAGTATAGAACATATCTGCTAAATTTTTTTTCTAAAGATGGGTCCCAGTCACTAGCCCATGCTGTTGTATGGTATTCAAAAGGGAGCAGCTATGCTACCAAATATGATAGGGAGCACTTCATAAGCCTATTTTCTGGTAGTTCTCTGTGCAGTTTTATGATAGAGTAGTTAGACCCAGAGAGATTGATGGGGAGGCAAGGTAAGTTTTTATTGAAATACTTTGTAGTGGTAACAAATACTGTGATTCTGTCAGATATAGTCAGGATACTGAAGTGCAGCTATCAAAGGAGCAGGAATACTACAAGTGGAGAAAACATAACGCATGCTAAGTGGGACTTTTATTATGTTTCAGTGTCGCCCATCCAAAGGCCGAAAAAGGGGTTATTGCTGGTGCGTGGATAAATATGGACAGCCACTTCCTGGGTATGATGGGAAGAGAAAAGGAGATGTCCACTGCTATAACTTGGAAAGCAAATGAGGACTGGGTGCCAGTTCTTTTGGCATCTGTGCATGGCCACTGGACCTCACAGAGACCTTGAAGGGGCTCAGCAAACACTGTGGGACTGCACTGTCTATGGAGTAACAAGCTCTTCCTCCTGCACCAGATGGGGAGTTACAGCCATGTGGATGCTGCTGCAACTGCACCCTGCCACCGACACACATCGCACTTCCTATGGGATGTGTAGGGAGCTCTGAATTCTCATGTAAACCTGCACTATTAATACCCAGAGAGAGAAAAACAAAAGGCACTTCAGAATTGAATCAGGGAGTCTCTGCTGACTTTTTAAAGAATAGTCTTTTGATCCCAAAAGATACTGGGTTTTTTATTTTAAAGTATTTATAGACGTTAAGCATGTAAAAGTATTAAAAAGTAAAACAAAATCAAAAAACCCACAAGGATTTAAAGGTAAAGCTTTTTTTACAGGTCTGATAGGAAACTTGTCTTCCTGGGTAAAAAGTTTTATAAAAATCTCAACTTTTTAAAGAAATGTATTTCTAAAATAAAGACATGGCTATTTTTTCTGTAAAATATATTATGAATATTCTGTTATTCTATATTTAATATAATTCATTATTAATATACTTTATTTAAATGTAACATGTGAATATGAAATATTACACAGTAATTCTAGTGTATACATCTGTATATGCAAAGAGAAAGTAAGTAGGGAAGGATTTACAAATATGTATAAATCTGTATGCATACACATATGACCTGTTCTAGGTAATAGAAATGAATTTTTGGAGCAAAGGAAGTGTTTCCAGAAGGGATTGAGTTTTATTATTTGATATAACTACAACTACCAAGATATATATATATATATTTTAATTGATAATTCTAATGTACCCATCACTGAATTATGCCACTGAAAAGGATAACAATCGCACTGAAACTCTTGGTAAAGTTTTCTTCTGTCTATACTTTGCTTCAGTTTGTGCAACAGGGCTTACATTTCCTCCATTTACTGCTCACACTGATACAGAATATTCATGGACAAAAAAATGCCATTACAGTATTACTCTTTGTATTTGCTTATTTATTTTGAAAAGGTGTATCTATTCTGTGTTGTCTTGGTACATTCTACCAAAGCACTTACTCTGTATGAGGAAACCCTGTTGAAAACAGTATCGACAAGATAGGGGGAATCATGGACCCTGGGTGTTGAGACTCACATGTTTCATTTAGGTAACACACAATTGTTGCTTGCTTTGACTATGGTAGAAATCATTTGCCTGCATTTAAGCATAGAAGAACAACTATTGGGTTTAAAAAGTTAAACTCACTTTGTGCCGTGGTGTTATATGTCTTTTAAATTGGAAGAGAAGTGATTTGGTATTGTTGTGGTATGTGATGCTTTCACATAAGGAAGGCTCTGGCAACTTTTTTTTTTTTTTTTTTAGGCTGATTGTTTAATGTACTTTGTGAAAAATTCTGTATGACAGTGAAATCTGGATAAGAAAAGGTGGCCTATGAAATGGATAATCTCTCTGGAAAATAATGCCCTATTTTGTATATGTATTTATTTATATATTTTATATATTTATATAAATATATATTCTTATATGTTTCACTATAACTGTTTCTCATTGTGGACAAAAGAAGCCATCAACACTGTAGTTTTTTTGTTGGGTTGGGAACTCCATGAAGACTAAAGGCAGTGGGCTTTCAGCCACTGGGGCTAGGGGTTGTGTTGATGGAGGAGAGACTGTGGTGCTGAGGAGCCCATTCCTCTCCCACTGCACGAATTACAGCCATCCTGGTTCCTGCCAGCAATGGCAAATGTCTTGGATGTGGAAGGGTTTGGATATGCAGATTGTCAGGGTTGGGGCAGCCCATCACTGTAACTCAGATGTTCAATGCCTTACCCTGAAATGTATTAGCTGAACAGTACTGTGAGTGTTCCCCATATCTTTCCAATTTCTGCCTAATGAAATGAGTTCATATCATCATTAAAACTGAAATTTTATAATGTCATGGTAAGAAAAAAATGTACATGAAGTGATACTGACTACAGGCTAATACAGATTTCCTGACACATGGTTACAGAAAGCTTTGTGAGGTGAAGATTTATTACGATATATTTATTGCTAAAGCAGATCTAATGCCTGGGAAAATTTGTTGGCAAAATAATAAATGCTGATCTTTTTTTTTATTTTATTTTAAATTTTTTTAGAGTTGTAAACCAGTTCTTTTCAAATAATTTCACAGAGAGAAGAAAGATGTATATAATCAATATTTTGGCATATAATCATAGATAAGAAAATAAGGGTTGGATTAATTGAAGTGTGTTATTATTTTGCCTCTTTTTTAAATGACTATCTGGTGAGCCTTCTGAAAACAAAAATCAACTTCTTGTTGAAAGTGATAGCTGCTTTGCAAGGCACATTTTGCAAGTATGTAAGATGTTTTAACAGGCTGTGACAGGCTTTATGATTTGGGTATTTTATCAGGTATTTTAATTTTTTAATTTTTTTTTTCCTACAATTAAAAACAAATATAGAAGATGGCTAGTAGAGGTCCTTAAATCATATATTTTATGAAAAAAACCCAAACACACTACATGTCACAAAGCTAAACCTGTTTTAAGCATGCAATCTGCCACATGAATATTTAAGAAATGGCATTCCGCTCCTTTATTAGTACTAACGGTCTTTAGTTATGTAACAGAGAAAACATACAGCCATAAGGGGAAAAAAAACCCCAAAACCCAAACCTGTGTGTAAATCAGTTTTGTTATTTTGCTTCTAACAGACATCTCTAAAACAGACATTGTGTTTAAAAATCGCCCCAAAAATAAAGTCTCACCTGTAATTTAAAGCTTTGTCCTTTTCAGAAGTTGCTTTTCAAATATTTTTTACAAGCACAGTTACTTGCACTAGTATTGGATACTTGCCATTGTCAATCTGATGTCCCTGTCAGTTGGCACTGGTATCAAATGCAAAATAACATTATTATCTCTCTCCAAAAAGATAACTTTTCAAAAATGAAGTGGGGGCTTTTTTTTTTTTTTGTTGTTGTTGTTGTTGTTGTTGTTGTTGTTTTTGTTTTTGTTTTTTTTTTAAGCATTCCGAGTTCTGTGAAGACAACAGTCCAATTCAATAGACAAAACTACTTGCCATTCAAAGATTTTTCCCATGGTTAAGGGCTCCAGTTCAAACAATTATATGTATTTGTGATCTACACCCATGCAGCAGAATGTGGGCAGCACAAAGTAAATGTATGTGTCAGTATCAGTTCAGAGGAAGAGTTACCTCCAGGTGCAGGTTAGAAATGATTCCTGCTAAGAGCTGCAGTGAGTGAAGAACTTTGGGTGTGGTGACAGAAATGAAACCAATGCATTAGAAACATCCCTTATGTCTTGGTGCCTTCAGTGTGTTCAGCTTCAGTATTTTATTAACTTCTTCAGCCTTTTTCTAGAATTTAATAAGCTCTTTCAAGAAACTAAGGTGGTCTGAGTTAATATTAAGAAGCCTTAGAAAAAAATTTAAAACATTATTTGCACCTCAAATATTTACGTGGCAAAGTGTTATAAAAGGTAAAAACATGTACTGCAAAACTTGCTGATTTCTTCTTGAGCATGTTTTGTCTCTAGATAGTACATGGGTACCATATGTAGCCCAGAAGAACGTTTTAAGTATTTATTCTAACAAGTGTGATAAATAGCTACATAAATTCCTTTAATTGACCAGAATGCAAATTAAAGCTGCCTTGTAGGCAGCTCTATTATCTTACGAACTCTGAAAAAGTTCCCTTTTTTTAATAGATCTATTGTTCTATAGTTTTTGGAGCCCAGAATATCTTTTTCCACCTTTCTGACATGCCTGCTTTTCAGGGCATAGCATTAGCTATTTGTGCACGAGGGAAGGCGGCTTCATTGAATACCAAAACCATGCACTTAATTAATTTTTAGTACAGTCTGAACTTTTAATAACTGAATTCCATAGAAAATTCCCTATTCAGCATAATTCCTTATTGAACTCAGCCCTAAATTTAAGTAGTGTTTTTTCAGACTATTTGGGAAATCATCTTTGTGTTTCTTTAGTCACTCTAAAACTGTGTAAGCAAGGATGTCTCCACAGAGATTGCACATATTAGCAACAGGAATTTAATTAAGGTATGAAAGGTACTGAAAAATTTTCCTGAATGCCAAAGCATATTACTATACAAAATGAAATGTTTGTATATGTAGCTGTTTTCTCTGTGGTCCTGCTGTGCCTTTAGAAATCCTTCAATTCTTTTAATTTCTACCAGAATATGCTTCATTCCTCATTAGAAAGGGCTCCTTTTTCTTTCCCAACTCCCACTTTTCCCCCCTTTTTTCTGAGAGATCCAAAAATAAGATTAAAAAAGGATATCAGAGTATTCCAAGGACAAGATTTCTGTATTTCTGACAGTATCAGTAATGGCTTCATCTGCAAGCATGCAAAATAGGTTCAAGGCCTTTCAAAGAGAAGTCTTTTAGTATGTTCTGTGGACCTGGGTATCTTCTTCTAACTAGAACATATTTAGGCCTTTGATTTTGGAGTCTCCATCCTTGGAGATACTCAAAAGCCATCTGCACACAGTCCCAGGCAACCATTCCCTGGTGGCCTTGCTTAAGCAGGGAGGGGTGGACCAGGTCACTTCCAGAGATCCCTTCCAACCTCAGCCATCCTTTGAACGTATGGGTGTATGAGCCTATCAGTAGCAGTTTAGTGTCCCAAGTTCCAGCATGTGAGATTGTCTACATTATGCAATGTATTGATTGAGAAGATGCTACAATTTTTTTGCCCAAAAGAAAATTTTCTGGAAAAATGGCAAGTAGTACAAATTTGTTGCTCACCAGAAGAAGCTTCAGTTGTAAAACTCAGCGTTTTATTTACTTCTTCCAGTTCAAATTTTGCATAAGTATAAGCATATATGCCAGTCTTAAAGAAAATCCCATTGAAAAAATTTTCTTTTTGCTTTTACCCTGTACAAATGTTAAAAAATGCAAATTACTTCAAGGCAGAATGTTGCTGCTGAAAAAATAAAATGGAGACCAGGTATTATCAAAAGCAGAGGATAATGCTGCAAATCTCAGTTTATCCTTGCAGAATTCATGTTCTGCTGCTGTATGCATCCTGGCTTTCCATTTCTGCTGACCTATCCAAATTCCTTAAGAGCCTTTCTCTGTCAAGGCTAATTTTACCCCGCTGCTCTCTCCATGAGTGGGGATGGAAAGAAAGGGAGCAAAATTATCTCTGCAGAAGAAAGCTGACATTTCATGCAGAAAAATCTCCTTATTTGAAAAGCTCTAAAGAAAAGGACTGCTTCCCATAGCCATTTGTGGTAATTCCTTCCAAAAGTGGAATAGTGAAGGGACTTGCTTACAAGAGCCAGGTTGAGAGTGCATTTGCCTCACTCCTTCAACTGGAGAGCAGAGGCTATTTTTGCCTGCTTATGCTGTATCGAGAATATTCAAGGTGAAACTTGTTTCCTGTATCTGTTATGTATCATGTAATTTGCACTCAGTAAAAAA
Organism: Hirundo rustica; assembly: GCF_015227805.2. Lineage (NCBI taxonomy): Eukaryota > Metazoa > Chordata > Aves > Passeriformes > Hirundinidae > Hirundo > Hirundo rustica. Next base: position 98,870,932 of record NC_053450.1, read on the forward strand.
GACCTAACTGAGCTTGGAAAGTTGATTATTTGTGGTAGCGGCTCGCAAAGAGATAAAACGGAGACAAGAGGTCTGCAGTGCAGAGCTGCTCCCCAAGCCAGAGCAGGGCCGAGAGAGAGAGCCTGTTTATTTCTTTCATTTTGATACATTTGCGGTTCTGGTTGTGGATTGGCTTCTGGGGTTACTACCCCTTCACCCCACTGGCCAGACTAGCTGTCAGTTACATTATTTTCAGGCTAGAAATATGTAAACAAAGGACAGGGAATGAAAACAAAAGGTTTGTTTATGTTCCCATGTGTGAGAAAAGTGAAATAGTGCTTCTAATATTGTGCAGAAACTAAAGAAACTGACTCCATCTTATGAACAAGTAGAAGGCTTTAAAAAAACTCAGAAAAACCAGGGTGACAGATTATTGTTTTATCACAGGGGTGCTGCACAAAATCTTCAGCCCTCAGATTCTGCCATATATTTCTACTGCTGCTGTTACCAAGCTACCAGCAATATGTTGCTGATCTTTTTCTGTTTCCTTGCTGGGGCTAAATGGTAAGGGCTCAGCTACCAAAGCAGAAATAAACAGAAGCTGCAGGCAAATAAAAAATATTAAGTAAGATGATTATTATAGCCACCGTTTGCTCTCAGCCTCCACAGATATCCCACACTAAGATGCTTTTCCAAAGAACCTCAGCATCTCCACATCAGCCTGGTGAACTACAAAGCACTGTCAGTGAGAGAAAGAAAATAATCACCTGTCACCATTTGCATAATTATGCAATTAAAAGCCTCAGTATAGGCACAAATAGGCTTCTGTTTGTTAGCTTATGTCTCGGTTGGAGGAGACTGAGCAAGAGGAAGACTGGCTATGCTGTGCTCAGCATAGCAGAACTACAACACAAAGGCTGTGCTAGTAGAGCTGTCTGTTGGTCAGGCACCGTCCCTGTTGGAAAATGTGGCAGGTAAGGAAGCAGCAAGGAGTCAAGCATGTGCACAGCCCCTGCCTTCCCTTGTGTGCCCTTGTCTCTGCTGGGCTGCCCATGCTACCACTCAGATTTGATAACACAAGACGGAGTCTGAAAACATGAGCAGAAACTTTTTTCAAAATAAAACAGCCATTATCTGGAATGGACTCAGTTTCAATATATTAATTTAACCTTATTGCAACATCCATGAGCTCCCTTGCTCCCACATCTTTCTCATGGGATGCTGCCTCTCACCCTGCACCCTCATAGTAGCTTCCTTGCAGATGAACTTGGCTCTCTGGTGGCAGTTGCAAGTCAAGGGAGGAGAAAAGGAGGGAAAAGAAAGCTTTTGTTTGTTGGTAGATGTCATGGTGGTCTAGTCTGGTGGTGAAGGCATCGCGACCTTCCTTGCTAGAAGCGTCTTTAAAAAGACAGCTAGATTGATGGAAGCTCAGGCACTTTCAGGCGGAGAGTGATTTAGCTCTTTGTGCACCCTTAGGTGCAAAGTGATCAGCTCTTAGGTCCACTGTCAAGTGCAGGGATTTGTTCTTTGTGAGCTTGCCTGAGCAGCAGAGCCATGTTTGCCAGCCCGGGTGATGCAGGAGTAAAAGCAGCGAGACAGGATCTTTCCAATCTCCAGGAAAGCTTCTTTATTCCATGAAGTCCAGAGGGAAAGACTCAATGGTCCTGGGGGAGAAGGATTTTATAGGGTAGCTAGGAGTGGGGTCTCACAACTTGGCCAATGGGGAAAGGAATTGGGAAAGGGACCAATCAGGGGAAGGATCCAAAAAGAACCAATCAGGAGGGGTAAAAACCAGGAACAAGGGCAATAAACAATGGGGTATGAAACATTAACATAGAACTGCAAAGGCTCATGGGTTGAATTATTTTTTCTCACCTTGAGCCACAAGGAAAACTCTCAAAGAGATTTCCCAAAGCAGAGTCTCTGCAAACTGAGACAGCCTAGGGGCTGCACATGGGTTGAAGCACTTTTGCTCACCCTGACCTAAGGGGACTTTCCATAGGGTGGTCACTGCAAATAGGCATTCTAGGGTGTGTGATGGCTCTGAAGGGTTGAATCACCATCTGTGAATGATCCAGGGGCCTCCACAGGGAAAGCTATCATCAGAATTATTTTCATTAGTCAGAGTGCAAGTGCTGGTATGTATGGGCTCCTGCTTCACTGCCATTTTTTTGGTACTTACTGGTAATACAGAACATAAGTGGCTGTATCCTCAACAAGTCCTCTCCTTCTTTGTCCCCTCCCACCTTCAACCTAAAAATGACTGGGTTATATAGGGTGGTGCGTCTCTAAGAGAAGCCTTCCACTTGCACCAACTCTGCTACTGTTACTTGATATATACCACCTACCCAAATCTCAAAGAGTCAAATAAACACAGGTGTTTGTTAAGGTGCTCATACCCTACTTTCCTGTGCAGTCTGGATACCTGCCCAATTCTCCATGCAATGTACAGCAACAACAGTGTTGCATAAATGCATATGCTATACATTTATGCAAAATGTGTCAGCAAATAGAAAACTGTCTTCAGTGCAGCCTGGGGAGACTGTTTAGGTTACCTGTTTATCAGTGGAATGATAGCCGAGGAAAAGTAGACCAACTTTGAAGGTGTTGTCTAAAGATACATATAGAACTTGACTACTCAATTTACAGAATGATCAGAGTCTGTCCTGGAGTGAGTAGTTTGAAACTTTTTTTTTAAGGCATTTTTTCTTTATTATTTTTAGTGTATTATTAGTATAATTAATTATTATTATTATGGGTTGAGCAGGGGTTAGACATAAGTGTTGTTCTGCAATAGCAAAACAATGATGTGTGTAGAAAAATTACATAATTCTGAAAAGTCAGTGCTGTTAGACTGCTGGTAAAGCACAAGCATCTTTACTTCTGACTTTGCAGAAAAAAGCTTGTTTTAGGTCTGGTTTAGCATTTTTAGTAATATCTAGTAATAATAGCACTTGTAGTAATAGCACTTGTAATATCTAGTGCTATGGGAGCTGAGTGCTTTTCAGAAATGCAGTAAATCCTGTGACAAGTCTCTGCCATGTGCCATTCCTTTTCATCCCACTTTTCTTCTCCCTGAGGAAAGAAAACTATATATGCTGCCTTTTCCATTTCCATTTTAATTTTTTTTCTGTGCTTAGGACTCCCATTAGCAAGTGCAAGATCAAAGGAATAAGTTTGTTTGTAAAGTAAAAGGCTAAATTTTCATGTGCTTAATATCTAATTGCATTTTGGACTGCAGGAAGTTGTTCCCTGATTAAGTTTTTCTTCTCCAAAGCATGTGTTCTTATGGTAGTGACAGAGTTGCTGATGAGTTTTCAGTGTTAGGGTTGGCTGCCCTTCACCACCACTTTCCTTCTCTCCTCTTTTCTCTCCCCTCACTTTCTGCCAGTTCTAGCTGACACAAATGTGTCTCTGCTCTACTCCAAAGCAATCAGCAGAACTGACTCAGTATGAACACAGCCCAGTACCAGGTGATTTTCGGTAGTCTTTGGACACCTTTGGGGGAAACAGTGGGAAGAAAATGAAGTACAGAGGGCAGTGACTTAATTTCTGTGCCATGAACATTTTGCAGCTGGCAGTAGGCCATGGGCAGGAGGAGGCATGGCTGGAAAAGACCCTGCTGCAGCAAACCTGACAGGGCTTGGCAGGAAGAAGCACAAACTTTGTAGGTAGAGCTCTCAGATGACATGAACCAAACATCACAGATGCTCATCTGAGATCTTCCCACCAACTTATTTCTTTTTAGGTAGAGTAGGAGGAATGCAAGTGGAGGTGGAGAGAGGGAGCTGAAATAACAAGAATCAATACATCCCCTTTACATTTCCAGCTACACACCAGATGACTCAAGCTGCTGAGTATCCTGTGGCACCTTCCTTGTTTGCCCACTCATTCCCACCAGGCTTGGCTTCCCAGCACGGGAAGAACCATTGTGGCAAGCACACACTGAAGCCAGGACTGCTAGCTGACACATGCCAAAGAAGGGAAGGGAAGGCACGGGAAGGCGCGGGAAGGCACAGGAAGGCGCGGGGAGGGGAGGGGAGGGGAGGGGAGGGAAGGGAAGGGAAGGGAAGGGAAGAACAACAACAAAAACACCAAAAAACCCAAACCCCACCAAAACAACAAAACCAAAGTGCTCCACAAAGAGGAAAAAAAAAATCAAACCTCAAAAACAAACAAAACAAACAAACAAACAACCCCCCAAACCAAATACAACCAAAGAAAAACTGAAGACCTTTGATTTTTGACCTCATGTTTGAGGCTAGGCATAAAAATTAGGACAAAGCAAGGTGTATCATCAGTGGTGTAAATGTAGTCCAAGTTCCCAGCAGCATTTTTTTAGGGAAGATAAAATTCACCTGCTTTGCCTCCTTGCATTAGGCCTAATCCCACTATATGGAAGAGTCTGGTCTTAGTCAGGCAGCTCATCCCAGAGCAGCTGGGAAGATGTCTGTCCTGGTGAATCCTAGCAAGATGTCATAGGACGGCAGATTGCACATAAGGAGGCACTCTTCTCCTGCCACTTTCAGTGGTAAGGAAGGGGCTAAACACTTCTTAGAAACTGGGCTGTCATTCCTGAATGTTGTGCAAAGTAACTTCTGTTTCTGGTACTTAACAAAAGAGTAACTCCTAAACCTCTCTCTCCACTGAAAACTCCAATTTCTTTCAGCTAGCTTGGGAACCTTCCACCCTGTAAAACACTGGAAGCAGCTGTCCACTAGATTTCTATTCTATAAATAGACTATTATTACATTAAACTATGAATGTTTCTCATATATATATATATATATATAAATATATATATATATATAAAATCCCAATAAAAAGAATCAATTTCTGCTCTTTAGAGATATACCTTTACACAAGATCTATGGAGTGAGAGCAGTTGGAGTACCCTTAAGAGTGTGCTGGAGCTGTGAGACTATGATTTCCCCTCATTTCTTCACCATTTTCCCTTGGCAATGCCATGACAATTGTTCAGTACTGAGTAGATTCCCTGAAAAGGACTCCAAAACTTGTTGCTTCTTCATTATTTTGATACAGTGACTGCCATGCATTTGGACGTAGTAAATGCGGTACTGTAACACAGTTTTAGCCAGGTCTCACAGTAGCTCATTACAGGGATGTTAGACATTATTTACTTACATTGACTGCTTTTATGCAGTGCTTTCCTTGGGAAGATCTCAAAAGACTTCACAAAGGAGTTCAGTAGTATATCCATACTTTTGAATATAGAGCAGTTTAATAGACCCCCATCTGGTTGGCAGACATTGGCATGGAGATATAGCCAACAGTCAGCAAGTGCAGTGTATGAAGCTACAGAAAAGTGACAGGGGAAGCAGAGATCCCCATGCTTTCACTTTGCAGTTTCAACAAGCAGCTTCCCTCTCCCATTTAAAACTCAAAGACTGTGCCAATAAATGTCAGGAGGATTTTAGGCTTTCATTTCTGCCGGACTCTTAGAAAATGTTATCACTCTCCTCCCCTGCTGTTTTCATAGGAAAGGCTGGTGCAGACTGTTTTCACCTGTGGGACTTGCTTACTCCCACACCAGTTTCTCCATGGACAAAATCAGCTTGAAGCCAGAATAGCAGTCTTCTGTGTCTCTCTCTCTCTCTGGGAGCCCCGGCTCCGTTTTTGCCTCAGTTAGCTTGAGAGAGAAACCACAGCTGGAAGGATTTTTTCCTCAGGGTCCCAAAGATCCCAGAGCAGCTGGAACCTTTTCCTTTAGAGAGAGAAGGTCCCCGTCAATGGCAAAAGGAAAGAGTCTGGACTTGGTCCTTGGGGAACTAGGGCTTTAATCTGTCGTCTTGACCCTGCAGGGTCCGGAGCTCAGTCCCGGTCCTCGTTCCCCAAGCCAAGAGGATTTTCCGCTTGCTCTTCTTGGCTTTTACCCAGGGGGAGGGGACTAGAGCGGGGGGGACAAGCCACTACCCAATCAGGGATAAGGTCGGAGGGGAACAGAGTTGGATTACATTCCAGTGCGGGAGAATAGGCGGGGAAAAGGAGCAGGGACAAACCTCGTGATGATACAGTTGCCAGGGGAACGGGGGGTACGGAAGAAACCATTACAAAACCCAATATAAAAATGAGATGCAATATAAACCCAAATAATGCACAACAACAGCAGTCACTTGCATTCTCTTTTTCTCTGCAATCACTAAGTCAAAGGAACATGTATGGGAGGGAAATGGACCATATCCCAAGCCAAGAGTACTCTCTTCTCTACTTTCAGAAAAAAGTGTCAGGCTGGGTTTTTCCCAGCCTCCTTTTTATAACCTCTGACTTTTTGTGCAGGAAATGGCTCTTTCTAGACTTGATGTTATCTTGTAAATGTACTAATACTGCTGACTTAGGCTTTTGAGTGGAGAAAGGCATCCAGCTTTCCTATCCAGAAAAAAAACCAAACAAAACAACAACTTTTAGTAACTTCCCTTGGAGGCTATTATTTTGCCCAAGGTAGAGGCTTGCATGGCACAGCTGGGACTGGAGAAGACAGGACTAGGGGAGTGGGGCAGGGAGACCAAAAGAAGGAAACTCGAAAGGACTCAAAGGTAAACGGAGCATGGCATTCAGGAGGCAGATTTGCAAGACTTTTGACCATTTTGCTGCTGAGGTCAGACTTTCAAAGGGAAACAAGCAGAAAACAAAAGACAAGGGCAGAGCAGAAGACTTTTAATAGCTTATTTGAAATAACATTGTCAATACTGTGAATGACTTACACCTGTCAAAGCTGGTGCAAAATATCATATTGTGTTTAGCCATTTATCCAGTGTACATGTTTAAAATACAGATAGAAATACTATCCCTTCAGGAGTTTCAGTATATAGTATTTCTATTTTAAGAAACAGCTTGGCATTGAAATAGAGTTGCAAAAGTGACATTTATTCACAAAAACAGGTTTTAAATGAGTTTCTAAGCATGCTTTCTACTGAAATCTATTTTTTAAAGTTCAGTTTTACATCTATAAATATGTAGTACAAAAATGCAAGTTTACAAGCCATTTTTCCCAATGGCTGTGCCATTTGTTGTCTTAGGTTGCAACATTCCTCCAACATGATGCATATATTTAAGTGCAGTAATATTAAGTATTTAAATATAAAGTTCTGAAGTGTTTGTGAATATAAATTAGTAACAACACATAGAGCTAAAAATACATGCAGTGTGAAATATATAATTCATCAGCTTTACATATGAGGGTATATATAATATTATACAAAAAAAATATACACGATTATAGGATTTGATCTTGCAGTTACTCACATTTGTCACTTCAACATGTGGGCAATCTCAGTGCAGTAAAATGTTACTTTATGGGGTTACTCATACCCTCAAAATCAGGTGCACTAGACTACCTTAGTGAAATGGCTTCTGACTGGAATGGTTCCTGACTATAACAGGCCCCACAGAAAATTTAGTGTGAAAAACCTTAGGGTTTAGTTTCATTCTTGTGATCTGAGATACTGTTGGCATTCTGGGTCTCCTTTAATTTCTGGAGATCCAGGAATTCTTCTCCCATTTTTTGGATAGACACACCAGCATTCAGCAGATTCTCCATCCAGTAAAGTTTCACACTAGAATATTATTAAAAAAAAATCACAATAAGTAACTGTGAGGTACTGCCAATAGATGTGTTGGTCAGAATTAGGATCAGAAGGTGCGGACCTGCCATGCACAAGCTTGTTTTGAATGCAGTAGTCTGCAAAGCCTCTAAACAACACACTTGGTTAGGGAACCAAGACCTAAGCTCAGCTATCACAGGAGCAACTTCAGATTTAAAACTGTCCAGTCCTTGGTAAACAGCAGTAGAAAACAGCAGTATCTTCCAGTGCCAGTGTGAGAAATGGAAGTATGGCAGAATATAAAATCTCATAGGGTGAGAGCAGTGATTGAATTGTGTCTCTTTACACAAGGAGACAAATAAGGTAGAGTGTGTGTGTGTGTGTGTATATATATATATATATAGGTATAATTTTTTTTTTTTTTTTTCCTTGGGTAGAGGCTTAAACAGGTTTCTGTTTGCACTTGATTAGATCCCAGGTCATAGTGTTCGTGAGTCACACAGTGATGCTGTGCACAAAACCAAAGAGTCTTGGTGACACAGATTTATGCAGAGACCTACAAAATTTGTATGCATGACCTGTGGTTACAGGGTGTGGTTTGAGATTTGGAGCTTTAGTTAATTTTGCAGATTACTCTCACTGTAACTTGCAATAGATTTTTTTGAGGGTATAATGGAAATGAGCACATAACCTAATCCACAGGTGGCACAAATCAGTATTTTTGTTACACTTTCAGAAGGTTAATTTTGCTCCTAAGATTTTTATTTTCCCCCACCTGTGTAGGTTTTTCACTGCCAGTGAGCTAAGAGCCCACTTTTTACATAGCTATTATTATATAGTCATTGGGCTTTGGCAGGTAGTGTGGCAGATATTATGAATTAATGTCAACTGAAAGTATGCTAACAAATCAAATACATGGGAGCAGGCAGGGTTAAAATATTTTGGAAAAGGCTTTGTTCTCTGAAGGCAAAAGATTCCTGCCTCTATTGCTGACAGCCACCAGCATGCAACGCACCTTGAAGAGAATGATGAACCATCTGCTCTCACTATTAAGTATCCCTGTTTTTACAACCTGCTGCAAGCTTGTGAGTTTGGTGGCAGAGCGCTGTGAAAGGGTTGGCTGCATCAGGCTAGTCACAGCACTGCTGTGAGCAGAGAGGAGGAAAAAGACACGCACCTGTTTGCTGTGGTAAAATCCATTCTTGTTGCAGTTGGGCAAATAAAATTTGTAAATCCCCCCTCTGCTTCCCTGCTGAGCCTTCAGCAATTTATACAGGGCTCTGTAGAGCTCCTTCTGACAAGGACCCTGCAAAAATACCAAGGTACTGAATACCAAAATCACAAGGAAGTCAGCTACACAAAAGGTGATCAGAATATAGACAGTAAAAAGCTGAAAATACTTATTAGGCATAAAGTCTACACCAGACTGTTTTGCATGTAGTTTTTCTTCTTTCAGTAGGAGCACAGCCAGAAAACTCTGGTGTTGCATTCAGACATTTGCTTTTATTCTTTGAGGTTTTTTTCTGTTCTCATAAACATGGGGATTTTATTCCTGAGGAGACAATCTCTCCTGTTATAGGGAGGTAGACGTTGGAAGACTGGCACATGAGGTTGGTCACATTTTCCAGGTTGCCATGGCCTTGTGCTTTGTTGGTATATAGTGGATAGATGCAAGACATTTATAGATGGTGCAAGAACAAACATCTGAATGTTTGTTGTATTTTGTACAGGACAGAACCATTGCAAAAGCAACATGGAGCTATTCTGTAGCTCTGGGACCAAACCCCAAAGTTCTTGGAACTGGGAATGAAGAAATGCTTGTAATATTCACTGCACAATTTGCTGGCTCTCTTTTTCAAACTCACACTTTTTGTACATCAATAGTACCTAACATGTTTGAATCAGTACAAGAAAGAAAAAGTGACTGAACAAATATTTCTACTTTTGAGTGAAAACACAACCTCTGCCTTTGCAAAACCTCTGCATGTTGGCCCCTCATATAAGCTGTCATATTCCAGTCTGTGGGTTTATCTGTGGCTCTGGGTGAGAAAAGCAGAAACCCTAAAAATCAGAACTGCAGCTAACATCACATGTGCATAACAGTTCAAACTAAATCAGTGATAAAGTCTTGTTCTGGACTGGATGTGGAATTAAGCTTCCTAAGGTAGGGTGGTGATTAGTATATTTTTTTCTTTTTCTTTTCTATTTTGTCGGTGACCATTACGAACCCAAGCTTCTGTGCTGCCCGACTAACCCAGCTCCAAAATGCAGCGTTGCTGCTGCCTGGGACCGGTCTAACTATGGCTCTCTGGCGCCCTCCAGTGGAACACAAACCTGTTTGCAAAGGCCCTATACCCTCATTATCCACTAGGATTTTGCAGTTGAACCCCACTTTAACTGTTTAACTTTTTATTTTTCTACATGAATGTACTTAATAGTGTTTCCTTGTGATCAGAGAGAATCACATTTTGTTTTGCATTGGTGTTTTATCAATAACTGCATGGAAGGACTCCCTTTTATTTCACTGTGTGTTGGACCAGTGACAAATGCCTTTGCTTAACTAAAAGAAAAAAGGAATCCAAGAATTTCACATAGATTCCTGTAAATTAAGGGGCTAGATTATTATCTGATTGCAAATATGGTGGAACATTCAGCCTCTGCATGAAGTCTGTGTAGGACATACCTGATGTACACCTGTTATTATCACTCCAGACATTTTGTCTGTTCCTCAAGCATCTGGTAAGAACATTCTGAAAGCTGATTTTCCAGCTACCCAAACTACTGACATCTCAATGTTGTTGCTAGAATTTTTTGGGGAGGCTCTACTGAAATGGTCTCTGAAAGTTTTACAAAGAAAACCCACCTGCTCTTTCCATTTCTTGAGTTCAGATATTCTCTTTGCTTTCATGTTTTCATATGCAGTGATGGAATTCAAGGGAATGGATTTATCCTGGCCTATGGGAAACATTAACTGATAGTTCAGCAGCTGATCCTGTGTTATTTCAGTACTTTCCAAAGGCATATCATCAGGTTCTATAGAATCTGGAAATGAATGATATTAAGGTGAAGATCTTCAGTGAAATTCTGCATTTATTTCTCAAAGTTTAATAAGGTGAAGAGAAAGATCAACCAAAAGGAAAAAAAAATCTAAGACAGATCCATTACAGTAGATCCTGCAGAAATAAAAATAAATCACATGTGCAGCATGGCAAATTATACTTTGGTAATAAATTCATAGAATGGCTCAGCAGCTAATTTCTAACAAGTTAGTTGTTTTATGATCTGTTGCTGTGCGTTATTTGGTTTTATATTGTATTTCGTATTTATACTGGATTTTATAATGGTTTCTTCTGTACCCCCCTGTTCCCCTGGAAAATGTAATATCCCGAAGTTTGTCCCTCCCCTTCCCCCAGCCCATCTCCCCAGCCCCCTTCCTGGAATGTAATCCAACCCTGTTCCACTCCCACCTTATCCCTGATTGGATATTGGCTTGTCGCCGTGTTTACTCCCTTTCTTGAATATAAGCCACAAAGCATGTGGTTTCCTCTCTCTTGGTTTGGGCAGTAGAGAGGGGGTTCCTGACCCAGGCTGGGCCAGGACCACAGAAGAAAGACTGAATAAAGCCCTGGTTTCTCCCTGGATCAAGTGCAGACCTTCCTTTGCCATCAATGGAGTCTCATTCTCTCTGCTAAAGGAAAGGTTCTCAGCTGCCTCCTGGCCTTTAGGACCCTGAGGAAACCCCTTCCAACTCCGGTTTGTCTCGAGCTAGCCAGGGCAAGAATGGAGACGGAGAGATCCGTGAGAGAGACAAGCCACAATGATCCTTCAAAATACTTCAGTCCCAAAGATGAAGCTGCAGCCAGTCTGTTAGAAGTGAAAAAAAAAAACCCCTTCTTGACTACAGTGGGTTGTAGAAACTTGGCCAAATGAGAAAAGACTGAAGTTAAACTTGTAATGACTTGAGTTTTTTGTCAGTGTGATGTATTTCCGGTTGTATTCATGAGAGGAAATGGGCAAAACCTCATCTCATGGTATCCTGTACTTTGTTTTTGTCTCATAAATAAGAAGGGGTAGCAATTCACAGGGGCTGGAAGTAGCTCATGCTGGCCTGCATTAGACCAAACAGCAAAGGACTGGCAGAAAATATTTGATTCTGCCTGATCATGGCCTTCATGCCAGTGCCTAAATCAGTGTGTGTGAACTCTTCCACTGAAAACAACAGAAGCTCTCTGCAATTGCAGGCAATTCATTATAGGATACATTTTTTTTTGTGCATCAAAATTACATGCCGGATCAATGCTGTAAACAGGCAATGGACTGAAAAAAAACCCTTTGACAATGTTCAAGAAAAACTGAAGATGAGATATTGAGGAGAGAAACAAAGGAAGAAAGGAAGGAAGGAATTAAGCAAACAAACTCTGGAAAGAATCAAATCAATTTGAATATAGGTAGCTTAAATACTCAGTTTAGTCACTGTTCTCTGCCTTCCCTACCCCCTCAAGTACTAGAGGAACTCCACTTACTTCTACTAATGGTTTTTGTTATTTTGAGTCAATGATGATTTTTTTGTAAAGCTACCAAGTTACCTTAATCACCACTTCATGGATATAGCAGTAGTGATGATGAAAATAATAATACTAAATAATAAATATTAATAAATAATAATAATAATAAAATAACACTGAAGAAATTCCTGCCCATCATATAGTCTAAGATGCTTGAGATGCCGTTTTGCCTCAGGATAATTTGACTATCACTCCACTATTCCAGGTACATTTTATACCTGAAATTAACCCAGGCACAAAGCCTTTTCATTCTCTATCATGACACATCACCAAAGCCTATAAAACATTTGTCCTACTCCAGCTACTGTCTACTACTAAAGAAAAACTGTATGAAGCCTCCCAGATACTTTAATGTAGTTATTCTACATTATTCCATCACTATGCTTAAGGGTTTTCATGCTTTCAGACTGTAGCATACCAGCTTGTTGCAAACATCTTAGGCCCGGCGCCAGGATGCACCTCACCTCCAGCAGGTTAGAGCATGTTTCCCTGGAAAGTGCATTCCAGCCTCCTTATTTCTGCGACGCCTGCCTAACCTCGCTCATTGTTCCCAGCTTCTGGCTCCCAAATCCCACAGCGCCGTTTCCAGGTGCGGCGCATCCCGCCTGCCAATTCACCCGGCTGCCCCGGCGAGGGCTGTCCCGCAGCTCCCGGCGCGCAGCTCCCGACCCGACCCGTGAGGCGGCGCGGAGCGGGGACGCGATGGCGCGGTACCTGCCGGCTCTTCCGTACCCATCCCTCCGACCTCGCTGGTGGGCAAGCACGTCCCGCGCCCCTGGATGAGGGCGGAGAGGGGCCGGGGCTCCCCGGCCGGGACGTGGCATTGGAGCCCCAGGCGGCAGCGGGCGGTGTAGACCCCACAGGGCTCCCCCGGCTCGAGGGCGCAGACCTGACAGCAGCTGCAGCCGGGCTGCCGGGCAGCCTCCGGGCAGTCGGGCGGGACAGTCGGGCACAGAACGAGCCTCTCCTGGGTGCAGGGGGCGCAGAACACGGGCTGCGCGCCGCGGGCGAGGCGGGCGCCCCGCAGCGTCGGCAGCAGCAGCAGCGCCGAGAGCAGCAGCGCCGGGAGCCAGCTGCGGCACAGCGCGCACCGCAAGCCACTCATGCCTCTGAGCAGGGGCCGGGGGAGGGCAGCTCGGCGGCCTGGGGAGCAAGAGGCACTTCACATACATTCGGCTTGCCCGGGACATTTATACAGTGCTTTGACTGGGTATTAATTTTTAACCCCGAGTTAACTATTACCTGAACAGGAGGGCCGGAGAAGCATCGTTTCGCTGGCAGTTCAAGTCCCTGGCCACTCTTCCCCTCCCCTTTCACTTTCCCCCTTTATCTATTTCCTTTCCTCCAGACATGCAGAATGCTTTTATTCCCTCACTCTCACCTCTTTGCCTCAACACAGTTAACAAGGAAAAATGGGGGGGAGGGGGGGCTGGAGACAAAATTGGAAGAAGGGAATGAATGAGTGGGGGCTATCTCTTCCACTTTTGCTTGTCACAAATGTCTCCTGTTCTTGACTTTTCATAAAAATGTAAAGGTTCAGAAAACAAGGGGGTGGGGTGGGGAGGGAGGGGAGGAGGAGGGAAATCCCATTGAAACTGAAGCAACTGAATTCATATTTTCACAGCAACAAATGCAACAAACCCTGTTTAATTTTCATCATGTGGCTGCAGATTAGGAGTGTACTGACATACTGAAGAGGAGGCCTCAAGGGTAATATAGATGTCAGGATCTTGTAACTACTGCACACATGGATGTAGGAATCCTTGCATTAACCTCCGGGAGCAGCTGCGCAGCTGAAGCAGGATCTCCTGTGCCTGGGCTCAGTTTTGCTGCTGCTCCTGGGGTGAGAGAAAGATCAAAACACGCGCTTCAGGGAAACCAGTATTTGTCAAACAGTTCAAAAATAAACCAGATACCTGCTCTTTTGCCTGTCCTTTTAACCCTCTCCATCTCCTCACGTATCACATAGGAGAGGCATAGGTGGGAAATCCTTCCTTTCCTTTTCTCCTTTGCCTGTAACTGTTGTTACTCGAGTAAGAAAGAAGGTACTCAAGCTTCACTGTGCTGAACAGATTATTTTATCCTGGTATTCACAGGATGTATCATTTTGAAATTGCACATTCCACTGCAAAGTCATCTAACACAGCATGATTTTTCGTTTAGTTTGCATTTTGTTTTTGTTTTCATTTGTTTTCTTCCATTTACTTATCTTCTTTTCTTTTGTAAATACATAATTTATGTGAAAGAAAGTGAAACAAAACTGCAGAGCATGTTCAATGTCATTATTCACTCTGTTCTCTGATATTGATACCAAAGGTTTTATTTATAATTCAGTGATTTTTTTACCCCTCAAAATTCGTAAGTCAGTTCTCAAAAGCATTCTCATTGATTACAGACTTGAAAATTTTCACTTAACTTTTTTTTTTTTTTTTTTCTTTTTCTTTTTCTTTTTCTTTTTTTTAAATTCAGATAGTTTCAGGCAGCTCTGTCTAGATAAACCAAAGTTGAAACTCCTTAGCATTTTAAAGTACTCTAAAGAAATTGAATTTTACAGATTTTAAAATAATTCTGTGGACTTTGCATATCTGACTGGGAGTAAATTGTGGCTGAAAGTTTAGGGCACAAAAATTGCAATAGATTTTTCAAACTCTTCCCCCCCTTTCATTTCTACTTTTTCTTGTACATCTGTCTTGGAAAACTATGACTCTCTTACCATTCAAAATGAAGTGAAAAATATACAGAAATATATCTATTTCCTCTCCCAAAGAGAAAAAGGAAACTATGTAAAGCAAAGTCTCTTTCATGAGGAAACATGGAAAAAAATACAAATGGAAAGTAAGACAAGTTGTAAAATGACAAAGACCCAAAGAACACATATGCATTTATATATGCATATGCATGTATTCATTCACTTATCTATTTATGGATTTTGCTGTTTAGATAGCTTTTTTATGAATAGAATTGAGGATGATTGACTGACTGCTTAACATAAACTACTTGCCTCTGAAATTACTGTACTCCAGCCTGCTACTGTCCTGCCTGCAGTTTTGCTGTCTAAAAAAACTGAGATGAACTGAGAGTAAATAGCTTTTAATGATATATGTGAAATTATTTTTAAAAAGGATTTTTAACTCATCATCACCATTTTTTAAGTAACCAGATAAAGGCACAATGCAAGGACAGCATGCTTATCTGATGTACAGGCCTACATAACAAACTTCCATTAGTATAAAAAAAAGAAAAATCATCTCATTCTTCCCATGCACCATCTTGTTTTCAGGTCTTTGGCAAGTTTTTCATTGCTGTCAGGCAGCTGGCAGTATCTGAACTGCTCAGGCAATTCCTAACATCTTGCAGCATTTTACAGGTCAGATGTTTTCAGTATATGCAGTAAGATAAACAGAAGATAAACAACACTCCTCTACAGACTATAAAACATTTTGAAAGTGGTTTGGGTTTGTTTCGTTTATGGTTCCAGATCCACTTGAAATCATGGCCCAGCCCTTTTTTCACTTGCTATCTTTTGTGAAATCAAATTGAGGAAACCTAAAAGTTTGCTAAAGTAGATTTTGTGAGATGTTCTTCTGTACAAAAGGTAGACCTGTAAAAATCAGTCCCTTCATATTTCATTTACATAAACGTAATTAACATATGTTAGAACAGGTTATGATAACTTAGGGCAGTATCAATCAACCAGGCAATCCTTTCGTATAGACCGTGGTACATCAACAAAGTGAAAGTAGTCTATATGTTTATGTAGACTCTGTTTGATCTAACACTACAACTCATCTACTGATCTCCATCTCTGATGCTGGCATTGCTTTAAAGAACACAAACAGATAAGAGTCAGGAGGTTAAAAAACATTCATGATGCAAAGTTGTGTTTACTGAAGACCTTTGATGGTAACTTTTAGATGTTCCAAATGCTGACTACTAACTTGAACCACTTGTCACAAGACACTACATGAATGCTAGGCAAGGGTTACTTTTTCCGCAAGATTTTCCCATTGGTTTCTCAATAATTCTTAGTCAATGACCTCACTTTGAATGATAAATAAAGTTTGGGATTTTTAAATTCATTTTCTTTAAGGTCATACAGAGTGGTTCACAGAATGTAAAGTTTTATATACATTGGGGTACAAGTCATTTTTATCCACTAATTACCAAAAATTCAAGTAACTTGCCAAATAATTCTCTACTGAGACTGCTTATCTGGATATGTTTTTAAAAACCTCAAATAACTAGTGGAATATCTTCATTGCCATTTTTTACGTAATAAACTAATTCTGAATTTTAGGCTTAATATCCAAAACCACTATGATGCACACATACACACACCACACACACAAATGGCATCAAGCATATGAAGAGAAACAGCTGATAGAAACATGAAACCCCTAGTTTCTTTCTGAATTTATTCAATATAAAAAATGCTTTATTTCAGCTATGTGGATTATTAGGAATTCCAGTCAATTGATAGTGCTTACGTTATGGATGAATAATTTGATTCACACATTTGTTGATTGTTGTCACCTTGTAGCAATGACATATAAGACATTTGGTACTATTTATCTATTCTGATCGGGTAAATATGACTTTTAGGATTAAATTCTGGATGCAGAGAAGGAGATGTTCTAAGTTGGTGTTGCACTAAGTTTTGGTTGCAGACTGACTTTTGCTATTTTGCCTCAGCAATTAATTTGGCGAAAATGTGGAAAATAGCTTATAAATACCTAAACTAAATCTGCATAAACTAGCAAGAGGCTGTCTCACGGCAAGTCTAGCTAGGGAAGGCTTCTATGGACTTTCTGCATTAAGTCATGGATCATGAAAAAAAAGAGAGAAAAAAGTAATTTTTCTTCTTTGTGGCACCCAAAGTGTCTGGGCACTGAGTAAAACGCCTTGTTTGCAATGTTGTGCATACATAGACCAGCCAGAAAACTATTTTCTACAAACCGTAGCACTCCTCTGGCGAGAGAGGTTAAAGTCCTTTAGTAATCCTACCATGGGCTAGCTGCTTTCTCAGTTTGCCTAGTTGGAGAAATAATACAGAAACCTTTTGATTTACTGTTGTATGACAAAGCTGAAAGCATGTTGCAGAGTATGAGTTCCTGTATGGATACTTAATAAAAAAACCAAACCCTTCTGCTTCACTGCTTCTGCTATAGTCAGCATTGCTAAACCCAGCATTATTAATACCCAGGCAGGGGTATTTCTGTGACCAGCCATGGAAATAAAGGTTTTTCAGTGCCTACTACAGTGAGCTATAGCATAGAAGGAACTTTTAAAAATGTAAATTACCCCCTTAGTGGATAAGCTGTTTAAATCTCTTTGTATTTTTCAGCCACTGTGTTTCTCCAGGCCCCAAACCAGAAAAGAACACCACTAATCATATGATATGCTGTTTACTGCAGTACCTGAGGGTTGTAGGCGCTGATGGAGTGAGACTCCAACCTTTACCACCATTAGGTTTTCTTGCTGAAGTTGTTGCTACCTTATGCTGATAAAGGCAAAGGCAAAGGCAAAGGCAAAGGCAAAGGCAAAGGAAAAGGAAAAAAAAAAAAAAAACAAAAAAAAAAACCACACCACCACCCCAGATTTCCTCTTAAAGCAATTTAAACATAATAGCACTTTCAAATACATATTCAAGCACCTCATGTGAAGTTTGAGACAGTAACAAAAGACTACTACTTACTTTATATCTGAGTCTGTCACATGGGTTAAATGCAATGAAATTCCCTTTTCTCCCTGAACTAATACATGGCTTTCCAGGCACAAGCATTACTACACGTAATAGGGACAAAAGTAGGCACTACTGGTGGAGAAAAAGGGAGATCCAGACCCAGACCAGGGCTGTCATAGTCACAGCCAGTTACACAACTTAGAGGAAAAGTGCCTGGAGGACAACAGCCAGCAATAATTAATGTATATTGGTTTCTGTCTTATCAAGTGCAACAGTGGATATTCTCTTTGACTATAGATAGACTGGTTGTTGAAATAAATGTACTGCTAACCCAAAACTTGAGGAGCCCCTGATGTTTCAAATTCCTGATCTTTTCTTCTGAGGTTTTATGGAGACTTTTAACCTCCATGAATATATTTGGCTCTTAATACATGAATCTTAAGTGCCATTCTTTCATCTTTTCATATTTTTAAATTTTAAAAAATGTTAATAAAAATAGGAATATTCATAGGACCCAGACCAGAGTAAGTCAAGAGGTTAGTTTTCTCTGGTCATCTGTCCCATGAAGTGGGAGGCCAAAACTGTGAGACAAACATGCCAGAACTGTGCTTGCTAATGGAACAGGGCCTGGGCTGCAGGCAGAGCAGAAGAAAGCAGCATAGAATTCTTAGCAAGAGAGCAAGAGAGTTGTTACTGACAGCAAAGTGAAAAATGCTGCTAAAACAGGAGGACACATTTCTCGCTATCAATTAAAATTGTTTTTCACATTTCAGCTATTCAATTCTGCCCTGGTTCTTACAAAAATTTAACAGTTTGACCAGCTGCTTTTGTCAGGAAATCTGTCCTTGCCTTTTGTCTTGGGGCATTTCTGATTTCAGCAGTATTATTTGTATTAATAATAATTATTGTTATTATATTGTTGACAGTAATACCAAGAGTATTTTTTCAGACTTCAGAGCCTCTACTGTTTCCTCAGAGGTCAAGAGACAGGACTCTGGGACTTCAGTCAGGTCTGGAGAGCCTGAGGCTTACACAGAGAGATGAAATCAGGTAAGCTGCTGCTGGGAATCAGGTTTGCATGAGCTTTAATGTCGGGTTTCACACTGGCCAAATGCCGAGCATCCGCTAAAGTCAGTCACTCACCCTCCCCTGCCACAGCTGGGCAGAGGAGAGAAAAAAATTAACAAAGGGTTCATGAGTTGAGATAAGGACTGGGAGAAAACACTTCAAGGGCAAAACCGGTTCAACTTAGAGGTATAAAGTGAACTTATTACTAACAAAATCAGAGGAGGATACTGAGATGTAAAATTGGCCCTTAAACCCACCTTTTCCTCCCCCAGCTCCTCCCTCCTTCTCACTAACAACACAGGAAGATGGGGGAGGGGGTTTGGTTAGTTCGTCCACTGAGATTTTCTTCCGCTGCTCAGGGTGAGGAGTCCTTCCCCTGTGAGACTGTTGGGTCCCTCCAGCGGGAGACAGTTTCCCGTTAACTTCTCCAGCGTGGGTCCACTCTCAGGAGCAGCAGTCTTCCCAAAACGGATGCAATGTGAGTCCCTTCAATGGGCAGACACTCGTCCCAAAACTGCTGCGGCACGGGTCACTCTTTCACGGGGTGCAGTCCTCCGAGGACAGGCTGCTCTAGCCTGTCCGCAGGGGCCTCCTCTCTCCCCCAGACCACTGGATCACAGCCTCCTCCAGGCATCCATCCACTCCAGCGTGAGCGCCGCCCCCCACCCCCCCCCACAGGCTGCAGGTGGATCTCTGCATCCCCCGTGGATCCGCATGGGCTGGAGGGGGACATCTGCTTTGCCATGATCGTCACCACGGCCTGCAGAGGAATCTCGGCTCTGGCACATGGAGCGCCTCCTCTCCCTCCTTCTCTACTGTCCTTGGTGTCTCCATGTTGTTTCTTTCACATGTTCTCACCTGCTTCTCTGACTCGAAGAAAAACCTGTGACTTTGTTTTAATTTTTTCTTAAATATGTTATCAAAGCAACCCAACTTTGGCCAGCAGTATGGCCATCTTCAGAGCCAGCAGGGCTTGGCTCCGCCAGACGTGGTGAAAACTTTCAGTAGCTTCCCACAGGAACCGCGTCTGTGGCCCTCCTGCTGCCAAAAAACAGACCAAGCAAAACCAACACAAGGGGTTAATACAAATTGTTGTTATTATATCAAAATCACACTGGAGATAAGACTGAATGTCGCATGAGTATTTGCCTACCCACTGTATAAATAATCTCTGCCATCAAACACAAAAATCATGCAGAGTTACTGGATTTTTTTTTTTTTAATCATCAATTTAATTAATGTATAATGAAACAAAGCAAAACCCCAAGACTAGATTGTTAAAGCACTTTGTTACAGATGAAAAAAGGGTGCCTCTCATTACAAATAAGATTTGAATACCTTTCGTAAATCACTGTGATTTTGCCTTCTATAACAAAGTCATATGGAAAAGAATCAAACTTCTAGTGACCCATAGTTTGGCGATGATGGAGCAATTGTAAAAACTAAGATACAGAGAATTTCTATATTTGTCAAAAGCTTTTCTCTTGAGGAATATGGTTAAGCTGTTGTAGAAATGCTTATATGGATACCTGTAAAAGGAGGACTTAAATTTTATTTTTGTTGCTGCTGTAATTACAATGAGACTGCTTGACCATGAAATGGTTAACATAACAAATAAACAACCCTCTCAGCACCTCCTTTTTAATGTAATTGTTTACATTTTCATGTATAGTACATTTCCCCTATGAGTTGATATTTTTTCTCAAAGCTATCTATCTGGTGAAAAAAAATATTTTACAGACATAATAAGTATATGAAAAAAAAAACAAAAAAACCCACAAACAAAAAAAAAACAAACAAACAAACAAACAAAAAAAACCCAAACAAAAAAACCACCACAAAACACAAAAAACCCACAACCAAAAAAACCCCAAACCCTTTAAAATATTAAAATATCATGTTCAAGGCTTATTTTTTTTAACTCCTCACTGATTTTCCTTCTTTTCCTTTAATTCCTCATTGATTTTGCATTCAGAGAAACTATACTAGCCAGCAGACCTTTTTGGTGTCAGGAATCTGCTACAGTGGTTTTGCTTCTCTTATTCATCTCTCCTCCAAATGTGATCATCATAGACTTTTCATTTTGCTGGTCTTACGCAAGGAATTTGCTCTGTGATTTGTTTTCTTTTATCAATTTTTATTGATAAAAAAATGTATTTATCCCAGCTGTGGCTAAAAAATCTGCTATGAATATACTAGTAAAGGTCAGGATACGTTGTTGTTGTGTCACAGTCTTTGTGGTATAATTGCCAATCCTACAGTCTCAGTGAACTTTTTCTCAGTTACCCAGAGGTATTCAGAATTCCTTACAGCACTTTTTTCTCCAGTATTCCAGTTCCACCCTTTCTTCCTTCTAGCACAGTTACAATTATAACACATATCCACCATAGCATATGTCTTGTAAATAAAGGTTTTGATTGCAATTGCAAGCCTTCCATTTAATTGCAATATCTTCCCTCTCATGGTGGCAAAGTTTCTTAACATTGCTAGCTGTGGTTTGTGCAGGTTTGGGGGGGTTTGTGTGATTTTTTATTTCTAGAGGAGTAACAAATGCTAAAGCATCCATGGCCTTTGTATGAATACTCTCATGCAACAACAATTTAATTTAAGTGCATGCCGCATGATGCAATGAATTGCTTGTGCTCTCTTGGCTGGGAATTTATACTTTGAATACTGGGAATATTTTGAAACCCATTTTGCCTGCACATCTTTTAAGTGCTTTTTTTGGATCCAGTTCCTCTCCAAGAAAATTTGTCAGCAGTTGTGCACATACTTTCTTTCCTATATTTGAATTTGCATCAGCTTTCCATACTATAAAATTGAATTGTTCCATTTCTTGGAAGAGAACCTTTCTTTACTGTCCTAGAGGTATGAGATATTTCTTTTCCCCTATCATTGCTGGCACCTCCTCTTTAGGAGAAAATATAAACTTTAGGAGGATTATGGTATCTGCTTAAAAGAAAGTCACTACAACGGACAAACCTGCAATGGCATGAAGATCTGAAAGCACAGGACAGTTATAGTAGGACATGTAGAGCTAGAAAAGGCCACAAGTATGAAGCAGAGGACAACAAAAGGGATCAAAGTGGCAACAACAGTAAGATGCAGAAAAGATATGAAGGATATTTTTTCCCCTTTTTTCTTTCCATTTCTCTTATAAAAATGAAGAAAAACAGGACAGTGAATGACAGAACAATCATGCAAGTTTAATCTTATTTTTAGTAGAAACTTAGGCAAAGTGAAACTACTTTGACAGGTAACACTTAAAAGCACTGACTTCATAGTAAGGCTAGAAACAAGGGATACTACCTTGTGAGCTAGGACGTTTGGTTTCAAGCTCCTGTCTCACATGAGAAGGGGTTTTGAAGGGCAATCTGTATTTCCAGAGTTTTATACTGTGGGCTGCTGGAATTGAAAACAGATAGAGCTCCTATCTCACTGCTGCCTGCCATGCATTTCCATGCACATGTACCATTTCATGATGGAGAGGTGGGTCTGCTGTCAGTGCTGCAAAGCCACATGTGTGAGTATACCCAGGAGGCTGACAGCTGTCAAACTCTACAGGATTTGCATGCCTATTGGGACTGACTGCACTGTTAAACACCATTTAATTGCATAGGTACCTACATAGTAGTAGAAAGGCTGAGCGTAGAAAGGCTCAGTTTGTTCATTTGTTTCTAATAAGCTGGAAATATTGAGGAGGGAACTGTTTTTACTAAGCATGTTGGAATTCATCAACGGTTTGAGCTAAGGGAGACTTTTATGTTTGTATGTCTTACAGAACAAAACTCAACCAAGTACAGGTCAGTGACACTTGTGTGATTTATTACTCTGGGTTTTGTCTATAGCAGGAGTGTAACTGTTGTAACTTAGAAGGGGAAAAATCTGTTTTTATTTAAAAGTTTTCTGCTTTTCCTAGTTATTCTAAAATTGTTCAGCTGTGATGAGCAAAGGAAGGATCTAGTTTCCATTTGTCTGTTACATAAATCTAAAATATGTTAAATAGATATGCTAAACATTTTTCTCTTCAAACTGGCCTCCTACAGAAGCACCACAGCTGGGCAGAGTACTCCCAGCTCTGTCAACAGGAGTATTACCATTGCTTTAGTGGGAGCAAGGCCAAGCTCATATATCCAGAATGAAGACATTTCTGTCTCTTCCTTCTGTTCTTTGTAATGTTTTTATTCTTCTCCCTCCAACATCATGCTTAGTCACAATCAGCAGGTAGGTTGTGTAATATCTATTCAGGGACAAATGTACTGAAAACAGTTCCATAGGTCAAGGTCATAGTTTCACTCCAAGAGGAAAAATACTACCCTGAGAGAACACTTTCAATGGGAAGGCTGTTCTGAACTTACAAATGTATCCATGTTGCAGTTTAAAGTCAGGAAAACACCAAAGCCAAGAGCAAGTTGCAACTGATTCACATTCATTCATGCAGTAAAAGGGCTTTTTATTTTACAGAACAGGATGTCTTGGAGATTATCTTCTCATAACATGAGAAGTGGTAGCTGTAGCCGCTAACCTTTTTCAGCCTCAGCACCTGAAATCCATACTTAAAATCTGTAATAATTAAGAAGATTTCTTCTTTAGAGGTGTTGGATTTTACAGCTCCTTTTAAGAATTCATTTTTATTTTTTCACTGTGAGGGTACTGTAATATAAATATTTTTTATATATATATATAATATATATTTTATATATATAATATATTCTTTTATATAAATATAAAGGAACTTTGTGCATGAAGAGAAGCACTAACCAAACAGTAATTTGCCATTATTGCCACTAGAGGATGAACATTAAACAAGAGTGAAACTGCATACTAGTAGTGCTCCTCCCAAAGTCTGTTCCTTTCAAAGTGTGCATATGTTGTATGACAGAAAAGAAGCTGTACCATCTATACTTAAAAAATTAATTCCAGTGGATTTGTGAGTCTACTGGAGAAATGAAAGAAAGGTCAAACTCTGTAAACAAAAGAAATACTACCCACTATAGGTGTTTTTTTGTTGGTTTTTTTTTTTTTTTAAGTATTTATTTTGCACTATGGATATTCTTACATGTGAAGTATAATAGCAGCAGTATAATTTTGATATATTTAGTTTCACATTTTCCAGCATCCTGATTTTATAAATTAGACACAAACCTTTCTTTGGGAACACCATTCACTAAGGTTTGTACTTGATAGGCCTGAAGTCCCTTGGAATTGTTACATGCAATTAACTGTTGATACTGTACTCACAGAATGTCAGACACATTGGAAAACCCCTGAAGAACCAGTTGATTGTCTTAACATTCTCATTAAATACTATAAGTAGTTTTCTAACTTTTGCAAACTCATGAACACCTAAATTATTCCAAAACAAACACTATATAATCCTTTCTATTTGTTTTTAAACATTCTGGGGAGGAAACAGAAGTAGTTTCCAAAATCATGAGACCTCTTTGGTTTTTTGCATCTGTCTGCTTGACATAGCTTGAAAACTTGGAAAGACCCAAAGTCAGTACTCTGTTACCATTTGGTACAATTTCCTCCACTGAGGAAAGTCTTTGCGATTTTATTGGCACCAACTAGTTCCATGAACCTGACAGGGTGGCAGCTTTGCTCCCTGAAAAACCTTCCCATCATTTACTGCGTTCCAAATTTCAGAAGTTTTGCATAGCGCTTGGAATGAGGCCAAAGATACCCACGACATTAAGCAGCCATATTCCCGAATTTCCTTTTGCATTTAATGTAGCCCAAAGTAGGGCCTTAGAAGGAATTTTGCAGCCTAAGGTCTGGAACTTGTCTCACATGACCTTTCCACTTGGCCTGGCATCATGGAGGGCACCAACCTAAGTAGACAAAGGCACTTGGGGTGTGACAACAGAGTCTGAGTTTTGGCAGAAGATCAGTGTCAGATATCAGAGGGTATCAAATGATCAAGGAATCCAGCAGTGAAGAGCAGGCACTAAAGACAAAAGATGTCTTTGTCTTATAAGGAAGGAAAGATCTAGAGGCCAGATCAGAGAAGACATTAGATGAAGACATCTGAACACCAAGAAACTGGACAGGCAGGAGCCAAGAGTGACTTTCAGAGTCAACAGTGAGAAATAAAAGCAGAAGCAGTATCAAGACTTCCTGAGACTAGGATGAGAATCCCAAAGAAGGAACAACTGGAACTGACTATCTGGGAAGATACAAATAAACAACAGGCAGAACTGGGTCATTTGGATTAAGCATTGGGTCATGCAGCCAGACTAATCTGTGCTTTTCCCAGGGGTAGAGGAGAGTTTTACGCTAGCCTTGCACTTGCCTGATCTTAGTTCAGCCCCTGGCACAAATCACAGATACTGATGAAATGCCTGCAGGCTCAAGGGAGATAACACCACATCTGCAACCATGCCTATTTTATCTCAAAAGCAGTTTGGGATCTACACCAGTCTGGAGGTCTCTGGTTGCCAGAGGAACCTGTGGAGGCTAGACAAGCAGTCTGGGTAACACACACAAACAAATTCCAGAACACTAACTAATCATGAAACCAAGTGAGAGTGACTTGGCTCATGGCCTAAAGTACAGCATCACCCCACTGCTTGTCTACACAGAAAGCCAGGTCTGAGGATAAGGTTCATCTCCTTAGAAACTATGAAGAATTTCACTTCAAGAATCATTAGCAAAAACAACCTAATTCCTTTTAAAGCCTGAGAGAGGTTGTAAAACCACAACTCCACTCACATTTTGGAGTGTAACACAGATGCTATTGATTGGCCTGTCACAATTTTGGCATGGGGCATACTTCTTCTCTGCCACCTTGAATGTGAGATATTACAAGTTACAGTTTGTGGGAAGAAAATGCAGAAATGTACCTTGCCTCCATTCTTAAAGGGTAGCTTTTTTTAAATGGGACTTCTAAATGGGGCTCTCCCCTTTGGGGTAATTAGTGCCTGTAACAGCTGCAAAACCAGTATAAGCCAGGAAAATGCATATGCTAGAGCCACACAAGTGCAGAAATATGGGTATGTAGGTGGTAAATTTGTTCTGGATTCCTGCTGCTGACAATGCACAGATAACTTAGAAGTGTTAAACTCTGCCTGTTTAATCTAAAGATTAAATAACAGACAGCAGTCAGAACTAACATGGATATTGTGCTTTTTGCATCAGTTCTTGACTGATGCTTCAGAAAAAGTTTCTTTGAGCTAAATTATCATTTTGACAATACAACTGTCAGTTAAGATACTCTTCATGACCTCCATGCAGCAGCCCCAGAGGGAAAAAAACCAAAAAACAAACAGAAACCCCATACTCCCTCAAAATACACAGCCAAGGAATAGGTATCTCCAATAAAATAGTGAGTTGCATTTACAATCTAAGGGTGGGACAGAATGATTTTGAGCAAAACCTTAAAAATAGGCTCTCATTAATTAGCAATCTCTAAAGAATGGCCTCCGTCCTTGGTGCATCTCAGTATTTCCTCATTTCACCAGGTAGCAGCAAAAACATTCTAGATTGCATCAACTTTGATTACCCTTATTATGAAGAGTATCTCCTTTGGCTAATCAGGATTTCACTCTATGTGGCCACTAGGACTTTGTCTAGCGACTTCTTGTCAGTAACCCTATAAGACTTGAATGCTACATGAAAGATTAAGGCCAGGAGAAGCTGTGGCAGTATGAGGAATGATTCTTAAACATTAAGATCTTCCTCTCTTCTTTGTTCTAGGTCTTTCAGCCATTATAAATTAACATTGACTCTCATGTATAGGCTCTTCTTAATTTATATCTGACTTCTCCTAGATCTAAGAGGAAAGAATGACAAAACAAATAAACAACAGAAAAACAACATTTTGGAAGGAAAGAGGAAGTTTAACAGGCACTGTAATGAAGAGTGTGATTTATTGGAACTCGCCATTCCCACATGATGAGTGTGATAGCACTTATCCCACAGGTAACCCAATCAAGCTTCTTCAACTGTCAATTCATGTTTAGTTGCCTCCTCAATGTTATTAAGTTGACGAAGCAGCCATTCTCTTTGTTTCTTTTTCTGCTATAGAAGAAAAAATAACTTTTAATCAACCTAATCCATTCAGATATCACCTACTTTCAAAAACAAAACCTACACAAAGGACTTAGGACCCAACTCAGTTTTGGCTGAAGTTTTCCATTTGTTTTAAGCAAAGAAGCTCTTACTCTCAAAGCTGGCAAGTTTTCTTGAATTTTCAACACACTCAAGAACAATATGGTACAGAGAAAAAAACAAAGCAAAACCAGAAGTTGATGGCTTCATACTGGCATGACAACCCTCAGAGTCTAACTCTGCTGCCTTTCTATGGGCTTTCCACAGGCCCTTAGCAAAAAATTAATGTTTCAGAAAATGTGGCTTGTGTGCACCACAGACCACCAACATCCAGAGGGCATCTGTTAATTTAAGTTTCCCCAGGAAACCCTACATTAGTCAAAAGGACTGCTCACAAGATCCCATTTACAATGACTGTCATTCTTTTTATAAAGCTCTACAATTTGGATTGAACAGAAAAAAGTGTAGTTTGTTTCTCAAGTTTGAGCTGACTTGCTAACATTAAGAAGCTTTAGAATTGCAATTACTGATTTCTTCCTATTCTTAAATATCTTCTAAGTCAAGATATATTTTTAAAAAAGTATACTTTCCCACTAGAGTACACAATAAGTTTCACCATCTCACAAGCTGAAGCAAAAGCTAGTTTGGAAGTTTGCATGGCATCCCATCTGTGATTAGGAATGGTATCACAGAGTCTACCAGGTTATGACCCAGTTCATAAACAGATGTCCTCACTGCTAAAGTTATGGAAGTGTTCTGTTAGTAAACTACTCCCACTTTACTAGAAGCATCTGTATATATTCAGGATGGGTAGAAGTTTGTGTAACTTAGCTATTGAATAACTAAATGAAAGCCTTTACCTGAAGAGTTTTATCCATTTTCTTCTTTCTGTATTTTGCTACCAGGGGATCTTTTATCCCTGGTATTCCAGAAGTAAGCCATGAAGGTCCACTCTTGGGAGTTACTGCAACATCCATAGATGCTCTGGTGTTAGCTTGAGTTTCTGTATTTGGGACAACCTTGTGACCCGGCTCTTGATATGACTCATCAGAGGCCAACACAGTGGAAAGCCTCCTTCTAGAAAATAAAAGCTGAGAGGTTTGGCTTTTTTCTTTATTTAGTTCTTGCAAATCAAATGCTGTTGAAAGCATTTTCGGGGATGTATGAGGCATGTATACATCAACATGTGCTAATGATACTTGAGATAATGATCTGCTTACATTTGATTTTGGCATTGGAGATCCATAAACTCTTTTTGTGGCATCTTGTTCCTTGATTGACTGATTTGTCAGATCAGTAAGAGATGGACATGTTCTTGAAATTATTGAGTCCACTGGGGTGCTGTGTTTCACCATTCTTTTTTTCAGAGATCTTTTAACATTCAGAAAAGAATCATCTTCCTCTGACATCTTGAAGTCAGGTTTATTGCCTTAAGAAAATT
Source organism: Hirundo rustica (assembly GCF_015227805.2). Classification (NCBI taxonomy): domain Eukaryota; kingdom Metazoa; phylum Chordata; class Aves; order Passeriformes; family Hirundinidae; genus Hirundo; species Hirundo rustica. The sequence goes on from NC_053450.1 coordinate 98,899,282, forward strand.
AGAAGACTGTGTGTGTCATTGTTCACACTGTGAGAGATGCAATGCAAGCTGCTTTTTAGCAGTAAGCTGTTGAATCAAATCCAAAGTATTCCTATTTTCATGTTTATATTCTGTCTTTACATGGAATTTATCCTTTATATAGATCAGTGTTCAGGCATTTGGAAGAGCTATGTTTGAAAACAGAACATGAGAACATAGCTGGTCACACAGCCAACACTTACTCCTCTCCCAGCCCTCTGCATGGGGAGCTCCAAGTGTGCTAAAATTTTTAAAGATCTTCATTAACTGCAACATCATTAAGATAGTGTTTTCTCCTTCCAAGTATATAAATAATATACTTTTGGGGTTTCAGCTGCTAATACTCTGTAGGTAGCTGAAAACTATTAGATGGTAGAGGGACTACCATTGTGTAGCAAAAAAAGCAAGTGCTCTAAAGAGATGGGCAGAGAATTTCTGGGTTCACCAATGACCTCTTAATCTAATTGCCATTTTGTTTCCCTTAATTCTGTGAAAAGGGGCTCAAAAACCTCTAATTTCTTCCTATTTACTTGACGTTTGTCTCACTTCAGCTAATCCTATGCTTTGATTATAAAAAACCATATGTTCTGCGCAAGTCTATTTTCAACTGCATTTACAAAGGCAAGGTTGCTTTTGCTAGCAGCATTATTCCTATCCATTTGCAACCCCCCAATAAAAAGAAACTCTTTTTCTTACACTTGCTACTTCTTGGGCAGAAAAGCACAAGGTAAAGATGCCAAATTTAAGATATATTGAAGGTAAATATCTAAATCACGTGAGCAGTCAAGTACTCCTACTAATTGTTGGACTCTTTGCTTTCATGAGGTTGTTCAGATAATTCAAGCAGGTTAATTACCCCATATTCTAAACTGTATATAGGTTGCAGTCTTGGAGGGGCAAGACAACAGGACTACCATGAAGCAGGGCACAAGAAGACAGAGAGGTATATTTGCTGAAGTAAAAGATATTTTCCATCCCTTGTCAAGTACCTGTGTAGCATCTAAGTTTTCCAGTGGAGTTTCACATCCACTTTGTGTTTCTAAGCACAAAGAGTGGCAAGAGAGAGAGCACTGACTCTTCAATACAGCAGAAGTCAGGTGTTTCAGTTTTGGTGGGGGGGGGTTGTTGTTGTTGTTGTTTTTTGTTTTTTTCTTAGAAAGAGGTAGGAGTACTCCATACTAATTTTTATTTGGATACTTGTTTCTTCTGTCACTTCTTAGCAGCGCTAGCTTGTGGGACACATAGGCAGCACTCAGTCAATGAAGACTGCTTTTTTCCTTTCCTGTTTAGGCAGATTGACTTCCCTTAGTCTTTATCATAGAAGCTTACATGATTAAGATTAGAAAGGGAATAGAAAGACCATGCCTCCTCCAAACCTATCCTCAGCTAAGTATTTTAATGCTTTCCCCTTCATCATTAAATAATCAATTAAAACTTTTTCATACTTAAATTAGTTTTTTTCAACCAAAGCTTTCATGGAAAACAACAGGTTTTGGTTTTGTTTTTTTTGTTTTTTTTTTTTTTTTTTTTTTTTTTTTTTTTTCTCCACACTTCTCTATACTTTAGAAAATAAGTATGTATAAGCAATGTGTTTTTCTGCTGTAACACCACTATAGATAAAGGGGAGAAGTCTAAAAACAGCAGAAAAATATAAACCTTTTGAGAATATCAAAGCATATCACAGAGAATGCATTTTGCAGGAAATTTGACAAAATAGAGCAGGCTTACCAGATCCACCAGGTTCTATCTGATATCTTCCTTCCTCCTTCAGCTGCTACTTCCCTTCTTATAGACCTGCTCATCCTGGCCATCCTTTGCTGCAGACACCCCCTAATTAAGATATTTAGCATTTTTTGGGAGTATCAGCAGTGCTTCAAAATGAATAAATAACTAAATAGAAATTTGGATTAATTAATTATAATAATCATTAATCATTGGAAAATGGGCTAGCCAAGTTATCTATGTGCTATGTTTATTGCTATTTAATCTCTGCTGTTTGCTGCCTATTTCAATCACAAAAAATACTCTAGTGGTTAATTTGCTTCACATGGCTTCTTAAGGCATATTGAAGATCTGCTGCAAGATGGATTTATGTTGATGGAGTATATTGCCATCCTGATTTTATTTTCTCGCTGCTTTTCTTGCTCAAAAAATAATTGGGAAATTAATGTTAAATCTACCATGAAAAAAGGAAAATAGGAAATATTTTCTTTTAGGAAAATAGAAAATGAGAATGAAACAAAAAACTGTCAATTTCTGTGTGTATTTCATGGTGTTTGCAGCTAATGACTGTATTTTATCTTGAAGCTTGTGTTTTCAAAGTATCAGCTCTAAGATTAGAATTCCACTGTTTTGAAATGGTATGGTTTAGGTGGAGGACTGTAATTTTTATCAACTGAAAAGCAGCTGGACTACACCAGTCCTGAATTGAAAGTCAGCTCTGTGGTAGCTGACGCTAAACAGCTGTTACCACAATGCTGTAGAGCAAAGAACAGGTGTGAGGGAGCATATGCACAAATAGTGGGGTAGCCCCTTTTGACAAAGCATGACCTATAGACCTTTAAACTGATCAGACAGACCTAGTTTCATGGCTTTATGTGGATGACCTGGGGTTATAGATTGCATCCAGCGCAGACAGAGGGGCAAAAGCACTGATCTCGCAGGAATTTGAACTTTTGGTTCCAGGTAGTCTGAGTATTTCAAACATAATCATAAACCATTCTCTCTTGCCACATTAATAGTTGTACTATGAAGGGAGAATTGGAGCTACCAGTTCAGTATTTAGAAGTAACAGTCTGTCAATATATGGATAAAGTTGCTAGGCTTAAGTTATGCGCCCCTAAAGGGCTGAAAGAGAGCTTGAGAAATGGAGGCACATTACAATCACATGGATTGCATGAGTAAACATCTTGGAAATAAATAGTCTGCCCAGGATAAGCTATTTATTTCCTAAACTCCCACTGGAAGTTCCTACAGGAATATTTTGAGAATTAAACAAAAACTATTTTGAGACACATGTGCCTGGGAAAAAAAAAAAAAAAAAATGGTCTCAGGCAGTTATAAACATAGACCAATCTTTACCTCATTTTGAGTATTTGTAGTTAGTTTTCATACCTTGTGGCTTGATGAACAAACCCACCAGGCCAGCCATACTATGCCTTATAGGCCTGGCAAGCCAGTTCTTTATATAGTACAGAACACAGAGTGATGTCTTGACATGGTGTCGCAATGTTTGTGCTGTCCTGCTGTACTGTGGCACATAATATCACCTCTCCCAGCAAGGCAGTGATGCAAACCACACTGAACAGCATGAACCTGCAAGAGAAGCCTTTTGCGGTGCTGAGAAAACTGACATAATTTCACTGGACCCCTTCATAACCTCATGGCCTTGCCCCCCAGCTGATGCTTGGCACTCCTTGCTGTTCTTGTCCTCACTTTTTGTGTCATTTTTCCATACTTTCTCATAGTCTGCAAGGGCTGTCTGTAGCTGCATCCTCTTTATGTCTACCTTCCCTGGCCTTTTCTTCAAAACTCTTAAAAAACAACCTTTCTAAAAAGCCTTTACTTTCTATATATTTTTTTTTTTCTTTCTAAATACTCTCAAGATACTAATCAGGAGATTTGCAAGTTATTCTTGCTGTTAATAATGGTTTATCTTATGTTCTACAGATTAATCTCTTTATCAAGTGGTGCAGGATGTTACAGATAATCGGAAAGGCATAACTAGAGATAAGACAGAAAATATTCCAATATTAATGTAAGAATCAGAGCTGAGAACATCTGCAGGGATTATGTTACCTTGGTCTCAGTGTATCTGTAGCCAAGTTCTGTACCTGAACAGGAAACACCCAAACTGTGACTTGAGTGACACCTTGAAAGCTTCTTGCATCTTTCAAAGAATGACACATACGGTGTCATGCACTCAGACCTATTAATATGAACAATTCCTTCACTAAATTTACATTACTTGGAATGATCATCTTTATCCTCAGTGTTGTCTACTTGATATTTTGAGCAATAACTTCAAAGGTTTGGATACAGTCCTTTTGGCCTATATTTGCACACAATTCCTGTCATTTATTGCATAATGCAAGATGGCACTCAATTCTAGCAATATTATTATGTATCTCCATAAATATTATATCAAACTCACACGGCTTTAGGTTTATGTCTTGAAAGATTCTTTTGCTGATCTCATTTTAGGAGATAATTTAATATTTCTAAATTTCTTCCCAAAATGAAAAGCCTACTTAGGTTACTGCATTCCCTTACATGAAAAATTAATTCTTAAAATCTTTACTTCCATAACCAAAAAAAGTGGGGAATATAATAACAGCACGGTGTTTTCAGCATCTTCATTCCAGTTCCAATACATGAATTCACTTCAAAGACATGGAATTTTGAGGAGGCTTTAGCTGGAAAAGGGAAATACTGGAATTATTTTTCAGTTTACTAAGGAATAATATATAGGGAGGGACAAAAATTGGACACTTTTCTCCCTTTGTCTTCTGGTTTGTTTTGAGAGACTGCAATTCATCAATTGCTGCTCTTTTAATTTCTATGTTTTCTACTCTGCGGATGTCACCACACAGTTCTCCTGAAGGGAACTTGTATTCTGAACCATTCCTTACCTCATATGCTTCCCTAACATATTTTCTTGAATTGGATATGCAATTCTAATTTGTGAATCAGAAATCTTGCATAAATCTCCAAACTAGGTACTCTGCAAGAGCTAGGTGCAGTTTTTCCCAGGCAGAACACGAAGAGGCCTTCTCCTTGCTCTTGCAACTAGTCTGATGTTTTTAGGCATAGAGGGTGCAAAGAAGTACATAATAAGAAATAGGAGCTGGTAAGTAGAGATCAGCATTCTGTTCTGTCTGATGACCAGTGGCAGAATGACCCTTGTTCAAATCAGTATAAGGAAGAAGGAAGAGCCAGGGGAAGCTTGGAAATGGTAGTGAGGATCAAAAGGAGAGTAAAAGGAAGAAATTAAGAGAAGGACACAAATGTGAAAATGTTTTCCAAAATTTAGACTCATGTAGAAAGAATAAATTAAAAGAAAGATTAAATGAGTGGAAAAAACAAAACAAAACAAAAATAAGAAAAAGGAAATTAAATTGTTTCCTTAGTGTTTTAGAAGACTTGGGCCCAAATTACAAACTGTTTATGGATGAAACTCCATAAAAATGCAAATCTGTTTCAAATTTGCATGGACTATTCTTCCTGTGTCTGAGTTTGGTATGTAGGCAAGTCAATCAGGAGTGCTCTAGGAGTGCTGATCAGGCTGAGCTTCTTAGTGAAAATAAGACTGAAACATTTTATTTGCTAATGTGAAGTCTAAAATGAGCAGAGGGCCGCATCACCGAGGTCCACTAATTGCAGGTAATTGGAAGTATTATTCTAACAGCCTTTTTTTTTTTTTTTTTTTTTTTTTTTTTTCTTTTTCTTTTTCTTTTTCTTTTTCTTTTTCTTTTTTTTTTTTTTTTTCTGCTTTAATGTAATAGTAGGATCGAAGAAACAAGTTCCTTAATGAACATACCTTTACATCTTATAGAAAAGTTCAGTGCCATGTCCTCCCTCAGTTTAGACCAGCTCTGCCTGCAGATAGAGTGCCTGGTGTCTATGTGAAAGGAAGATCAGTTCATACATGTTTAAAGATGCTACAATATTAAGTTCAATTATAAAAGCTTAAAGTGTTAAAAATTGTTGTATCTCGTAGTTAAACGAAGTTATAATACACAAGTAGCCAGTCTAAAACCGTTGTGGGGGATGTCAAATAGAAAAAAAAAAAAAAAAACCTTTTAATGTAGCAGTCTGGAGGATCAGTATTTAAATTCAAAAAATATCTGATTACCTCAGTAGTACAAGTCAGGTATACTTCAATAGCAGCAGAGGTCATTGACCTTGATAAAATCAATGTGTTACCACTGCCTTTGTAATTGCGTCAGTGATCCTCTTCGTTACACTCTTGTCTTACCAGAATGCCACTATGTATTCTGTTGGCATGTTGTTTATTCACTCGTCGGTGTCCTAGACACTTTTTTATGTGTTTCTACACCCCACTAGTCAATCTGAGTTAATATTCAACTGGGACCTTTCCTCAGTAATTTGCTGTGTCTTTTCTGATACTGCTCCTTTTTTAATTATGTTGGCAGAGCTGCTGAGGAGCACATAGCAGTATTGCCAGAGTTCAATAAACATACAGAGTAACTATAGAATTTGGGGGAAAACAGTCCATGCTGCTTTCATGACCTTTGGCAATAGTGTGAGCCCAGTTTGGCCAATGCCAAACAAGTGTCTAACTTCTAATCTCTCAGCAACCAGAAAATGATATGTGTTTTTTGGTGTTTTTGTTGTTGTTGTTGTTGTTGTTGTGTTTTTTTTTTTTTTTTGTTTTTTTTTTTTTTTTTTTTTTACTTTAGTATATCCAATAATAAACTAATAATAGAAGTGCTGTGTTTGAGCAGTGCAGTAGCACGACCAGACTGAGTATAGTCCTGTGCAGAAAGTAAGGCCAGGTGAATATAAATAGCTCTTTCTTGAAGCATTAGAATTGTGCAGATGAATCTCCAGGTGGTCTAAGTTGAGGGAATGCTAATTAATTAATCAGAATCCCCACTGACTTAGTGAAGCAGAGCACTTCTGATGGGGGAGCTTATCTGCTTCATCTGTGATGGTGTAATAATTTATATGTTACACTGCTTCTATGAAAGCCATCACTGGCATTTTCAGAGTGTGCCTTGTAAATGAAAAGGTAAATATTCTTGATAATAATGACTACTTCGTCGCTACCTTCTTCCTTTCTAGCTCTTTATGGCTAAATCTAATAACAGTTAACCAATGTCTGGTTTTAAATACAGGAACAGTGTAAGCCTGGGAGATTCATATTAACATAATATTAAAAAATAGTTTCTGTTCACTGAGCTTTGAGCCTGGAAACCTATGCAAACTGCTGCTGAAGTTGACAGCAGAACTAATCGGCACAAAAGTGGTTATTAGGATAAGACCAGGACTCCTAAGCAACCTGACTGTACCTCAAGATCCCCATCCTTAAATGCTCTCTTGATAGAGAGAGCATCTCTCCTCTGTTTAGAGGGTTTCATGAGAGCCAAAAATGTCACAGACAGTCTCTAATAAGTGGCTCACCTTACAGCTATGACTTTTTTTTTTTTTTTTTTTTTCCATCACGGTGTCCCAAACAAGAATATGGTACATGATTTGAGACCTGTATAATCGTTTCCTTCAATTGAACATCATGTTCTGCCAGAAGAAATGGCATTAGGTGACCCACTGCTCTAGCAAATGGCTGCAAAACTGGAAGACTTTGACACAGATACAATGTGTCAAATGCAATGCACCAAGGTACACAATGGACACAATGTTCTCATTTTTTATTCTCCCCTTCAGCTTGTTTGAAATCAACAATATCCTCTGGTAATATTTTTGGACAAGAACCTCAGTTTCAGTCCTGCGTGGTTTATGCTATGGAAATGCTGTCTAGAATTCCTCATGTCCAGAGGTGTTACCAGAGGGATAAAAATTTAATGCTGATACCACCTCATTGTTTAAGCAAAATGAATTCTCATGCTGTCTCTGAGGTGATTTGGCTGTGTAATGAGGCATGGCAGAAAAAAGTCTCCAAGTAATGACCTGAATCATTAATCCAGAACATATACTGTCTCGTTAACATATGTATCTACGAGTGTACATATTTCATACACAAGTATAAATAGCTCTGTGTGTATTCATGTACATAGAATTCCCCAAAACAACACTCAAAGGGTTACACATTTTAGTATTAGGAGAAAGCCTTAAAATACCAATGTGGCAGAACAGGCACTGTTGTTATGCATTATTTGGGTTTATATTGTATTTAATTTTTATATTGGGTTTGGTAATGGTTTCTTCTGTACCCCCCTTGTTCCCCTGGAAAATGTATCATTCCGAAATTTGTCCCTGCTCCTTTTCCCTGCCCATTTTCCCACACTGGAATGTAATCCAACTCTGTTCCACTCCCACCTTATCCCTGATTGGGTAGTGGCTTGTCCCTGCCTCTAGCCCCTTCCCCCTGGATAAAAGCCAGGAATCAAGATGGAAAAGCTTCTTGGCTCAGGAATGGGGACGGGGACTGGACTGCGGACCCTGCAGGGGCAGGACCATAGGAGAAAGACTGAATAAAGCCCTGATTCCCCTCGGATCAAGAGCAAAGACCCTTCCTTTTGCCATTGGCGGGTGCCTGCTCTCTCTAAAGGAAAAGGTTCACAGCCACACTGGGATTTTTAGGGCCCTGGGGAAAATCCTTCCAACTGTGGTTTGTCTCTCAAGCTAGCTGAGGCAAAAACGGAGCCGGGGGGCTCCGAGAAAGAGAGACACCATAAGGCACAATAAAAGGTGAAGGACAGATTTTCAGTTTATTTATGTCTTCTTTACTTTCGTGGAGTCATTCTGATTTACAGTTAGGAAGGTCTGTCATGTCTTTCAGAAGGGAAAAATGTCTACATAAGGCCACAAAGACTTCAATAATGTAAGGGCAAACCAAGAACCGTTCCATCACACTCCCTGACAACTCTGTAATTCTGTACAACTCACACTGTGCTCTCTAGCCTGCAAGAAAAAACAGCTGTGGAGACTCTGTCTAGCATTCGTACTAAAAACCCTTGCATCTGAGACCAGGCTGTTGTACATCACAGAGGACCTCTGCTTCTGCTCTGAGCTGGCCAGATGGGAATCTGCTGTCATTTGGAAGGGGTACAGCCAAATTATTTTGAACTACCCAAACTCAGTGATTCTCTTGTGAAGCATATTACCTGATATAACTGTATCAGTTTTAAAATAAATTTTAAGTTAACCTATGCAATTTTACTCTCAGGTTGGCTCTGTATCTTGCGCAACATAAACTGCCTACAAAATCTACACTTGGTCCAAATGGACCAATTTCTGCCTTGTAGAAAGGGAGAGATAATCTTCCGCTCACTGTCTTCTGGTCTGTGTGCCAGGTATTTGGTTGGTCATTGCATATTTACTTTCCTCTGCTTGCACAGTGAATGGTACACTTGGCCCTAGCTGGCTTACACTATGGTCAATACAGAAAATCAACGAGACTCACAAGGGAGCTGAATTGTTCTCATGAGATTCTTCAGTTCAAAGCAATTCTGAAAGCAGAATTGCAGCATTTCTAGAGGCATGTTCATAGCCTGAAAACTGAGAAGCTGTAGCTGGACCCTCTGAGAGGCAGCTTGGTATATAATAATGAATGCAACTTGATTTAAAAAACAAACGGAAAAAATCCAAAACAACCTTCCCCTCCCACAAAAGGCAAACCAAAACCAAGACAAAAATCTCAAACAGCTGTTTTTTCAAGCAAATTTTTCCTTTATTTTTAATTTGATTACAGAAATTATAATAGTGCAAACACTCGGTATAAAAGTTGCAATAAGAAATTTACATTCACATTTAACATTTCAGTCCATTCACTTTTTAACATAAAAATAGGACAAATATTCATTTGCTCCTCTCAATTTAACGATTCTGAAAAAGACTGGAAGATACTCTACAATAATATATTTACATAAAAATAGACCCGTATTATTAATTAAAATCTATCATTAGAAGTTACCCAGTGTTGTTATTGTACTGTACTCTCTCTCTCTATATATATAGATATGTATGTGTGTGTGTGTATGTGTGTGTATATATATATATACATACATACATATATATATATATATATATATATATATAATCTAGCTATAAAGATAGAAAGATTATTTATAGGTTCAGTGGGCTATAGCAGTTGGAATAATGACATCTTGACTTATTAATTCACTCCTTGAAGTTAAGACTATCCATTTTATCAATGTAGATGTTTCTTTTGTGATACAGTAGGCTTCTTCCTAGTCCTTTTGAAGTCACTGGACACAGCCCATTTTACATGGCAGAGGAACAGACACTAGAATAAGGCCTAATCTAAAAACTCAAAAATTGTTGACATTAATATTTTAATTAATTTTATTGGGCTGTAACAAGACTGAAAGTTCTACTAAAAAGTTTTATGCTAATGAATACAGAGAAGAACACATTGGTTTTCCCATGTCTACCTGATGCAAATAATTATTTTTTCCACGAAGTCTAAGCAAATATTCAGGTTAGTTCAGAAGCAATACAAAATCTGCTGCCAACATCTGCAGGTTAAGTAGCTGAGAAGATTCCTCTTGCACAGTCTTCTTCCTGAATGTTTCAATTCAACCAGCTTTATTATACTCCAAGCCTGTCTTTCCACTAATATTTTAGTAAAGAGTGGTATCCAGACACAGACAACACGACTGCTCTTGGGTTTGCATGTTCTTGTTAAACTGCTAGGGAGCATGAATTAGGCTACACCACTCTTTCTAATCTGTGTCTCTTTTTCGGGCCCTTGAGCAGAGATGCTGCTTTGCTCACTGATGGCAGATGCCCAGCTCGCTGCCAGCTGCTGGTGCCTGCACCCCCACGACAGGGAATGTTTATTGCCCTTTCAGGTTTGTTGTCACATGTACTGCTTCCTAACAAGATTATGTTAAATGCATTTCTTTTCCCCTAAATATCTATTATATATATATAATCAACTTTTTAAGAATATTTTTTCTTTTAAAAAAATAAGTTTGACAACCAAGTGACAGAAGACCTACAGAGGGAGATGGTGAAGCCGGCCTGAGTGGACAGTAAACACCTCAACAAAAATATCATGGCACTGAACAACTGAGGGTGAGTTAAGGGTAGAAGGGGTACCAGTTTCTGAAGAAGCAGTATTTTATGAGCTGTAGGTCACATTTTACATCCAAAGAAGACTTATGTGGTGTTAGAGGCAGGCAGGTATCTCTAGCTCCATCTCCTCTAATTGATATGGTATTTATTACATTTAAATATTTATAGGATGCTTAAAATTATGGATAAACCTATAATGGACTCTCTGTCATCACGACATCCGTAGGCAGACTGATTTTGCTTGTAGAACACAAGCTCTGTGTGGTCTTTTGCTTCCTACCTTAGGCTGCTGAACATTAATTGTAAAACACTTTTAAATCTTTTCAATTAATAGATTGGAAAAATCCTGAACATCTTATTTCCAAGCAGAACCTATCTACATATGCCAGCAGAGCAGAAATTAACCTCCAGACAGCAGAGTACAAGGATACCAGCAGGATAAAATCCAGACAGATGTTCTTTGCAACACAAGTTTTAAAGATTTTAAAAGATGGGTCAAATTTGACTGAATCTTCTTGAAACTGTGAAATGCGTGTCAGAATTTAACCTCTTTCAGAATTTCAAACAAAATAATATCACTTGTCTAAGATTCTCTGCATTGAAAAAGTAGCTGTTCTTGGATTCTAGTTTTTAGACTAGTAAGCATTGCCTTCATTCTTACTGTATACTCTAATATTTTTCAAAGCTACTTCTCTGTAATAACCAGGTGTTTGAATGCAGAAAAGAAACTCTGTTCACTTTGTCTAAGTTCAGTTTTGTACAGACTATTATATTTGTAAATGGGAGCAAGTTATGCAATCTCTTTTCTTTTTTTGTTTTTCCTTATTGAGCCCTATTAATGTTACTGTAAAAAAAAGCAGGAATTCTAAGTTGAGAAGACTCTCTACCATAGCAATTAAAAATATAATTATCATGAAGCAATTTTGATGGTACAGCTAATTAATTTTCATTTACATTTCATTGAAAATTCTTGATGTATTTTTCAAATGACATTTGAAATATAAGAACAGACAACCTTTGCAGTAAGGAGCAAAAGACATGAGAAATCACCTAAGTAACTTTAGTGTGCAAGCTGAAGATTTTCATACCTGACGCCACTACAGGTCTAGCATTAAAGCAGAAGGTCAGGCACTTGAAAGTAAGACACGATAGTGTGCACAACCACAGTAATTAAACCACACTTTAGCCCACAACAGGAACTGTTTGTTGGCTGTTTTACTACCAGCAGGCTAACCGACATCTAGCAAACCTGAAAGTGCAGTTACAAGGTGATCTGGAGAGGAAAGCAGCCTTTGTAAAAGGAACCCCAGATTATCTGAAAATATTTTCTGCACGACTCAGCTCACTGTATGTGCTAAATTTTCTAGAAAATGTGTTCTTCAGCTTGGACCCATATATACCTGTGTATTGGCCTCCTTCCACAAACAGATGGAGCACTCCTTGTATCCACATAGTTGTACTAGTGGTAAGCCAAAGTAGGAAAGAAATTAATATAAAATCTTCACAGTGATGCAACACTTTTTGTTCCTTCATTTTATGCAAGCGTGTCATGTCTGATGCCACAGAAGGCATAAAATGGGGATCCTGATATAGGGAAGTAGATCCTCCAGCATGCAGTAAGGCACAAGCAAAACCAAGTGCTTTCAGGACATACACTACCCATGTTAACCAATGTTAATTTGAATTCCAAGGTGCTTCCTTATGATCAAAAAAAAAGGCATTGAAGGTGACAACCCCCAACTATTTCTAATAGTTCCTTCTGAAATTCTGGAAGTAGTTCATCAGGACACCTTGAACATTTTTGTAAATGTGGACTGACACAAAGCCTCAGAAACTGATTTGACCATGCAATTAAACACAAGTATTTCTTTTTGTTGCACTACAAATCTGGTTAAGTAGTCCCAGATCAGGTACTCCAGACTTGTCCCATGTCATTGAGTTTTACCACCGACTTCAGAAGAATACTGGCTTTTCACCTTTTTCTTTCAGCAACTGCTATCTCACAGGCTACTTTTTGTTGTTGTTGTTTTGTACTCTTGCTAACTTTGCCCATTTTTTTTCCTTCTTTACTTCTTTTTATCCTTGCACTGATCAGATTTTACATCACATCAAGCCACTCAAGCAGCGTGATATTTTGAAGAGGAATTAAAGAGCAACAGGCAGCCACTCCTTTTATGTACTTTTTCAATTATTTATATTAATATATTTATCAATGGTTTAGATTTGGCCTGAGAACTCAGTGAGAGATGGGATTAAAAGAAACAATGATCTAAAAATTGCCTATACAGAGTTCTGGAAAACAGCAATCATAAACAGGGTTGGGGTACAGGAGATGTGTCCAGATTGTCATTATTCACAACAATTACACTACACTGAGATGTAAAACCCACTGAATTTGAGATTAATTAATTTATGACTGTTAGAAACCCTTAACTACTAGAATGAAGACAATTGTCAGTACAAGGTAGTGGTTTTTCTATGCCAGCAACAGGGATATATTGTATGAACCCGCCTTTTAACTTAGGATGACAAAAGTACTAGCTGAAGCGGTACTGCTTAGTTAACCCTACAGTCACCTGATTAAACAAACAAATTAACAGATTTCTGAGTTCTATTGTAAAACTAGCTCAAATTGCAAAATGCAAATCCTTATACAAAGCAGAAAGTATTCACTGTCCACACCCTTTTCTCTTTGCCTCAAATCTCAGTGTTATACTCCTCAAATACTCCTTATTTATCATACACCAATTATATAAATAATTTGAAAAGTAATCCTGCGTTATGGACATGACAACTTTAAAAATGAGGTGTGCAAAATACCTTCAGAATTTTAAGTTTTCTTTCAGAATTTAAAGTTTTATTCATCGGCTTTATGGGAATAATCAGATAGAGGATTGGATATGATTTCTTATTCCAATTGCACTAGTTGACATCAGCCTCAAGCTGTGGGTTAGGCTGTGATGCTTAAGGAAGAAATCTCTGGAAGCATGGAATTAGCACAGAACACAGATGGCTCAAAGCCAGATAAACCCAGTGAATTTTCTCTGGATAGTTTTGTTAAATACTTTCTGCTTAGCAATAGAAATTATTTGGAAAATAAGTAAATAAATCTGACAGAAATAAGGCAACAAAATTATTTTTTTAATATACCTATCTATATATATATATGTATGTAGGTATCCAGGAAAACCACCTATTTGTGTTATGTACTTTTCATATACAATAACTTATTATCACATTAGAGATATACTCTGGGTAACGTTAATGGGCCAAATTCACCTTCTTTGCCTTCCATAGTGTTGCACTTGCATACAGCAAAGATGCATTTGACACCAGGTCCTTCTTGATGACAATACTACATCAATTGCAGTATTAGAGAATAACCACTGAAGATCCGATACTACACCATTTTGAACTAGAGTACTGATTTGCTTTTTATATTACAGAAAGTAGTTTATTGCTTCTAATGACCAGAAGGTACCTTATGAAGACAGCTTAGATGTTGATAACACTTTTCATATAGTGTGTTATGGACCTTGAAACACTGAGGTTGGCAGATCACAATCATGAAGTATTTTTTCTTCATTATTTGCTGTTTGTATTTTGACTTGCTGAATGCATGTGCAACTAGTGATTACTGTGCCAGAAGTGATATGTCAAAACCATTTAGGAAAACTTACTGTTTTGTTTTACTGAAGTCAGGCATGAATGGCATGCAGTAGATTGCAAGGAAAACCAAAAAGACATCCATTTTAAAAGTATATATAATCTCCGTGCACATGTGAAATGCCTCTTACAAAAATCATTAATTTTGTTAAAAGTTTACCTTTTTACCTCTTTTTATACAAGCGTACATGCAATTACCAGTCCAAGCTAAAACTATTTACAAAATTTCATAGTACAATACATATTTTAAAGTGAATAATACATGAAAGGCCAATGTTTTCTCTTGTTTTGTAACACTGTACAAGTTTAAAAATAAGGCATTATAATACAGGTTTGTCACAAAAAAATGTTGGTTTTCACTGTAATAAAAAAACTCTAACTTGAAAGAATTTTATGGCTAAATAGTCCTCCTGCCTGGGCAGATCACATACGGAGTCTGGACTTGCTGATGTAAAGAAAATGCATTTTTTCTGCTACAAGCAGGAATCCAACACAGGAAAATGATTCATGCTACTTACTAATGTGTTCAGACTCTTGAAAGCGCTGAAATAGCACAGGCCATATACAGTTTCCCTTCAAACAGTGACATCCAACTACTTTATTTTGCCTGACAGGTAAATTAGAGGCAAAAGTGTCGAAGAGATTTCAGTGCATGACCTACTCTTGGTTACTAGTGTTGTAAAATACTCAGTTCAGTACTGACATGAGATGTTGCTATAACCCAAAGCAGAACTTGGCCTACAGAAGCTCAACTCCTGACCTTTACAAGCGTACTAAACTGATGATTGCTGCAGGCCTTGTGGATACATAAGGGGATGCAGATTCAGCCCTGACAAGCTGAAACTTTTGGCTCTCAGTCTCACCTAGGGAAAGAAAGGGAAAATCTGTGCATTTAAAATAGATTTCTAGTCAATGTAAATGGAATATATTCAGAAATATCTAGCCAGTAATCCAGTTTGCAATCTCAGCAGAGAATAATAATTCAAAAAACATTTGAAGATAAAGGTAGCATAGGAACATTTAGTCTCAAGACTAAAGATCTCTGCAACTTATATGTTTATATAAAGAATGAAAGACTTCAATTATTACTGCTATCTGAAACAAAAAAACATACAAACTGGTGTGAAATATTGTGCTTGCTATTGACAGACATTGATGCCAAACTGGCATCACTTTGTTGTAGTGCTTGTATCTGTTGACTATTTCAAGCTAACAGCTCCACAAAACAGTGAACAGAGGTACAAGAGGCTATTCTGTCCACAAATCAACAAGTTACTATGCTCAGATGAACACTAGGGACTTGCGGTTGCTGTGGGGCTATAGCAAGGTTACCCAGGCAAAAGTTACAGTGCTTGACCAGAAAATTAATATATGCAAGACAGGAAATGCGTGTAAAAAGATGGACACAAAACAAATCCCACAGAAATCCAGGGAAATCCTTCTGATGATTTTCAGGGATATAGGAGTGGGCCACACACCATCTTATGACAATTGCCAATAAAAATTTTGCTTGCAATCTTTAATTTGGCAGAGAATGTGTATTTATGAGGTTTTCAGAGGTATTACTTCCATGTACTTTTCCCCTCTTTCCATGTATAAAACTTATTAAACATGCCAAAGAATGCAGAACAACTGAGAGATTAAATATGTCATTTAAAACTGTCATACAAGAGCTGAAATTAAACAAATGTGGACAGAACAGGAAATGGGGAAAAACTATATGAATAGGGAGGGAAAGCATAAAGATAAGAGCACAGTTTCATTATATCATTATTTCAATGGGCACTTAGCTTTCATTGTTGAAATGGTTGCTGAATCCTGCCTATTATTTTTACATTGTATTTCACTAGTTTGTGCCTTAGTTGAAGTTTCTTCAAGTATAAATTTATACTGCTCAGTCCAGGACTAAAAAGTAATGTATAGTTCTCCCCATGGTAAAACCAGCAACAACAACCATAATAAAAATATGAAAAACCATTCATGATAGGATAATGATGTTAATGACAATGAACTTAATGAGAGTGATGTTAACCTGGTCTACTGGAAGGTGTCCTTGCCTATGGCAACAGGGTTGGAACAAGATGATCTTTAAGGTTCATTCCAACCCAAAGCATCCTATAAATCTATGACTTAAAGTCTGGAAACTAACTCCAAATATGCCATGCTTGATTCTGTAAGCTAAGACATACACACCAGCTTGCCTGGTCCACTCAACCTGCTCTGGGAAGCAGAGACCTCCTCCAAAAGTGCAGAATGAGAAGCTGATGATGGACTGTGCCTATGTGGTCCTTTCCATTCAACATGGAAAACATTCTTACAGAAGTCACATGCCTCATTTGGCTGTTGGAAAAGAGGATCGGGCTTTGATAATCTTTGGACCAATTCTAATTAATGATCACCTGCTAGTAATTTAAAATATTAACATGTATAATCTAAATTTACCTTGTTACATGATCTTCCACTGACATTACCAGGAAGGAAATGCGTCTGGGAAGGAGAACAGTCATGAAAATATCAGCAGAGGAGACAATTCATTTGTTCTCACTGTGCACTTGGTCAAAGATCAAAGAAACAATGGCAAGATGCCTATATCTTGAGCCTAATAAAAAGAATAACACATAAGTATTTTTATTGAAAGCTTTGGGTGGGCCAATGGGTGTGTTTATTCGATGTGTTCACATGCTGCCAGATCTACTGCTAGGATCTGAAGATACTTTTATTTTATTATTATCAGTGAAATTATACCAAATTCACTGAGTTCAAAAATTGTGTGGCATGGAGACTTTGAGAGTGGAACTGAGTGGTTAATGCTATTGCACATAATGCTTTCCAACTTGATTAAGTATTTAACTTACTCATGTGATGATTTAGTTCTTATAAACTTGTTAGAGAACATAACGATGCTGTGTGCTTTACATGAATACCACTTACTCAGTTTAGTTACATAAGTATTTGTTCTTTTAAATCTGTATTCTCTACATGTATATTTTTAAAATTATTTGAATGTCTGAAAACAAAGAATAAATTATTCTAGAATATCTGTAAACTGGGTAGCTCTTAGGGAGAAAAAGAAATGAAGTGACTTTCTTCAGCCTAATCAGGATGTGTATTACCTGTATAGTACAATTAGGAAGCAGTTCTCAGGTTTTTATAGTCACTTTAATCATAAGACTAAATTTGCTTTGTAATGAAGCACTATGCAGACAAGGTACATAAAAATGAATTCAAAACTCCGCTGAAAAACACTGGAGTCCCACAGTATCCTGATGTGGAGAACAGGAATTACAGCATTTCTTTAACCATTTGCATCTACTGACATAGTGCTGTCATACACTTTTAACACAAAAAATCACTGCTCCAAAGCAAAAGCTGATAGGACGGGACTCTTAGAACCTTCTTTCCACTAAAATCTGTAACAAAATAGGCCAACCAAAGGGAAGTGTGACACCTAGTACATGAAAATTTTCTATTGTACATTCTGTACAACTTCTGCATTCTGGACTGGGATTTTTAGCTTTGTGGGTTTTGGGTTTGTGTGGTTGTCTGGGGTTTTTTTCTTTTTTTTTTCTTTTTTTTTTTTCTTTTGTTGTTGCTCTTGGGTTTTGATCCTGTTTTTGTTTTTGAGGGGGGTGGACTGTTTTGCTTATTAAAAGGAAGTTTGGCATGTTTTTAGACAATGTAAAGTTTTACTTCTCTTTTGGAAAGCAGCTGGGATTAGTTAGCCTGTGAATCCTTTAATTCTCTTTTGGAAAGCAGCTGAGATTAATTAGCCTGTGAATCCCTGTCAGGACTATATGGCACCTGTCCATGGAGTACATGTCCCTCAGCAGGATGACCTTCAACTGCTCCCCCTTGACTGTGGAGTTGCATTCCACATTTCACATCCAGATCATCATTTCAGTATGAAACCATAAACAATATGATATGGGCAGCAGTAGAGGAAAAAAGCAGCCACAATATATTCTTTTTTAAGCAGATTAAGAGCTGGACTTGCTCTCCTGGCACATTTACCAGTGCTCCTCATTTGACAAAGTTTGACTGTGCTTGTTTCTCAGAACTATAGCTTTCATAATTGTACAGCTTTGAAGAGTGAGTCTGGATAGAATCAAGGTATAATAAAACTGTGTGGCATAAATTTAAAAATCAATTAATATATAAAACTATGTTGGCAAACATACAAATGTCACAAAACTAGCAACAGCATTTTGTCACCAGTACTGGACAATTCTTTGAGCTGTTCAGAATGGTTAATCCTGGACTTGAGCCAGAGGACTTGTGCTATTTCTAAAAGCCTAAAATAATACCATCCTTCTGTTCCTCAGTAAAATCAGCACTGTAAATACAGGAATGTTTCTATATTGCATAAGCATATTGCTGTGCTTTAAGGGTGGCTCCTCTATCTTGCACAGAGTCAAATGACCTACAAAGAGGTAGCAAATTCTAAGCTTTACCACTCTTGTATTGTTTTTAATGGAAAGAATACATACTGTTCTTTTGCCTAAACTTAAAGCTCTGTGGTTTGCCTACTGTATATCCTAGTGTAATGGTTTGATTGAAAGTTTTTGGAAGTTTTTGGAGTATGCAAGGAGAACTTAAAAAGATATGTAAAGTTCTATAATTAGCTGAATCCAGTCTTCATTGATCTGCCATTGACAGCACAATAAACACTGTTCTCATTGCATTAATTCATGCACTGGGAGCACAGTTTCTCAAAGTCTTGCTGTAGCCCTGGAGAGTCTCCAGGCATCCCACACTCCATGGTTAAATGCAGCTTTGCTGACCCCAGGCCCAACAATTCTGGCTATGACAGAAAGCAAAATCTCTTTGCTATGTCACTGCAGGTGGATGTGTAAATAAATACACATTTCTATGTTCATCTCTATAAATCTCTATTAAGTCTACATAGAACTGTTTGTATGTATGCATATATAGATTAAAACATATATATACATACACACACACATAAATAATTGCTTGCACATTTATCTATTTATTTTTCATTTACTGTTTAAAAATGCCAAGAAAATATTCCTCATTTCCAGAAAACCCTGTTTTGACTTTTCATAACAGAATTGCTAGCCCTTGTATGTTCCATCCCAAGAGTTCATTACACAGTCCCCAAGTTCTCTTTGGTTGGGTTGTAGTGGTCCATGGTTAATGACATGGCCTGTGATCTCTGACTTCTTAGTAAAAATTCAGGCAACCATTGCTCTCCAAGTTCACTGCAAGTGGCACAACCAAATCTCTTTTGTTTTATGCCTCCTTCACAGCTGGCACAGAAGGAAGGTAATGCAGGGTTTGGTTTGTGTGAGTCGTAGATACTTGACCTGCTCCAGGAGCAGGTTTTACAGTAAAGCTAGCAACTGAGGACACTGATGGACAGCTGGTGCCCAGTTTTGTTTGAATGTTTACTCTCCCATAAGGGTACGTTTTCCTCTCTAAATTTAAAGACCGCGTTTGGGAATTATTTCCATCAGCCTTTCCTTCCAGGAAATAGGTCAACATTTCACCTTTCCCCTTTACACTGACTTTACCCCTGCACACAAATTCATAACTGCATCTTTTTAATATCCGCTGAACTTCTTCTGTCACCTGAGGATAGAAAATAAACAAACCCATTACTTTTTTCTGCTCATGTAATTGCCCACCCCTCTCCATTTTACTTCTTGGTAATGAAATACATGTAAACAGAATGGATTAGCACCTACAGCTGCTCTCAAGGTCATTTAGAATTTTCTTTAAGAAGTAAAGATCACTGATAAAACTGGAATCTGGGAAGCAGAATTTCTGGTCTTGAGTTAAATAAATATATAGACAGACTAAACTCCATCCAACAGAAATATGCAACCAAATTGTAAGCTGTAATCAGTTCCAGATATGTTAATTTATTGCAGAAGACCTTTTGATCCCTGCAGATTAGACAGGTATTTTGGATAAATGACTGCAGGTAATCATTGAGCTTTTGAGAGGAACACTGTAGGTTCTAGTAGTAGAACAAGTGTTCTCTGTCTGCATCACCTCTCCAATCCAAAGTATCCAAGCAATTTTTAGATCTTCATAAAATGTAGTAAGATGCAAATGAGTGTAGATCCTTTCCTTGCAGGTCTTATTTAGGCAAAATTTCTACAGCACAAACACTGGCAGTGTTAGCATTCCCAGTCTTACCTCCAACTGTGTGCAATGAAGCAGAGAAGTTGTTTCTTTAGATGGGAAATGATTTATTTGAAGATTTCATTGTCTTTAGGGAGTGAAGTATATGGAAAACAACTATACCTGTGATGATGAGTCATCTGGAGAGTGTTTCCCCCTCCATAAGAACAAAGTGAGGCTGTGTTTTTCTAAGTGCTCTTGAAAATGTAACCACATATAAAACAGGAGGTATGTAAAGTTTGCAAAATTGTCTTAGAATGCACTCACCTGAATCTTTCCCTGCACTCCAGTACTATCCATTCGGCTGGCAACATTCACAGTGTTCCCCCAGATATCATACTGTGGTCTTCTGGCTCCAATGACTCCTGCCACTACCGGCCCAACATTAATACCTAAAATTAAAAAATTAGTTTGGTTTTCACTACAGCATATTATCCAAAGGAAACATGAATCCTGCCAAACATTTTTACATAAGTGTCTTAGCATATTTTTTTGTAATACAGTAATACATGTTAACATCATAAAGCTGAGTCAAGGGAGGCTTAGGTTACATGTCAGGAAAAGGTTTTTCACCCAAAGGGGGACTGAACACTGGAACAAGCTCTCCAGGGAGCTGGTCACAACAATAAGCTTGACAGAATTCAAGAAGTATTTGGACAATGCTCTCAGGCACATGGTGTGACTTTTGGGCTGCCCTGTGCAGGGCCAGGAGTTGGGCTTGATGATCCTGATGGATCCCTTACATATTCTATGATTCCTCAGCATATTCATGATTCTATGATTAAATTAATGCCAAGTGGACTTCTGCATTTGTGAAAGTTTTAGAAACGCAACAAAGACATTTCTTGATATCTTACTGGAAATGTAATATGATAGACAACATAAAAATTTAATTCTTCTGTGGATTTTGTTTGTTTAAAGAAAATAAGAAAAGCAGTGGTAGTGCAGAGTTAGTTTCAGCTAACTGAAGATGGGACAAACTGTTAAAGATCTTTAATTATTTCCTATAAGTTCCACTGCAGTTGCACATATAAAGCCTTTTAATAGAGGTTTTCCAAGAAACAGAAATAGTGGTCTGAAATACACAAGGATTGGGGTGAGGGGAGTGCGTCAGGCTAGTTGTTAGTGCCAGACAACTTAGATTCCAGAGACAGTGGAAGAAGACAAAAGTGTGTGAAAATGACTCAAGTCTATCCTTTTATAAACTGCAGAGCTCAATTCTACATTTCTGACTGATTTCAACATCTTGTTTGCAAGATAAAAGAGGATATTCCTTCTGAGTGCCCTGAAGAGCTGCGGATACTAAACCCTGCATGGCATCCTGTGCAAGGGCTTTCCTAGGCAATTTATGTAGAAGAACGAGGGTTAGGTGTTTGATCCTTTGTGAACCTGTCAAGACAAGTTATAACAGAGTTCAAAGATAATTTGAGGTTTATAATTATTCGTATGTACAGGAGGTCAAAAATGTGTAACTCCTATTGCTGCCTTTGATGTCTTTGGTATTTCTCAATCTTCCACTGCTAGCAACCTCAGTTTTTCTGTTGCCCAGCTCATTCTCCCAAGTCAGCCATGAAAATATATAGAGAAAGAAGATGGAGAAAACTATCAGTGTTAGAATATGCAATAAAATGAGAACAGCAGTGAAAGTACTAAGGGAGAGGGGCAGGATACATGAAGAAAGGGAAGCAGGGAACTTGATTTCTAAGAAGGCTGAGAGAAATGAGTGGTAAGACATGTAATAACATGTAAAGTATTGCATGGGAAGAGTTGCGTTGTGCAGAGCAGAGGATTTGATTTGTTGGAGAAAACAGGACTGGTTAAGGTGATTTGGCATCTGTGGAGAAAAAGCTCCCATTGGACTTTTAATACCGACTAAGTTTTTGCAGATGCAACTTAATGTAATACAGTAAGACCCAATTTTCAGCAGCTTAGCAAAGCAAAGCAATGTAAGCTACAAGACTGGGTACACTCATAACACTGTATAAAATTAATGGTGCTCTTTCCTTTTAGGGGTGCATAGATTAAGTAAACACTCTGGAATTGGAGGGAATTCCTTAATACTAATGCATACCATCCAGATTGCTGACCTTTTACATAGGTGTGACTCTCTCACTAATGGAGGATTTTCAGTTTTAATCATGAGTGCAGGACAGGTAATCCTTTGCTGACAGCACAGGAAAAGCCAACGAAAATCAATCTTCTGCTTGTGTGACAATTGTAGAAACATGACTTACCAACTCGTAGGACAAAGTCATTGTAAGACTGATAGTTGATTTCATCAAGAACGTCAAACATCTCTATTGCAAAATCTGCCAGTGTACTCAGATGGGAATAAATTGATTTTTTAGCCTAGAAACAAAATAGTGTTGCACATTAAATTTGTATGTTACTGAGATGCAGGTTAAATACTAAAATGAAAAATAATGAGAAGTGCACAGAGATGCCTTAGGAAAAGAATCTAACCAGTTTTTCTGGTTAGAAAGGAAAATTTTGGTCGTAGCTGCAGCACATACATTCTTTTTTTCTGCTTTTTTTTTCTTCTCTATCTCCTTTTGATTTCTGGGAAGAATGGAAAGAAAAGTTCCCATGGTAAAGTAGTTCTGTTGCTAGAGAGTTGCCGATGTTTGTTTTGAGTGTGGCAGGGAATTTAACCTGCTTTCTTACAAAACTACCTTGCCTGATGATATTAATAACTATAATTGCTGCCCTCTTCTCCCTTTGGAGAGAGCTTTTGCTAGCACCCAGCTACCATCGGGTGCATGGTGTTCCCATTGACAAAATTCCTGTTGGATTTAATCCTGTGAGGTGCAGAACACCCCTTCATTTTTCCTTTCCAGGCAAGTTGAAGGGAGCTGTTATCAAATGTATCTAAATGAACTAATGTTTGGGGTTTTTTTGCCTAAAAGAGATCAAATGAAATGGTGAAGTAATAACTTGTGAATAAAACCCCAACATAAGAAAATAATTTTTACAACTTCAGTCTAATTAAACTGTGCAACTAATTTTCAGAGGATATTGGGGATTCCAAAACTTAGCAAGCTTCTAACATAATTCTCAAGATCATGAAAGGAATATTTGCTACAAAGTAGTAAAAAACTAAGCAGCATATTATGAGAATGTGGAAAAGAGAGGTTTGCATATTTCTTCTGTAACTCATACTCTCCCCCCAGCTAACTAACTTTGGTTTGCTAAAGACAGGCTATTAGAAGAAACCTTTGACTCAACTCAGTATGACTGCTCTTATGTTCTGCTCTTGAATAAGAAATATGAATTTTGGAACAAATTTGCAAAGTGAAAATGGGCTAAAGGTAGGATATGGTGAAAGAAATGCAGGATCAGTGGCAGCTTCAGTAGGGTATTACACAATACAACTGTACAAGCTGGCATGAGATGAAAGCTTACTGAGTTTTTTCCATGATAGTGAGATTTTATAAATGCAGTGCTAAGCAGTGGCTGAAAAACCTGAGAATCAGGTTGCTATTTCCTTCATTCACCTCAGTTTGACAGGGTTGCTTCATGTGGCTAGGAAATTCACAAAAAAACTATGAAAATCATCCTTGTGCCTGTCCCAATTTTTGGGAAGGATATTTTTATTTACCTGCCTGGATGTGTGACATTCTGCTTTTTGCAATGTGAACTAGCTAGTTCTACTCTTTTCCAGAATCATCAAAACAAAGGAAGAACAAGAATTCAGCTTAAAGAGTTGATGGATACATTTCCAGAGGAGGAAAAAATATTTAATGTCTGAAGCAGGGACAGAGCAGTGCATAGTTTTATTTGATTTCTAAACTTCTTTATGCTTCTTCTCTTCCATTTCTTTGCTGTCTAATGAATGTTCTGTTTTCCTGCAGTGCCCTTCAGGGTTGCAGGAGAAAGGACTGGTGACAAATACTGAGTGCACCACAGGTGACAGATACCTCTAAACAGGATTAGGACAAATTGTTTTGAACCTGCACTAAAGAACACCACAAAGTTAGGACCCTGGTGAAGTTAGGACCCTGGTGAAATACAGATGCAATTAATTTATATTGTGCAAAATGTCTGCAAAATCTTTGTTTGTGTGCTGCCCTGTTGATATAACTAGAAAGCAATTATTTATTTAAACATCAGAGTAGTTACTGGAAAAACTGCATCAGAGCATCAAAAATCACTGCAATAGACACAACATGCATTTACTGGAGCCACCTGCTGAGTCAAGGTGCAGAAACAGAAGTCCAGTATAATATGGGATTTAAATATTTGACTTCATAAGGGTACTGGGCTCTTAAGTGTATAAATATCCTCAGTTAAGAGCACAATTAACTCCATCCACTGCTTTCTGTTCATGTCCAAGTTCTAGTATGAAATTAGTGATTTAAAATCAGAGGCTGTGCCAGATTTTCTGTTGAACCTGGGACACTCCTGGCAGAGGGCAGACCAGAGGCATTTGAATGTCTTATGGTCCCCCATGGACACATATGACTCCATAGGAGAGCCTGGGGACTGTGTGAAGCTGGCAGAGATTTGCCAGTGCATGACAGACCAGCCAAGATTATCAGAATTCTAATATACAGGTGTATGCTGAAGAACTACTGGCAAGCTGATGTAACTTCTATTCATTTGCATCATATGGACAGTAGGGAGAGATCATAGAAGAGCTGAAACTCTGAGTTAAAGTAAAAATTTTTGTCTGTTTTATATGAGATATTTTATTCTGGAATACAGATTTTTAATAAATTAATAATAATAAATTTTAATAAATTCTACATAAAGGTCAAAATTTGCCCCAAGATTTGAAAGGAAGACAGTACTGTACAAGGTATTCTGCAGTGGTTTAAAATGCATTGCTATCATAAGCTCAGAGCAGTATCTTCAGTACTGGACTAACTCAGCTGATCCTTCACTCAACTACTATAAAATACAAGAGACAAACATGTTTAGGTTTTGGAACATATGCTGCCAAAGTTATCCAATAACACACTTGTTTTGAGGATTATAGTTCAAAGAGCATCTATGGCAGACACAAAACTATGCCATTGCCTGTTTGCCTCAGGACACACACTGAAAAAATTCTAAAGATCAGTGGTTTTTGCCTGTCTCAGAACCCATGAGTCAAACATTTTAGGATAAACAGATTTTTTAAAATACTTTGTGTGTGTGTGTGTGTGCGCGCGTGTGCGTGCGTGTGTGTGTGTAATGTATATATTTCTAGGAATGATACAAAGGAAGGCATCAGGAAATACTTTGCAGATCAGAAGGTTAGTTGTGTGATATACGCCAACATGATTCTAGCCATTGATTTATATGTGATCTTGTGATCTTGTTTTTTATTTACTTAGCAGGGATAGTTGTTGCTAAAAAGTCCACAGGGCATCTTCCAGCCTTTTTCGCTTTTGCTTTCTAACTCAGTACTATTTTGCAATGCTAAACCATATGCACTAATGTATTCAACCTATATCTATAACATACATACATGCATATCAGAACAAGGGATAAGTTCTGAAAACTCTGGGCATATGAAGTGAATGGATTGCTTTAATTTTCATTCTATTCTTATATTAATAATTCTATAAAATTTTAACAATTTAGTTTTATTAGTGTAATTACTAATGTACGTAGCACTCTGTATACTATACTTTTAACATAATGCCTACAGGGTTTTCTGACTTTCCAGATGCTGCTTGAAAATTTAGAAAATCTCTGTTCCAAGGTAGTAAGTTAAGGTAAGAATAACACTCAGGGGTAGTGATGAGGATACAGAAGGCCCCAGAGTGTGTGGATTTGAAATGACTGACTTTTTTATTGCTAAGTAACTAAATCAGTATATAGAATGCTAATGGTAGAGAAAAAGAAGGGCTGATTTGGATGGAACAGGTACAGTGCAGTACTGTACTTAGTACAAAGTTCCTGTCCATAATGGGGGTTGGGAGAGGATGTTTATTTTAGTTGTAGGTTACATCCAGATTTCAATATTAAAGTATATATATAAAAATTGCATTTTAATATTCTTCTGCTAGTTTTGCAGCAATTCATTACACCTAGAGTCTCCCTTTCTCTGCATCTTACAAGGCCATCTAAAATACCAGGTTTAAAACACTACCACTGATTTAGAGGCTTTTATACATCAATTTGCAAGGAATCCAAACCTATAGACAATGAAATCACAAGTGAAGCCACATAAGCAAGTGTGGCAGTTTTCCTTTTCCAGCTACAGCTGTTCTTTGAATTTCAGTTTCAAAATGTTGTAAAGAAGTTATACAAATTATCAATAATCTCACAGAATTAGTTGTGTTTCTGATGTTCCTCTGGAAATTGAAGAAAAATGGTTCCTTCATAAGACTGTTACATAAAATCTTCTTACCTTAGTTCCTGAAGTAGGTACAAGTCCCACAGCTGCCATGTATGTACTTCCAATTGTCTTGATCTTTTCAATATCCTTATAATATTCTTTGTCCATAAGCTTTGTTTAAAACATAAAACTGTTAAATATTACATAATATTTTAGATGAGCAACATAATTATCAGACAATATGTGCAAGTTCATTAAGCCGTATCATATTTGCTAAGTTTAGGCTTGCCCACTTTAAGGTCATTGAAAAAATGGCCATTAACTTCCATATTTGATACTCTTCCTATATTAGTGAAATTTTAGGTCAAAGTCATGTGCCTAAAGGTACAAATTTGGCACTTCGGAGAAGCCCAGTGGACACCAACTATGATTGAATAGGAAGTTTACAGTACTGTTTTATTAAACAGTTCAAGATACACTGATTTACTTCAGATAATCTCATTGATAGTTATTTGGTAGAACTGATATTGTCAAAAGACAAAGTGTTTAGACCTTACCTCATCAAAATCAGCAATAATTTCATTTAACAGGCGTAAACATTCCACTCCCATATTATTGCCATCCAATTCTATGTAGAAATCATTGAAATTTGGGATGGAAGCAAACATCACTCCCACTTGTGAATATGACTGGTAATAAAGGTCCTGTAGTTCATAAGCAGATGTAATTTTTATTTTTAAAAAAATTAATCTAAATTAAACATCATTATTACAATACTTATTCTACTGATAAATAATGGCTAGGACAAAGACCATCAGTTTCTCTAGAGGGAAAACCAGACTTCTTAAAGTAATGTTGAAAGATGTCTTCACTCAAGACCACAATAGAAAATTAACACCTAAAGTATTAAACCCATTAAAAAAAAACTTAGGGTGTTTGTTTGTTTGTTTGTGGGTTTTTTTTTCTGTTTAGACACTGAAGCAGCAAGCCAAAATTTGAAGGAAGTTTTAACAGTTATAGAACTACTCTAACTGTTAATTTTGTCCTGCGGTACATAACTGGCCTCTTTCAAGATACTTTCAAGTCTTTCCATGTGTTGTGGATTCTTACATAATATAATGCTGTTCTGTATGATAAGGTTTCTGCTTAAAAATTTGTCAGGCTCAAAGAAAGAAAAATCACTCTTCTGTGGTTCAAATACTTTGACCCCAATTCTCAAGAGCAGTATCGTGGACATTACAGCTACTCCAGTGCTAAAGGTTTTCAGATGACCATAAGGAGTCCTATAAGGCCTTCTTGAACAAATTAATTTAGTCAGTGCAGTCTTTTATGTTAATCTGTGTCTTCACTAAGTATGTACTAGTCCCTGTTTTTAACTTTAAATAGATAGTTTTATTAATGGTAGCATACTTTGCAGAACTAGAGTGGTTAATACATATGTGTCTGGCAGTTCGTACACTTCACCATTCAGAACAAAACTGAGCTCATGCAATACTGTGATAAATTCCAATATCCTACACTGATTGGATTTTTTTTTTTTTAAGTTATTTATATGCAGGTACTTGGTTATATTGATGTTGAATAGCAACCTTCCCTTATCCTGAATTTCACTAAAATTCTACAGAGAAGGAAGACCATACAGCAAAATAAATAATCTCAAACTAATTCTTGAACCCAAGTTTTTGCAAAACTTCTCTTTTTACAAAAGCAAAGTTTTTTTCCCAGCCTTTCTTGCAAACATACAGATGGAAGGAGGCTCAAACAACAAAGATGCATACAGCATGTATTTAAACTTTATATCTGCTTACCATATTTCTTGGATTAGACATAAGGAAGTGCTGTGCAACATGGGCTGGCAACAGGTTGAAAAGAATTCTTTTATTATCCAACTTGACTCTCTCCATATCATCTCTCTCTTCTTCTGCCTGTTGGAATAGAGGAAAAGAAAACCTTTCCAAAAAGCAAAAAAATTAGCTGAGTCTATCAAATTCTATTAATTCATCCTTTGGAATTAAAATGAACAAAATGCAGATTAGCAATGTAGATTGAGAACCGTTCTCCTGTACCATGTTTCTACATTAGGCAAAATCCCTTTAAATCCTTAGTAATTCAAGCTAAAATCTCTCAGCTGTTTTCAGGGTTTGATTAGCTAAGTGTATTGGTATTTTCTGTTCTTTTAAGTAGAAACTTGATGTGTTTACAGAGTAAGTCTGAATAATCCCATTTAAGTCACATTGGCCTTGGGGGCCAATTACTTCCCAGGTACTTCGACATAGTGATAGCAGTATTTGATCCATCTTTCAGACAAGAGAAGCCAGTGAGAACCTCCAGTGTTTCAAGCAAACCTATGTACTTAGCAGTAAAATTGAAACAAATCTG
Organism: Hirundo rustica; assembly: GCF_015227805.2. Classification (NCBI taxonomy): domain Eukaryota; kingdom Metazoa; phylum Chordata; class Aves; order Passeriformes; family Hirundinidae; genus Hirundo; species Hirundo rustica. Next base: position 98,928,506 of record NC_053450.1, read on the forward strand.
GTAGGACTGTAACTTCAACAGAGAAAAAGATTTTAAAATTGAGCATCCTTAAGAATTATGTACGCTTAAAAAAAAAAAAAAATATATATATATATATATATAAAATAGGTAACATTTCTAGAGATTTTAATTATATTAGTGTTTGTCATGAAAACATATATAGTTCCTTTGCAACAGAAATTCTGTTATTGATGTGAATGACAGCATTCAGAATGACTGCTTAGGAGTTAACACATCTGAGGTCCCTAACTCAGAATACTGGCATTTTATTACAAGTGCTTAACTCACTGAGTTAGTGTGAGTCATACAATAGGAAATTATTAAATTAAAATTAAAAACTCAGACCCCTTTTTTGAAAAATATTGAATATGTAGGAATCTCATTTGAGACTCGTAGGTTTGCAAATTCCAGCCTAGTACTTTGTAGATTAATCTGCAAAGTTCCTTCTCTGGAATTTGCTCCTTGTTCTTAGAGTGACTTCTGGCCTTGCACCCATTTCAATTAGAAAACACTTGATCAGGAAGATATTTATCTCACAGAAAGTGAAGCTTTTTCTTTGTTCCTCAATCACACTCACAAATCTTCTACTGTGATGCCAATGTGATTTTGTTTATCTAATTACAGTCAGTAGAAGACTGGAAGGCCAAATCCTCAGGCATTGTTGAGAAACTCCATTCACATAAATAATTGATGATTCTGTTCTAATCTTTCTTGGCTTCCCATTTATATCTGAAATTTGGTATCCTGATCTATTACAAAGTCCACATAATTTCTCAGTATCCTATCCTAAGAAGGAGAAAAGCGGTCACCTCTTGCCTCCATATAGTCTAACAATATTATTTCATGTGATATTTTTTCAGGAAGCTGTTTTATTTTCCATGACAAAACTTAGGAAACAACATTTTTATTCAAGTAACAGTCTTCTTTGTCCTGCAGTTTATTTGGTATTTTTAAATTTCTTTACAAGTAAAAAGAATTCTGGAAGAAAATTGATTTTATAACCATAAATTCTTTGGAAATTGTTACCTTTTTAAATAAATTCTCAGCTCCTACTCTAATTTGCATAATAAGAAACAGAACCTGTTCCAGAGCTGAAATAACAGTAAACTTTAAATAGCAATTAAGTTTTGCAAGAAATATACCTGAAGTTTTTATTATAAGTATCTATTTCCTGTTCATGAGCTGTTTTCTTGACACTTCTTTCACTGTTTAAATTTCACATGCTCTTTTCTTAAAATATCCTTCTCCTATTTTGGTGATATAACTCTGACTTACTGTTTTCTATGAACATGTGAAATGGCCTCTGGCCTTTAGTTTGGTGTTGGAATTCAAATGTTTTAGGAAAAATAAAAAGATTCTTCAGTTGAAAATCCAAATCAAACTTGCAACTACACTGTACATCACAATGAAACATGGAAAGTTTCATTCTGACAACAGCAAAGAGATTTGTGAACTGAATTGATGATCTTAATAAAATATCCATTCAGGTCTTCCTTATCTATTCCTCTTTTTTTGAACGAGAAATTTTGTTGTTACTTTCTTCCTAGGAATGTTAATGTTCTCAGTTAACCCACCAATACAATATGGGGAAGAATACCTTCTTAAAGAACAGTAGTTCTGTACTAATCAAAGGAACCAAGTAGGTGTAGGTAAGTGGAGTAAACAGTTTGATGCATTGTATGGATAATGATGTTGCTCAATCACTGGCAGCTGTTCATTTCTGATGTGGAAATGTGTGATCAAATTCCTCTGCCTTGCCTAATTGTGGACCAAACTGTTTATTTTGGAAGAAATTATTGAAAATATTCTCCAGTGCATCCATCATTATGTATGAACCACAGCAAAGGCTTCAGAGCAAGGAACACCTGTGACTAAGAAGTAGAGAACTGAGCTCTTGAGTGAAGAGCGAATGGCTCAAATCAAACTATCAGAGTCAAGTCTGATGTGGTGGCAAAATCATCTAAGAGCAGGGAAAGGCATTAATGATGTCACCATTGGTAATGATAGAATGCAACATTTTCAACACACCTAACAAGGGTCTCTTCCCTTTTCGGATGCAAAACTGTTAACTACAATTTTGGCTCTGAGAGGGCTCAGTTGCCAACAATGAGATTGTGGGAAAAAGGCTTGAGGTAAAATTAAAGATAACAGTAAAGAAAATATAGGGGGAATTTTGGTTGCTACTCTCTGAGTGGAACACCGTCAGCACATTGAATTTTCCACACACAGGACAATCTAGGGGGGACTGAACAGAGAGGGGTGGAGTGGAGTGGAGTGGAGTGGAGCGGAGCGGAGCGGAGCGGAGTGGAGTGGAGTGGAGTGGAGTGGAGTGGAGTGGAGACTGCAACCAGGCTCTGTTGAAACCCTTGCAGAAGAGGGTACTTGGTGGTACTTTTTAGTTGATCGGACACACAGCAGCTGGAGGCTAAGAGAGATAATGGAAGATGTCTTGCTGTTGAATTAGCAGCTATGGCAAAATTACCCTCCTTGGATTGAGAGATAGCCCCATCCCAAGATTATCTCAGTTATTACACTGATGTCACCCACCTCCAAGGCAAGACCACCTCTTACTGCGTAAGACGTATGACTAATGTCACTCAGGCTTTGCATAAATGTAAAGAAGAGTTAAGAAAGGGTAGAAGACTCCATATAACTTCTGGGATTAGGTGGTAGGCTGAACCTCTCCTTTCCCCCATATGGACACGTAAGTGTACTCTATGCATGCTGAATGATTAGCTTGCTCTCACTGGGGACTAGAGCTTGTCTGTACATTGCTTTGAATACATTTTTTTTGCAGTCAGATACTACTTCCAGCAATCCTAAAACCTTAACTTCTCACTAATTTTTTTTTTTCTTAAATTATAAAGTTTGTTGTCTACAAACTGTTAATGTGGATTCTTCAAGAGTGCTACCAGTCAATGGCAGTGGGTAAAGGTGTGGAGGCCCAGAAGGAGGGCTCTCTTTTGTCATGTGACCCTGAACAAATCAGTTGAACTGCACTCTGACCTAGCAGACTACTCCGTGAAGGGTCCCCATAGCCGGAAGTTCTGGCAGACTGCTTGAGCACAAGGATCTCAGCTTTCCTGGGCTACAGTGGAACTAATCAAACACTAAGGGTTTGAGAAAATGGCGTTTTCACATGAAAAAAACCCTAACATCATGGAAAGCCCTTGAATAAAACCATAGTGATTCTGTGATTCATGGTGGGTAATGATAGCAAACCCAAAATAGATGCAAATTATGCGAACAGCAGAACAAGTGGAGTGTTCTTACTTTATTTGTCTCCTGACCTATTTGAGGCCAAGCACCTCCTAGCTAACAGAGAGAAAGGAGTGCACTCTCTCCATGTATTCTGGGAGAAATTTGTGCTGACAGTGCCCATGTGGAGCAATGCAGTGCCCTGAAAATTAAGCTGTGTTAGCTCTGCCTGACCTAGCCTCAGGACAAGAAGCAGAACATTAATAGAATTAGCATAGCATTCCTCCTGAGTTACTTTCTCATGCTGAAAAGCAGACATATTATCTTAGATCAGACACTGGGTCAATACTGCTGTATTGTTGCTGGTACTCTGCATGCACTTAACCAATTCACACATCCTGCCTAACATCCTGCTTTAGTACAGATCCATTAGGAATATGAACTGTAATGTGCCTCTTCTGATAGATAGATAGATAGATAGATAGATAGATAGATAGATAGATAGATAGATAGATAGATAGATACTCTGCACAGAGTTTGAGTATCTATCTTCTTGCCTTGCATTGCCTAAGACAGCTTTCATTTATTCAGTTCCTCAGGAGCTGCTTGGGGAAAGAGGAAATACGTCCTTGCGTCTCTCACAAGGGAAGATAAAGGAGGGAAGGTGAAGTAAAAAAAGACTGATTATGTCCAACAGTGAAGACTTTAAAACTATCCCATCACAGAGATAATATGGGAGGGAAGTAAGCCAGTTACTGGTATTTTCTGGGCCTTTTTCCAGCTTCCTGCTTTCTGCTCTTCAGGGAAGTGCAATGAAAACTGTCCCTCCTTGTGACTTGTGAGCTTCTAATGCCTACTCTTGAGCAGCTGAGATTAAAGCATGCATAGGCATCATTCTTTCTCAGGAAAAACAGACACAGGGAAGGGAGAAGAAGTACTTGAGGCTGGAAGATTAAAATAGCACAGATCACAGGTATTTATATTCCTGGTGGGAATATTATCCAAGTAGCTAAATGGCATTTAAACCTTCATCTATTTGTCCCTATTCCCATTGGTTAATTAAGGAAAGCTGCCAGCATGATATTTATGCAATAGCTAGTAGCTAACTTGTCTAAACAAGACAGATTATTGTGAATATAAATAAGAAAGAAAATGCATTGGCATGATCAATACAATTTTTCACATTCTGCTGTTTGCTTATACCACTTTGGTATTTGTGGCAGCTATGTAATTTTGTGGAACCCAACTGTATTTGCAGAGCTGCAGTATTTAAAAGCAGGCTTTATTTTTGCACTGGACATGGTGACAAAATTTAAAATGTTTTTAGTACTATGACTTTTTATATCAATCGAATTAACATCTACTGCATTTTACATAGTTAAACATGAGCCTTCAGTTTTTACAACTGGTTACCCATCCTCTGTCTGGGAAGTGGTCTGAACAATTGTATCACCTGACCATTTAATAAGCCTAAAAATGCTGCAGAAAGGTCACTGACTAAATAGACACTACATGAAAATACAGTTTCAAGATTCAGTTAAAAAGAAGCTGGGCACCAGTGCCATAGAAATATCATTTTTTGTACCTAAGATGGCACTACATCCGCAGGGAACAAACACATCACACTGCTTTTGCAGGGCCAGTTGAAGTGCTAAGACAACTGGCAAGTCTTGACTGTAGATTGTAAAATTCATATTTCGTACAAGTGTAATGGGCTAGAAAGACAGCAGAATGATATGGTAGTATTCCCTAAAGAATGCACCAACTGAATGCATCAAATGAAGCAATATCATTGTACTATTCTTGTTTTCCTCCTGTGACAATTCCTGAGTGAAAACTACATTTTTTTGTTGTTTTAGGATCTTCATGAATTTTTTAACTTGTATTTGTTTCTCCCACTATTGTTAAATAGTTTGCATAATGAAAAGTGAATATCAGTCACAAATAAGTAAAATCTCCTATATTTGCTATTCACAGTAATTGTCATATGAGGAACACAGTTACTCAACAATGTTATGCAGAAAATGAAATTCTCCTCTCACTGCCTATTAAAAGTATGAAGAAAAAAAACCACAACAGATGTTTTCTGAAAATACTGTGATAGTCAGAAAGGTTAAATCTGGCACAAAAAAACCCCATATCAAATCAATAAGAGCCTATAACACCACTGATCTGTGAATAGAAAGTGCAAATATAAATGTTTTAACAACATATGCATAAAAAAAAGTATTTTTCCACACAATGTACATAAATTCTACTGTATTGTCACTGTTCTGGTGATGCAACCTATATGAATGGAAATTGAATTAACTTGTCTTGAAACTGTGTAGTTTTTCTAAATAGTTTTGTTTGTTTGTTTGTTTGAAACTGCTCTTCTTCAAAGCACTTTTTTCCTGCTGATGGGGTGAAAAAAATTTGTGGAAGTGTGTTTTCCTCAGACCTTAGGACAGACCACTGAATATGTACCTATGTATTCCTACTGATTAGTTTCAGGATACTTTCATGGTTCAAAATATAATTTAGTAGCACTAGACTGTTGTTAATGATGAAATTAAAGAAATTATCTATGAAATCCTTTTTATTGCAGCTTTTGCCACAAATGCTTTTATTAATTTGAAAACATTTTTACAGGATTAGCCCAACAATGAATGCTACTCAAGTATGCAAACAAATTGCTTGAAGCTTCCAGAGCAGTCCTTGAGTCTGAAAATTCTTCCAGATTGTAACCCAGCAATTGAAAAGCCTCCTAAAAATGACTGGCTGAAACTATGTTGGAATATATTCACACAGCAGGGACTGGCTGATATGAATCTAGATTTAGCATTTGGTTCATGCAATTCAGTGTTTGCACAAAGAATCAGCACACCTCACTTTGAAAAATAGAAAATCTCCATAGGTCCTGTGCACTAAGTCAATGGTGTTTCTGAAACTTCTGTTACCAGAAATATAACCAAGTTAAGCCAAAATGGTTTAACAGTAAATAGTATTATGGCTGTAGAGAAACAGGACCAAGACTGCTTTTAGCCTTATAGAGGGCTCCTGCAGTCCAGCAGCTGGAGAAAATCGGCTCTTACTTGTCTCCTCTTAAAGGCTAATAAACAATTAGTAGCCTGGAGCTGGCTAACTACTCAAAGGCAGTTTTAACATATAAATATTTCCAATAAACAGTGTTCCCTGAGCCTTTAATACTCAGATTTTTACTTTGCTGTAGAACCGAGCAAGAGCAAGTTCAAATACAATGTTTTGCATTTTTTATATATATATATATATATATTTATATATATTTATTTTTTTTTTCCCCCCCTCCTTATCCATTTGAATAAGTAAGCACAACAACCACTTCTGTAGCATCCATCATGGACAATATTCCTAGTTGTTATGTTAATTAGTCCTTGGACTCAATATCATTTACAACCAATACACAGAGTGGAAAGCAGAACAGTATTTCTTTCAATATGTTATCCACATGTTATCACATGTTATCCAGATCTTCCACCTGGCATTGAGATAAAAGGTATATGCCCAGATAATCTAAGTGGTCAAAAGCATAATAACTGAAATCATAATAATTTGAAATCATAATAATTTGAAATCAGCATACTGATTTCAAAGAATGGTAGTTATGTTGATCCCTAAATTCTGAATTTTCTAGCTAAACTGATTTTTTTCCTTTCTCATTATTATCACACAAATCTCATACACAAGGTGACACCATACATCTCTGATTTGAAAGTGAAAAGATCTGAAAATGGCATTTGATCTTCCCAGATGAAAAGTACTTTCTGAAATGGTACCTGAAAATGCTGGTGGACAGTACTGAAATGTCACATCTTATCTCTCCTTACTGTCCCTTGGAGAAAGTGCACAATGTTTTTAACAATAGTGATGATGACTAGGTATTTTTATAGAACTTGTCTCCAAGAAAACAGAAAAAGTTCATATTTCTTCCTTTACCACTGTCCAAGTCCAGTTCTGATCTTGCATTAGACAAGCATGACATACTCCTGTACTTGATTTTTTTAAGCTGATTAATTGCTAATTAAAAGCTAACTTTAAACTAAGAATCTTGAACCAGTACTTCCATTAGGGATGCACAATTTGCCATGCAAGTCGCAATAGCTGGAATGATGAAAAGTATTTAAGACACTGGAACCCACTCTTGGTCCATTGAAAGGTCACAGGATAGCAAAACCGGTACATTATTCTACTGCTACTCAATTTCAGGGATAGAAATAACATACAGAAAGTTTTGTATTCATGAGTCATATGGCACTCAAATAGTTCCATGGTATGCCAACCCATGTAAAATAAGTGACTATCCAGCAAGGCAGGTGCTGCACTGAATTTCAAAATCAGGAAATCTTTTTTTCCATCTGAAAATTGTATTTGGCACCACAGCAAACAGAAACTAGTATCAGTTTATCCCAAACAAGCCTCTGAGGCTGACAGGCACAGCAGTTATGACTGCAGATCATAGGACAAAAATTAAATTAAATGATCATACTCAGTTGAACTGTACAGAGTTCATGGAAATTATAGAACAAGATAATCTTAAAGCGTAAAAGAGGGGAACACAGTCTTGGACATCAAGTTAAATAAGAAATCCCCACACAGCCTAACTGCTAGATAGAAAAACTAAGTCATAAATGATTTCTCCATTTTATGTAATACAGTGGAGCCAGGGATATGTTCCAGTCAATGAGTAACCCATCTGTTCCAGTCTTCATGTTATGTGTTAAAACAAGAGATATGACAATTGAAATGGTCCTCTTGACAAAATAGTTCACAGGGTGCAGGTGAGAAAAGAATATGACCTCCGTCAATTATAGGTGTGGAAGCTTTACTGTAAGGATAGCTTCCAAATTCCACCAAATAAACTTACATAGTCAACTTTCTCCTTCGCTTGGGGGCCAGTGTTAAACACTTTGGAGGTGGGAATTAGACTGCTGAGTGGTGTGACAGGAGGTACACCTATCCTTATGCCTGTGTTATGGCTAATATAATTTCTATAGGTTTTTGCTGTGTTTGATAATTAGGAAATACATTTTCAAAAAAAGTCCCTGCACTTGGTATCTAAATAAATTTCTGATCTTCCTCTGGGAAAGAGTTGCATAGTTTCTTTGTATAATATAGATGTAAATATTTCCTTTCATCAGTTTTATTTGCTTTTTTTCACTTTACCTGAATATTGATTTACTTTCATTCCTTTTTGTAATATAAGATTAAAAAAACCAAACAAACCACCATGGATTCAATGTTTTAATCTCAAACTTATATTAACAGTTTATTCCTAATGCATCTTAGCTATAAATATATTATTTGATTAATGGTATACTGGAGCAACAGCAAAGGAACAAAAAATCACTTCTACAGGAAAAATGAATTTTATATGTATGTGGAATGAAAGTTGTAAAACAATCTTTCTCTGTGAACCCCAAGAGACATGAAAAAGTTTGAGTATCTGAGTCCAAGTAATTTGTCCTGAAAGTATTTGAAAACCAAATCAAAAAGTCAGACATCATTCTGTGTACATGGATATTATAAAGTCCTGTGATTTACCTGCACTGCCCAGAGGTAGTCCAGACGCAGTTTCAAGTCCACCTGTCTTGAATGCAGTGCTAAAGCACAAGAAAACAACAAGATAGCTAGTATTGGTTCATAGCCACGCATATAAAAGGAGCCGCCCCTTAAACATAAAAAGAAAATAAATGGGTTATTCCAGGTCTAATAATTAACACTGCACATTTTTAATATCAGATCCTTAGTTTAGAACACATGGGTACCTCCTAATCACTAGTTTTTTCTGAAGAGGCTCATCTGGGCAGGGAGGTAGTATATCTGATCACTGTGTCATACCAACATGCAACTTCTTGAGGATTGCCATGCATTATTGTAATGTATATGCATATTTTTAACTAGGAAATATAAAACCATTGGAAAGCTCAAAATCTTAATTTAAATCAGAATTGGTTGAGGTCTGCTGAAATATGGCAGTTAAGTTTTTAAGTGTGTTTTTCTATTGCCTATGATAGTTGGACTGCAGTGTGTTCAGCTGGAGTATATTAGCATAAAACTACAGAACAATGGGGCAACAGTTGCCAGCTCCCAAAAGCTGATCGCCTGTTGATGGATGTTACTAGATCCTACACTTTCTGGAGAGATGATGACTGATGTATTTCTTAGGCTCTACTGAGTCCACAGTCCTAGGCAGCACTGAACACTAGAGGACAATTCAGAAACAAGTAGTCAATGTGTGACTATCCATAGAGAATTACCAATTGTTTAATTTTACAAGATACCTACCCCACTGCTTTTCTGTAACCACTGAGTTCCAGAATAGCTATGTACAAAATTGTAACAAAAAGCAGGAGAATCATTTTTGGCAAGGAAGATACACGTAGAAATATTGCCAAGGTGAGAGTCCCCACTACACAGGAAAGGAAAGCATAGTGGGCTGTGTCACATGGAAGTTCATTCATTGTTTTATTTGTCCCACCGGGAGAAATTATAACTATTGAGCTGCTGGAATTTGTATTCCAAACCCAAGGCATGCAGCCAACCTAGAAAAGACAGGAGAGGTGAGAAGAGGAGAAAGTTAAATACAACATAAACAGAAATGTAGTTGCTATGGAGGATGACTGTAATTCATTTCTAACTGGAAAAAAATATGGCTGTGGAGTTCCCGTTCAGCTCAATGCTGTATTAGAATCTCCTTTTCCTGCAATGCTCCACTGAGTTTTAGGAGAGAGCCGAAAGTTGTTAATTAGATGTCAGTAAGAGCAACCAATTGAAGTGTGGGCTTAGTTGAATAGTTTCCCTCTCAGTGCTCAAACCTAAGAGATTCTCAAGCCAGAATATTAAGAAACTTCAGTTAACATTTTATGTGGCAATGCAGGTGAAAAAGATTCTTGTACAAAGCACAGAAATAAATATTTGTTTTATTGACTATGTAAATCATATTAACTTCAATTACTTAAATACAAAGTAAAATATATTTTAATTGAGTGAAAAACTAAACATCTTTTTCGATCTCACAGCTACTTCTGCTATCACATATGTTTCAAATATGAGAACTTTAATTACACCTGTCACTTCAGTTCTCCAAGGAGTTCCATTTCCTTCTTACATGGGAAATAATATTTTTTTAGTATATCTTTGAAGTGAAATTTGGGGAAATCTAACCTGCTTTTCCTAAAGACAATGTCATGCACATATCTCAGAGCTGTTACCCAAGGAAGAGAGGAATTTCTGGCAAATACTGCAAGCCCCTAGAGCTCCAGTTTTAACTGCACTCCAACCTTCACCCCTTACTAAGGAAAAGAGTTAATATAAGTAGGGGAGAGTGGGATGGTAGTGTGAAATTGATTTAACAGGCACAATTACATAAGCCCTGCCCTGTACTTAAGCATTTCTTTTGAAGTGCATTATAAGTCCTTTTTATTTCATCCCAAACACTGACAATGAAATTTTATAGCATGCTGTAAAGTAACTGACATCCTGAAGGGTGATGTATTTTAGGGGGGGGGGGGGGGGGGGTTGTATTTACTTAGAAAAATGAGACACAATAAATAAAAAGTGAATTAAACTCAGAATGGGTAACACTATGAAATGAGATTGAGAGAGTGAAACAAAAAATCCCTTCAATGGGATTTTGTCCATTTTGTACTAAACTCATCCAAAAACATACATATGCATGAGGGCTTCATCAGTGATCTGCAATCCATCCAGGAAAATATCATCTGCTATACAACCAGTAGTGGAACACCAACACCTAGCTCTTCTGACAGATGAAAATTCTAGAGGCATTACTGTGAAGGAACTAATAATTTCTACCGATTAAACATTTCTCCTTAGGTTACAAGTTATTTTTGTTCAGGAATGGATAAAGTTATGTTCTGAATTGTAACTGAATGATCACTACCTTGTTGGAGGTCAGAACCTCTGAATTCTAATCTGTCTTCCGCTGTTGTTCAGCATTGCATTAGGGCTTACGATGTCTGTTTCTCATTCTCATTATCAGTGCCACTACAGTGGCAACAGTAGTGCTTGTTTCATTTGGTCATAGTAAGTGTCAGATCTGTGGAGGCTGATACACAAAGGCTTTGCTGTCATAATTTTAATCTCAATCCCAAAGTCAAATACCCAGAATTTGCTGAGAAGCTAGCCTGGAATCACTGAAAAGCCCTATGCATTTTGCGCTTATGTCCACATTAGGAATCATATACATCTGTGTGCTATCAGGGCTGTGTGTTAATTACACAGATGATATTCAGGAACTCCCAGAAATGTCTCAACATCAGCAATTTTTTGTTCCTCTCATGACACTGGAATCCACAGAAAAGGGATCCTCTGCCCAGTCAGTTCATGGGGATAAGCTAGTTATTGTGCTCTCAGGGCAGGTTCAGGGATGAGTGAATACACAAAATACAAAATACGGGGTTGGCATCTCAGCACTGAGAGTTGCTCATTTCTTCTTAGTGGTCAGAACATATTGTCGAATTCCTGCAGAAAGGCATGATTTGAAACATCTGCCTTCTCAGCATTTCCAATTGTGTTTCATCTGCCATTTTTGTGTGGATTCTTTCTTTTGAGTACCCTAATGTGTTTAATTCATTAGCATTAGCAGCCAAAATACAAAATTGAGTGCTAGGAATTTGTCAAGGCAACTGACTGACAAATACTTAGGTGGAAATTTGAGTACCATCTGAATACAAGTCCACCATGTTGAACTCTCTGCCAATCTACGGTAAAGGAAGCTCAATTTTCAGAAGTATTGAGTACATTCACTTCATACAACAGAAGTTTTTCAACATTAGATATGAATGGATCATATAAGTAGCACAGTGTAAGTACCTCTTCTTGTTACACAAAACTGTCAATATTTTAAGTTCTATCTGTTCTGATTTTCCTGGACTAAAAATATTCCCATTATTAAACAGAAGTCTCTTCTATAAGTTGCCACATAGAAATAATAATCTTGTTTTGACATCATACCTTGTCTGTCACAAAATATTACCATTGAACTAGTAAGCAAGCTGAACATTTAAAAACATTTTTCCTATAAAGTACATGACACCAGCAGTTTACATGATGATAAGGTTTGACATACAAATTTATATCAGTTTTGAATAGGTATTATCTGTGTAATTTGCTAATAGCTTTGCCATTCCTAATTCAATACACTGTCTCAGGCCAATGAAAGTTCAAATTGCAGCAAAGGGGTTTAATTTTGAAGAAGCATGCTCTGCAATTAAGAATAGTAAAACAAGTAGGAATTCATCATATAAGAATATGGTATGTGTTTAATGGATCTGCACCAGCTTCTTCTTTAAACAGAATGTTAACTTAAGTGAAACTTGATTCAAATACTCACCACACAGCCTTGAGCCACAGAGTATATTAGGATCACAATAAAAATACACAAAATGGTACGAATTTCTATTGTCAGGCACCCTGGAAAACACTAAGGAAAAAAAAAAATATTTCTAGATAAAATATTTAAAGTATTTTTAAAGTGCTGTTGTTATTCTTCAGTAGTGTATAAAGAGAAGTGAATAAGGGACACAGAAATTTCACCTGTACTGCAAATGAGGATGTTGCAGTTATTGTTGTGTAGGTGTATTTTAATGGTAATCACAGTTTTGGGGATAATAAATGTGAAATTATTATTGCTTGACATTATTTTTCACTATAATTAAAACTCTTAGAAATTTTAGTTGTGTGACTACTCATGATGCAAATAATACTCTAGGATGGCATTTCATTTTGCTCTCATGGGGAAAATAGCCCAAACAACTTTTGCCTTGCAAATTTTCAGCTCCTTTGCCTTGCAAATTGTGAACCAAGAGAACATACTGTGATAGCATGGAATTTTGGATGGTATATGTGTCTTCTGTTATAATAGGCAGGTTAAATTCCAGGGTAGTTTTAATTATTATGACTCATAAAAACATTGAATTTGTCAGAAAGGGCAGTAGAGAACAAAAATATCTGGTGAAATGGAGTCTTGTGAACATTTTGTTCATCCCCACTTTTACCCTGATTCCACTTATCACACTACTAAGTGTCAAGTTCTTGCTTCTATGGAGCCTGTGACAGAATGTGAGAGAGTAAGGGTAAGTATGTTAGGCTGTGTACTTAGGCTTGTTCCAGTCATTCTGATCAACTCTGCTTCCAGGTAAAGCTGCTTTCCTTCCTTTCTCCTTGCACTAAGAATGTTTGGGGCATCTATTAACTACTGGATATATCTGTCAGACCACAGGGCTTCTTCTAGTGACTTCTAGGGTCAAGAATCAAATCCAAGAAACAGTCAGATTTAAAGTGGGGAATATCCTGTGTCCTTTAAATGGAGGAAGTTCAGACCTATCAAGGTTGAATTTCACTTAAGGCCAAATGGAGCAAGAAAACACTTGGGTTTTGGATGATAGTCAACAGTTTTGAAGAAAAGCTTTTCACTTCATGGATATCACTGGCCTCAAAACCATAGCTTCCAGCAGGCAGCAAAATAGTCATAGAGAGAGGCTACTGTAGCCTTGGAAAAACAGAAATCATGTATTCAAATGCATCCCCTTCCTTTCACATATGCAGAGACGTTTTCTCTGTATGTACAACCATGTCATTAAAAGTTTGAGGTAATTACGGAGGACTCAACTTCATATGGACTGTGACACAGGAGAATAGAGAAATTACAGGGGAAAAAAAAAAAACAAAAACAAAAACAAAGAAAGTATGATCTACAAAGATATTCTGGCTTCAGTATAGGTTAAGTCCATGTAAATGTAGGTGTGGAACAATCAATATAATATCAATAGTAGATCTGTATTATGGATCCTAGTTAATTTTCTAGACCATTGCAAGTATTGGCATCAATAAAATAGATTGGGATACCTGAGGTATATCGCCTTTAATAAAACTGAGCATATTGTAGAACAAATAGCTCAGATTATAGGAACCTGAGACTGAAAAGTTGTGTCTCAAGGGAGAAGATACAGCAATGTCCAAAATTACACTATGGAAAAAGACAGACTATTTCATTATTTGTTCATCACTATTGTACAGTTCTGATTGGAAGGGACCTCAGGGGGCCCAAAAGTACTGTCTGCCTTGACCTCCAGAGTCTCAGGGCCATTTGTGCAGAGTTGGTACTCCTCCTGTGTTATTACAGGGCATTATTTCTTCTCAGGGCCTGCACTTTGCATTATGCCTTCTGGATTTACAAGATTCTTTTTGGCCCATTCTGTAAACCTATCTAGGACCTTCTCAACAGTCAATCCTGCCAGCTGTTCTCATGAAATTGTAGACATTTGAAAACTTGACATGAGTATATGCCATGTACTTCTCCAGGCTGTTGATAAAAATGTCTGACAGGACAGGATTCAGGATAAAGTCCTTGAGTATCCCACTTATTACTGGTTTCCAGGTAAAGTATAACCATGAGCTGCTATGCTCTGAATTTGATTATCCCCATGGTATTTTACCCATCAAACTGTCCAGTTAACCAGATCAAAATCCTATATACAAAAGGGGAGAAATGTGTGGTTTTATCCATATAAATAAAGTATAAAATAATTTTGTTTGAAGAAACAATATATATTCCATTAATTCAATTTGCAATCAAATAAGCTGTCTACCGCTTATTAAAAACATAATACCTGTGGTTTAAAGATAATGCTGGATGGTTAATAGGGACAAAGCAAAATACAGATTCAAAGATCACATCTCCTGACATTTCACACAATTTCTTTTGGTCTGTGTAGTACATATATGTTTCAAATGTTGACATGGTAGGCTATTGGTTTAAAATGGAAAACAAAGCTTTAAAAAATAAGGTAGGAGACAGGTCTGAATTAAAATTCTGATACTAACAAGATTTAAACTTCTGACTACAGAATTCTAAGATTGCATCTGCACTTTCATGATAGCATAGAATTTTGTGCTTTATTTTCTTAGTTTTCTTTTATTTGTGGAGTTTTTATTAACTAAATAAGTAGCATCAGATTACCAAAGTTCTAGGTAACTGGTAAAGTAAAATATTATCAAAATGGTTTTATGACTGAGGCGTTTTTAATGCGAAAGCATGGAGAAGCTAAGTCACTTGTGCAGTGTGAAAGAGCAAGTAAGAGCCAGAAGACTGATTAAAATAGGGGAATGATTGTTTTAAAATTGTATATCCATTATCCACACAATATTGATTTTATTTATTGTAAGACAAATTTTTGCCACAAAGTTTTAAATTGTGATATTCTAAGGTTTTCTATTTCTTTATTTTTCTAATACTGGATTTGATCCTGTAAAATATTGAATCTCTGGAGGAAACTGGAATAAATACAAATTTTCTTGACTGACAAAACAGATGGAACACTTCTTATGCTTTGCACAAGCCCCAGGGAAAGGTATAAAGAGCAGTTGCTTCCTGCAAACTTTGTCTGCAATTCTACCATCTGTAGAGAGAAAAACAGATGATAAAGTACTCTGCCATAATAATAATAATAATAATAATAATAATAATAATAATAATAATAATAATAAAATCATCAAAGTTACTCCCAAATAATTTTGTAAGTTCATAAATAAGTTCTCATTCAGTACCTGATACTCTGCTAATATACTATTCGCATGCTTTTCTTCTGCCAAAGGGCACTTTTTAAAACTAAAATTAGTGTGTGCTAATCAGCAAAGCTGATTAACTGTGTAGGTGTTTTTCCTGAAATTTGTCTGAAAAGACCAAATTTATATTGATCCAATACAGATTTCTTTCATCAGAAAATTAGCCTGTAGATGCTTTATTCTGATTTGGCAGACCTATTTCTCCCCTAAAACAACCAAATGTCTTTCTGCATCATTACTCTTGTGAAAATGTAATGCAGGAGAATTAATCATCACTGAAGGTTTTGAAAAGGCCAAGGATTGTGCGTGCAAAACATTGTGTTTTACTATCAAAGCAGCTGCTGTTTTGGCAGGAAAAATTTCGAAAACAGAGGGGAAGTTAGCAGGACTTTACACCCAGACCAGCTGGAATGAAAGGGAGAACTTGTGTGCTCTGTAGTCTGAAAGGAGTAAAAGTCAGGTTAAAGCGGTTTATCTAAACACAATATTTAGTGGCAGGTGTTCAGGGAAGTTTTAACAAAAAAGAAAGCATAGAATTAATGGCACTGAATGTTACACTGCTGTAACAACTATTCATATAAAAATCCTACTTTCGGATGATTGATCTTGGGTTTTGAAGTGTCTAATACATTACTTACCAAGGAACTTTAAAACACATAGATTTCAAACTCTGAATCTGTGAAATACAAACTGATGGCTTCAAATTCTGAAGGACAAACATAGCATGGCTACCAAAAGGAAGAATAGTCACAAAATCTTAAATCACTTACTTGTACTCGTGTGACATGTAGATACATAATACAAGCCGCTAGGAAGCATATGCAGAACACCAGGAGAACAAGAACTACGATAGTCCTAGAATCAAAACACAATAGAAGTAATGCAATGCAACTCAGTAATAGATGAGAACAAACTGCTGTTAGAGGTCCTTCTGAAATAATATTTTAAATAAATGGTGGTGGTTGTCCTCCTCAACCTTACTGTTATACTAACCATCACAGTGCAAATTCAGCAGTGATGTCCGCTGCTCTCAAGACTATGAAATTAGTAAATGCTCTTGTAAATAGTCCCCATTCTGACCTCAGAAATGAGATCAAAGCACCTCAAAAATTCAAATGTATGGTCGTCAGGAGAGACACTTTCTAATTGTAGGTTAGTGCAGAATATTCAGCATGATGACTCTTGTAAGGGGAGAGTGTAACTCAATTACTTGGCCTTGGCTGCTGTATTAACAGTTACCAGATGCTTTTTCTGTCTCATTTCTCTTTCTCAAAGATTCAGAAATCAATGGTCATTCAATTCAGACACTTAGCAAGTCAAATAAAATCAGGCTAGACTGCCTTCTAATGAAACAGAAAAACTCTCTCCTTTAGAGTCTTCCTCAATGGTTAGACAAATCTTAAGTTTCACAAAGATGCTGTAATAATTTTTAAATTCTAAATCTTCCCTCTTCTGGTTTAACAAAATAGGCTTGTTCTTAATGAGAAGAGGGGTGCAAACCAAGAACTTTCTCCGCAAAAATTTCTCTTGGAAGAATGTCTTATGGATGTGAGCAAGCTGACAAAAATTAGTCCATCAGTGTGGGGGCATTTGATTTCTGTTCAGGGGCAGCCTGGCCCCATGCCAACCATGGAATCAAGGGCTGTATGACAGCAGCATAACATGATCTTCACACCTCCTTTTCTAACTTTAGAGAACAAACTACTTAGTCCAGAAGTCATGTGAACAATGGATTCAGGCATATATGTATCTGTGCCCTTGACAATTACTGGGGAATGATTGTTTATACAAGGTTTCTAACAGCAGAAGTGTGCAATTCTCCTGTTGAGTTTCTAACTATTTGACTTTGATTTCAAATTCATATAACAGTCCCTACTGATACAGGAACAGGGAGAATTCTGTGGTGTATTATGCGTACCCAGAATGGGAAGATGACTCTGGGTGCTGTTATGTTGGATTCTGAATACAAATATTAATCAAGTCAGAATCCCATGCCTTTAGGGAATTCACTTGTATTCGGGATGGTAGCATACTAGAAAGGAATGCAAGGGACATGTCTGCAACAACATCTTATAATGCAGTAATAGCTGACAACTGACAGTAGTGCTGAACAGGACTCTGACAGACATTTGGGTTGGCATCTGAAAAGGGCTACTTTTTTTTTTTTTTTTTTTTTTTTTTTTTTTTTAATAAACTCAGATTCAGCTATTAAAAGGGTTGGTAGTCAGGGCTTTTAGTGGCTACTCTGCATATGTGCATCCATAATTGGACAGCTTAGATTGACAGGAACACAGCCTTACTTTAACCACCTCCATCTGGGAATATAAAATGTGTCTTTAGTTGAGAAGCTGTTTTTCTCAAATGATTAGAAGAATTGTGAGAATGGCAAGCCATCATCTCAATGGCATTGATTTCTGTATATTTATGCAGTAATTGACTTTCCTATGGCATTTTCTTGTCTAGATGATCATCCTCCTCCTTGAAATACTGTGATATATCACTTCTCCTATTAGGGTAACATATTACAAGCCTTGTCTTGGCTTCTGCATTCTCTTGCCATACCTATAACTACTTTGGCAATCTAAATAGCAGTTTAAAGCTCTAAACTCTGGAAAGAGGGGAAATTTTCCTATACTTCCTAAGTTTAAATTTAGCTCATGTTTGCATCTGTGTCACAGCAAGGGAAGAGCACAAGAAGAATAGTAATTTGGCTGTATGAAGCCACCACTCAGACACTGGAAGAAAGAACTTAGGAGCATTCAGAGGGTGGCTTTTTTAACTAACCCAGTCCATCTTCGTGGCATTCTGGGTGATACTCTTCTGGAACTTGTGTGTCAGATCACTACTTAAACCGAATCTCTTCCAGCTATTATTAAGTGACAGTAGTTTTTCAAAAAGCTATTATATGACTCCTGGATATTTATTCTAGTTTCAGCTACAGTAATATACTTTGTTTCTCCATTTGCAAAACTGCTATGTACTGCAGCTGTGGCTTACCGAAGAAGAAGGTAAAAGGCTTCTTAATCATGCTCCAATTAGTCAGCAGAGTAATTAGTCTGGGAAATGATGATGTAAATGATGATTCTTGTCAGTGACTTTGAATTCTTTAGATGAAAGGTACTATCTTACAAATTAGAATTTGTATTTTATTAATGTGAATAAAGTGTTTTTCAATCTTTCAACTAGAAATAAAAGAACACAGAAGTAGTATTGAAGCTGGGGATTTGTGACTAGAAAAGACTGTAATCTGAATGAAATTTTCAAAAGCATTATCCTGTGGCCAGTTCTATTCCCACTGAAATTGTTATAGTTAGTAAAAGCGAGTAAAGTTTATTTTTAATGTGTTGATAGTCTAATCTAGTGCAGTCAAGGTCAGACTGCAAGTTATCTGTGCATAGCCAAAATACACACTAGGCGGTTTATGTAGGGATAGTGTTAATGCCAAAAACGTCAATGAATGCTATAAATCCAGGCCCCAATGCAGCTGGATGGGTTCTTTCCATACTTTGTTATCATTAAACTCTGTATGGTTTTATCTATGTTGCTATCAATACCTGCAGTATTTAGGATGAACACATTTAGAAAATCCGCAATAACACCTTTGTTTGCAATGCAGAAATGCTTTAAATAAGTTAAAAATAACAACTGAAAGTTTAAACAAACACTGAAATGCATTTTTTCCTCTAAGTACTACAACAAAAAAAAAAAAAAAGAAAAAAGATAGTGAAAAGTGTCTCCTATGGACAAATAACAAAGAGAAACAGAGAAACAAAGAGAAAGATATAACAATGAGACTGAGGGTATACTAACAGAGACTCTCCCATGTGAGAAGATACCAACCTAGGTGCCCATTCCTGTTCTAAAGACTTTAATTTTTAACCTGTGCAGGATGACTGAGGGTGTTCCACTTTGAGTTATGAGGGCAAAAGACAGAAACTTACTGTGGTATTATTAGAAGGTAGACAAGGCCAAATAAGGCAGCTAGAATCAGTGAGAGAACCACAGCACTGGTGAAATACTCATCCTGAAGCTGGTGGTACTGTTAAAGAAAGGAAGAAATGAAGACAGTAAATATTTTATATATACCCAGACACCCACACTTGTCCATTCTCCGTAAGAGAGAACTCTATCCTAAATAAAACAAGCCCCACTTAGTTATAAACATGATGGCTTAGTTCAGACTGAAAAAACAGATGAGGGAAGTCTACACAAGATTTCCTTGACAGGCTTCTCTTTCAGCTGTAACTAATCAAAACTGGTTTAAGCTCAGATATAAGTTATCTTTTTGAGAAAAATTCATGCACTTTGAAACAGAAGCGAGTGGCTCTCCCTCTATTTACTTGGCATGATAAAAGGCCAAACACCTCTTGGTGCTGCTTTCAAGAAGTCCTGTCACCTCAGCTGCTCAGGACAGGACACTAATGAGTGGACTTGGAGGCAGCTACTAATGAGATACATGGGCTCAGTTTGGAGCAGCTACTGTCCCTGGTTTCACTAAGCTACAGTATTAACAAGAGGAAGCTCTCTAGGGGTAGAAACACGAGTGTTTTCTCAGAAAGATCCAAAGTTCAAATATCATTTACATCAGAAATCTTTTTATTTTGAAAGAAAAAAGTTACAGCCAAATTTCCAAATTACTTTGGAAACTTGAAATCAAAATTTACGCTTTATACCTTAAAAAATTTGGATCCAGTATGGCACACAGCCTTCTAACTTGAAACAGTAATGACATGAAATCTTAGACTATAAAGTTACTTACAGTGGAAAAATAAATGCTACTGCCAAATTAATTCAAAACCATACCACTTTTACTTTTTCAAATGCATAAACTAAAGGCTGTAAACACAAATAATTTGTATTTACAAAAATAAACCCCTAAAAGGCAGGAAAAATTGTTGACTGATATGCTTGTACATCTGACTAAATCCCATGCTTTCAGCACTGCCACACTGGTGTAATATTGCAACCTCATCCAGAGACCTTATGTTGCGGGGTTTTTTATATTTTCTAGAATTTCTGGACCAATACTTATCAGGTTACCTGTGCATCTTCTTGTCATTAACTCTTCTCCAAAGCAGATGAGTGAGTAGGCAGACACATTGCAATGAGATAGCATTAAACAAGTGACTCAGGCAGTTTGGAGAAATAAAAGAAAGACCAAAATACAGGATATAACAGTGTAGGATTGTGACAAGTAGGGCAATACCAATATTTCTTTTTATTCCCTTCAAGTGTTTCCATAGAAGGTAGAAATAATGTCACCCTCTTAACTGAAAGACAGTCCAGAGGAGTATTGAAAGATAGTGAATAGAATTTAAACATTGCATGAAACCAAAACAAAAACCCCAATGCCTGTTGGTGTATAGTCAGTGAAATCAGTAAAAATAATTTTATTCCCCTTACTTTATTTTCACGCTCAATTTGCTTATACTTCAGGGTAATGAAGTTCAAGTCAGCCATCTCAGACTCAGTTTGCCGAGCCTCTATCAAGCGGCTGATGTATCTGTTCACTCGAGTTCCTGGAGTGTTGTATACAATATTGGTAGAAAAAGAGGAGCGATTCCTGAGTTTTTCGGAGGCTGTCCTTAATGCTCTCCTCTGTAATATGGATGAAGAAAGAAGCACAGATTTTATTAGCACTGAGAGTTTTCATTGCTGTTCCTTTTACTTCAAGCTCACAGAGAGCATGTGGAATTCATTAAACAGAGCAACTACAAAAGACAGGGTTCTTATCTCAGTGTGAATGTCACCTTTTTAAAATTCCTTACCTGAAATCCTGATCCCATTCAAACCAATGAAAAAACTCCCACTTCATTCCAAGATTTTAATCCAGAAACTCTTTCCACATACAGCCCTGACACTCCTCTGCCACTGAGTAAAAAATGAGTTTGTTCCCAGTCAGGGCGACTTTACCTTGCAAAATGGTTTTATTTTGGTTTCTTGACAGAAGACATGGATCTTGAAGACAAGATAACCAGGCTCTTCATAACACAAAAGTCCTACTGTCTAGGTAACAATACATATTTCAAGAAGATAGTTTACCTGAAAGTCTTGGACAATGACCACCTATGACTACAGAGAGTCTGAAATCTCAAGTGTTGCTATCTTTAACTCACATAGTTGGCTCTCTTGTTAAGACTTCTTGAGTATGCCTCAAGTGCACTTGCAGTTCCAGATGGAGCCATCCTACAAATTAGCAAACCTGTGCCTAACTGGGTCCTCCAAGGCTGAGACAGCACAACTACAAGATGAATACCCATAGTCCTTTCCAGTGAAAAAGTTTTATCACAGAGCATATCTGAAAGGGATTTAGATGAGCAGTCTCACTTTTCACAGAGAGCGCACAGGAGAGAGTAAGCAGCATCTCAGCCGCACTGGTGGCAACCTTCAGTTGAGGGGACTTTAATCTAAACCATAATGGCTAAGTCTGTTCTATGACTGGATGGGGGTCAAGCCTACTTTCCAGAAGAGTTTTGACAACAAAGCTCAGTCAAGCTCTACTATTTCTGTAAAGTTAAAGGAATATTTTTAATTTAGCATCTGCAGAGTTCAAAACAGTTCAGAACATTATGAAGTAACAAGTCTACTCAGGATATAATGAGTCTGTCAGAAAGACGTTAAAGAAAAAAACCAAAATTTCTGTCTTCAGAACACTCAGTCCTAAATAGCCCGCTCTAGAGGCTATACAAGTCCTTTTAATCCAGATGGTAAAAAGGATAGTGATCACTGTCTAATTAATCTTGCAGAAATGGCAGTTTCCTTTTTCATTTCACAAGAAATTCTTAGGAGCACCTCATCAGTGAACAAGTTGTGAACTACAGCAGTTCATTAGCTCACATAGCTTGTATGTATGTTATATCTAAATCCTTATGAATAGTGAGATGGGTTATCTGCTGACTGATACCCTAATTTTCTGTTTGTGAAGAAAAATGGACTTTAGAAAAGATAAAGTAGCTTTTCAAGCCTTGCTTTGCTGACTTTGTATGTAGAGAGGAGGTTTCACAAGCAGTAAACAATTGTAAGTTTACATTTTTCTTCAAGCTATCAGATCCAATTACCTGATCAGTAAACTAATCTTAGGAACACACGTTGATAAGAGATCTTAAATTGCCAGCCAAACAACTACTTTCAGTGTTTCCAAACAGAGAGAAATTTGGGTTTTTTTGAGGAAACATATGTATCAGTAATTTGTAGGGAAATAGAGTGCTTTTAGGAATATTGTCAGAAATACACACTTTTGCTCTCAATAAACTATAAGCAGTTAGCATATGTATTGCATTAGTTGCAGCAGAAATACATCTCCAAGAGTTTTTTATAATTCAAATTTAAGCTTATAGTATAACAACAAGGAGGAGGAAAAGAGTATTTAAATAAATGTTTCTTTGATTTAAAACCTGAAATGAGGGTAGATGAATATGGGTGTTATTCTGATATATGGAATAAATTATATTATCTATTCTGACATTTTGAAACAGGGTAAAAGTTTCTATTCTTAATCAAAATAGCTGTTTCTTACATATAATTATTTCCTCTAGGTCTCTTATTTGTGTCTCTATTATTATTTTGCATAGTAAACTTACATCATGTCTTACATATGATCAAGATCCAGTATTTACGTTTTTCAGAAATATACTGGCTTCAAAGCCTTTAAAGACCCCATTTGCTTTACTTTATTTACATGATTTGAGGACTGGAAACTCTAAAGAAACCCTAGATCATAACACAGTGTACTTATATTAGTATCACAAAATAAAAATCCATGATGTGTTACATAAAAGTTACAAAAGCCCAAAACAACTGTTTCTGTTACCGATAGCATTGTAGAACTTCACTGCCAATGTTCTGGCATGGAAAAAAATCAACCAGATCACTAACAAATCCACATGGAGATTTTCTGTGTATATTATCATATTTATGCATACATATGCACAAGACGCAATGTAAAGTATTGCATATGCTTCAAAGAATGTGTGGGTTATTTTTTTTTAATTACTCAAAGATGATGCTAAATTCCAGTTGGAAGGCCTTGTACATGGCCAATTTCAAAATCAAATCTGGAGTTTCTGAATGTCTTCATTGAAACAGTGTTTTATAGGAACTAATTGACTTTTCTCCCCTTTTCCTGCAGAGGAAACACAAGCACATATAAAACTCAAACTATGAAAGTTTGAATGCTTTCTGAAAGTAAGATATAAACTGAGTCTTCCACAAATGAAAAAAAAAAAAAAAAAAAAAAAAAAAAAAAAAAAAAAAAAAAAAAGAGAGAGACGAAGCAATCAGTCAAGCTGAATTACTGATTCCGATACTTGCATGCTACCACTCACTGGTGGAGTGACCTGTGTAATATTGCCACCTGCTGTCAAAGACAATGGAATGAGAAACTCTCATGGTTTTTAGCCATAATTTTACAGGTGGATTCCCATACAGAAAAGAAGCAAACCAGGCTACTAGTCTGTAAAGCAATTTTGATTAATGGAATTACCAGCCAAGAAAGTGGAATTTATATTTATGTTAGGGACTTTTATGTTTAGGATTTGTATTATGGACAAAGAGGGGTTTTGGTTAATCAGTTGCCTTTCATATTTCAGGGAACCATCTAGAGAAACAAAATTATTCTGTTGGTTTGCATTTGTCACCATCAGCTTCAGACTGGTATGGGCAAAAGATGCAAAAGAATATATTTAAAAGAATGGAAACAGACTCAGAAATTCCAATTCTGGTGAAAAAAGCCCTTAATAGAAACCACAAAGGACACCTATGCTGGCTGGCTTTTCCAAGAGCAGGTCCAAATTTGAGGCCTTCTATAATTATATTTTATCTTTACTGTGGGAATAAGGTTGTTCTAGCTCCAGCAGGAACACCATAAACTTCTTTATTAGCTGGTAACATCACCATCTATGTTCTCAATAATGGTCTGCTTGATGCAGTCCTGGAATTGATGCCCAAAGAGTGCACTTGGCCCACATGGACTACCTTATCATCATCCTCACATGTCATGACGTTGGAGAAAGGGATCTCTGCTTTGAACATCTTGCGACAGTGCATGAGCTGAACAAGCAGATAGCAGACTGTCTTGAACTTCATTCTTTTGGCAGGCTTAATGTCTGAGAGAATCAGTCCAGGAAATATCTGTTGGTCAGAAAAATAATATTTATAAGCAAGACATTGCAGACATTGCATTCCCGAGCAGATATACACATTGGCAGGCATTTGCACCCCTTTATGGTCAGAACAAATCAATATTCTAGTCAAGAAGCAATGCTTTTTCATAATCATCTCACATTTGCAAATTCAGATTACTTCATTTCTCTTCAACATGAAATGTAAAGAATCTATTGAACAGATTCTTTATGTAAACTCATATTTAACATTTTGGGAACTGTTATTTTCTTCAAAATGTGAGCTATAAAAAAGTGCATTGATGACAAACTCATAAAAGAGGTGATATTTGTATTTCTTTAACATTAAAATAATTTTTTAAAAAACCCAGGAAGAAATAAGGACGCAATTAGCGTTTTTATTAATTGATGTTAAAAAATATAATTTCAGTCTTCTTCTTTCCTTATTTTGTTACTTCACCCATAGGTAAGTTCATTAAAATCTGAAGAGGATAACTTTTGCTTTACAGATAGACACATGTATGCCTTAAAAGGAGACTATGAGGCATTGATGTTATAATTCACATCTTATTTCTACAAAGCAAGAAGTGTTATACTACAGAGAAATACTCTTAAAACGTTAAGTATAATCTATTCCTTTTACCACAGAGCTCCCACTTCAGCAAGGACAAATATTTCCTTGGTTAACTCTTAAACATGTATTTAAATACTGCTGACTTCAGTAAAGCCCTAGCATCTGCTCAGATGATTTTTCAGATCAGGATATTATACCCTCAATATTTATACCAAACTTATTCATGCTTCTGGCATATGGAAAGTGTTAATGAGAAACATGGCAGGACTTCATGCCTCCTCAGTATAGGAATTCAAGCTTGTAAAATTTTATTTCTTCTGGATCAACAAAATAAAGAAGCACAGAGGATACGGTCCTTGGTTTCCCTAGGTACAAAAGACAGAGCAAATTTCTTTCCAAAAACTTTATTCAAATGCTCTTAAAGTCCACAAATGACAATGAGAATTTGCTGTGCATTATTCACAATAATATGATTTACTAGAACTGTTTACATCATCACTTCAATGATCAAAGAATAAAGAAAAGACCGAAAACATTTGTTTAATGCATATTTTCTTGGGCAACCAAATTTAGATTGACAGGATAAATTACACTGATTATATTCTGAACGGCGTCTCAGATACTGTCATGTTTAACACATATAACCATGCACATGCATTTTCTGGAAAATCAAGGTTATACATTATAACTTTCAATGCCTTGTTTAGTCAGTTACACTCTGGCTATGAAAAGCAATAATGACCACAATGTTGCACTTTTTATTTTTTTCCTAGCAGACAGTCGTGTTCTCAACATGTGATGGGCTTCAAATGTGCAAAGGTGCCTAGGCGCTTTATTGTACACTGGAAGATTGACTAAAGCCAGCTAGCATCACTGCACTGCACTACACTGCATGGTCAGCAGCTGAAATCTAAAAGGATATTTGTGTATCTAGTGCATAGTCACTTGTGTAAGTGGTAGTTTAACAATAGCCTATATGAAGAGATTCTCAATATGAACCCTTTCTTTCAAGGGCTTTCTGGCAGCAGATTCACCACTGAATTGCATAGAAGATACTGTAGAAGGATATTCACATACTAATCATCCTTTAGGTATTCCTAAGGACACCAAGCAGATGTTAGACTTGAGAATGGCAGATATGATAGGTTTTTGAGCTACAATTCCAACAGCCAAAACATACTTTTTGGAGAAGTATTCCACTTACAAATCTTCCTAATGTAGCCATGATTCCTCTAGAAGCTCTATATATTTTACAAAGTCTCTCTATCAACCTTTTGATACAACAAAAATGAGCAACTTTCTTAAAACTCTCTCAAGTTTTGCAAATAATTTAATTTTCAGAAATTTACCAGTGAACCATATCTTAAGAGATCTTTAGCTCTCTCTTTGCTCAAACTTTCACAGTGGACATTTCATTAAATCAACAATTTTGATGATTTTAATAAATTATGATTTTAAATAAATTCAGAGACCCACAATAGCTTCCTGACGGCCTTCATTATGGAAAAGCCACAGTATAGATGCAAAAGTGGCAAAGAATAGGTAGAGCATCTTACTAGCAAAAGATCCAAGAAGGCATGATTGTGAAAAGTGAGCATATGTGCATGACTATATCCTCCTACAAGGATTTGAAGTCCTATGAACAAAAAAGAATTTAGACTTTTCTCCATGGAACCTTTTTATAATAGATGTGTTTCTGAGTACAAACTGCAACTTGAAAACTTGGAATGCACTCCACTTCAGACTGTGGCCCTGCCACAATCATGATTTTTCTCCAACAATAGGTCTTCATTCAGTTTCCTGACTTTATCTTCAAATCAGCATGTAGAACATGTTTAGATCTTACCATCAACTGGTTTCTTTTAGCTTAGAAATCTTAGAGGCAGATAATACATCAACAGTATACACCATTTATGTGTTGGAAATACAGTGAATTTTTCCATCTGTTTCAGAGTTAAATAGAAATTTCAGCTCAGGTCACTGGAAAAAAAATGGAGTAGTGTGAGATTTTCCATCAAAGAAAAACAATGACGAACTCTAGTGAGCTTAGAAAAGGTTCACCAAAACAATTAGGGTTCTCAAGTGTATAATACACAAGTAGAACCTGAGGGAATTGAGTTCATCTAGCTGGAAGAAGAGAAGGCTAATGAGGGATCTACTTGCTGTCTTTAACCACTTAAGTAGCAGCTGCAGAGAAGACAGAGCCAGAATAATCCTGAATACTACTCAGAAAAAAAGCACAAAAGGCAATGAATATAGCCTGTATCAAGGGAAATTCGTATTTGATACAAAGAAGTTTAGCTGTGAGGATGGTCATGCCTCTAGAGGCTGCCAGTCGGGGGAACACTCAGCACTTACTCAAAGGTGGATTTAACTGCAATGCCAGCCCTGCTTTGAGCGAGGAGGTCAACCACCAAAGGCATCATCCAAATTCAGCTAGTGTGGTGGTTCTTTAGAGAGACCCAGACGACCATCAATGGCAAAAGGCAGAGTCTGCTCTTTCCCGGAGGTGGGGGGGGGGAGTGATCACGGCCTTATTTTTGGGGGTCCTGCCCCTGCAGAGTCTGGAGTCCAGTAGCTCCTTTACCTCCTTCCCCGTCCCCATTCCGATGCCAAAGAGACTGCCCCACCTTCTCTCAGGGCTTTTACCCAGGAAGGGGCTAGAGGCAGGGACAAGCCACTACACAATCAGGGATAAGGTGGGAGTAGAACAGAGTTGGGTTACATTCCAGTGTGGGAGGATGGGCACAGCCGAGGAGGGACAAACCACATGATACAGTTTCCAGGGAACAGGGGATACAGAAGAAAACACTACAAAACATAATATAAAAATGAAACACAATATAAACCAAATTAATGCACTACAACAAGCTAGTGTGCAATGCTATGCGTATTTGTGAACATACCTACTGTGGAGCTACTGTTCTTCATGGTTGGCCAAAAACATAGCCACTCAAAGGACATTGCATACACACAAGCTGGACACACTGATGGTTCTCAGCAGATCCATATAATTTAATTTATAATTTTTGTTGATTGTTTGGGGGTGTTTTTAGTTGGTTTGTTTTGGGTTTTTTTAATCTAGTGGTTTCAGGACATGTAGATTCTGCACTGGGATTGAGGCTTTTTCATTCTACCACTATATATACACAATATCAAAAATACAAAGGAATTCTCTCTCACCTCCATCTCACAAATCATATCCCTTTTTGATTCTTGCTTTTACAGCAGAACAACACTTTTGACACAGTGAATTCAGTGAAATATTTAAATAATCTCAATTTGTGCTCTCAGTCTAGGACAAAGTCAGGAAATACAAAACAATCTGTTAAAATAGACATAAAACCCCCCTCCAAATGAATAACCAAACCCCAGTGTCTTATACTCTGTTTTTCCTCTGATCTTGCTGCAGGCCAGTATTACAGGAAAGCTGGACTGCAGCATTCTCATTCCAGATCATTTAGTCAATGCATTTTACTTTCTCAATTCTTTTTGACCCTTGGCATCATTGGTATTTCTGTTCACTTTTCATTTAGCTCATAATTTTAGGAAAGGTTGGTTGTTTGCTGCAACACTGCTGACAAATAAGGTTAAGAGCTGGACTTTTATAACAGAACACTCTGAAAGCAGCCAGGACTATATACAGCTTTGTGAATGCAGAAGACAAACAAGCACTGATTCAAATCCTGGGAAAACACCCCAGTGTTTAAATGCCATGTAATATTCTGATGAGTATTTAACTGGCGCTCGTCTGAGATTCTCAGAAATGTCAGCAGACTGTTATTTCCCTGACTATATTCAACCTCAGTGCATAAAGTGGCAAGGAAAAGAAGATACTAATGTCATTCAAAACACATTTACAGGAACCTAATTCCTGTAGCACTCTGTCTGTGTTTTCTATCTTCAGGCAGGCAGGACAATGTCTCTTGGTGGTAGTATTTGTTCCATGACTATCTTCAAGATATTTTGTCCTAAGATAGATGAGCACATCACTTTTTTTTTTTTTTTTTTCCCTATAATTAAAATCATCAGACATTTTTTCCCATCCTTTTTACTTATCATACCTCAGTTATCCAATAGGAAAATATATTAGTGATTTTACCAGAAAATAGAACTTCTGTAAGACTAACTTCTAAAATTCAAAATAGTGTGACCACTTTCTTGACACAGATGTAGAAAAAGTTTTTAGCAGTTATAAAGACTAAACCAATGTCTACGAGTTCAACAACAGAGAAAAATCTTTTACCAGTGCCCTACATCTTTCTTTGTACAGATTCCACATTTATGGAGGAACAAAAAGAGAGAATTATATTAGAGCACTTAACTAATTCTATCACTGATAGCCCGAACTGCAGGCTTTAACACTGATGATGATGCACTAGCAGCTTCACAGCTACTGCAGGAGCAATCCTGAGGATGTTGATCAATACACTCTGCAACACAGACATCATTCTTTTGTTTGTGCTTGCTGGGTAGTAACACAGGCAATTTATTTCCAGTGTTTGGGTTGTATATTCCAACAACTTGGGCAATGCAAAATCTCAGGCACAGAACAGCCCTTGTTCAAATACAAGCTATAGCTTCCATTAAAAGGCTGTGTGCCTATCTGTTACATTTGGTCTGCTAAGGCATATTTAGGGTGTTAAAATCTGAAACACTCCAAATATGCATTCAGATCTCTAGTAAAATTAATTGGAAGAAGCTGTGACCCATCGAGCAGTGAGACATTAATTTTGAAGAATTAAGGATTTTTAGGAAAGTTAAGATAATAATTGCTGAATTAGCTGAAGTAAATAGGTAATCTTTGTTAGCAGTTAACAGAAGCCAGATCTTAGATAAACTACCCCGGATTTAGTAACTCCCTGCTTGTCAGGTTTATGTTTATGTAGCTGTGCTTGTAATGAAAAACAAAATGTGGTAAATAGGACATAAGATAGCTGCAGATTTCCTGCTTAAAGGACCCATTGAACACAGGAAACAATAAGTTCTCCCAAGGATTCATTTGTCATGAATGCATTGAAAAGGTAGAAAGGTCAGGACGAGGAAGACCCATCTTACTTCCTCATTTTGGGTGACCCCTCCCCAGAATAGACCCCCAACTCATTTTAAGAAACAAAGTACGCATGCATAATAGCCTTTTTGCCAATTAGCATATGAAGCGAGGAATGGGAGGTGACAGGGGTATGAATATGCATTTGTATTTTGGGTATTCAACACTTTTGTAAAGAAAAGGCTTTGTAATTACTTGTGAATTTCACAGTGCAAATTAGGGAAATATCCCGCTGTGCTGCCCGGCCGTAATAAACATACACTTTCTAACTTTAAACTGTTAGAGAGTTTTTGTCCGTCACAGTTGGGTATCGATACTAGCTCAATACCCATATTTCTTTAGTAATTTCTTTAGTCAGCAGAAAGACCACCCATGGGCTCTCAAAGTCATGGTAGCTGTGGCAGCTGCAGATAGCTGTCAGTTTGAAAGAACAAAATCTTCAGTGTGGGCCCAGATATGGACTCAGATGCCTAATGTGCAGCATTACAAATTAGAAAAATTTTGTCAAATACATTTTTGCTTGCAATGTGCTAATAAGGGAAAAAAAGTTTTTATGAGTAGTGGGTAAAATTTTTTACGTCCTCTGCATTAAATGGAAAGATCTCTTTTTCTGTCACTACTTATAGTTTAAGAGTCAGAGCTCTAGCACTCTGTAAGGGCTGGTAAGAATTTCTTCCTTTTTTACTTATAGAATTTTTCCCCCTAAGTTGCTAGGAAACTAACTACTGGGTACTTATGGGTACTTAAGCAAAACAAAGAAGTGGCCAAAGTCGAGAGAGAAGTGTAGCATCTAGCTCTGGGAGTTTCACTCAGAGGGGGAAGATACTGCAAGTTTTGGGGCAGGAAAAGGACAAGGCTGGGGGCAGCTGCTGGCTCTTGCTCTGGAAGGAGACGAGTCAAACTGCTGCTTACTACGGGGGAGAATTCACTGTCACCACTGGAGTCCAGTCCTAAGGACCTACCACCATTTGCTTGTGTGTCTGGGAATTCTGTGCTCACTTTTTCCTGCCCTGTTGCGAGCTGGGCCGCCGCTATCCCAACCCCACCGCTTCTTTGGCACTGCTCTGGGTCTTTCTACACTGTAGCCCCTCGCCCCCTGTGTAGTTTTTCCACAAGACTAGATGGCCGCCGATGGCAAAAGTAAGAGTCTGCTCTCTGGCACCGGGTGGGAGGAAAAAACCCTTTTCCCTGAGGAATCCCATCTCTGAAAAAGATTTTCCCTTAGAAAACCGAAAGTGGTACTCACCAAAATTCCAGAGCTCCTTTCCTTTCTTTCCCAATCACTCCTTTTACCTGAGACTGAACCTTTTTGGTGCAAAAAGAGCTTCCAGTCTCGGTTCCCAGGGTCATAGTTCCACGAACATGTGGTCACCTTCCCTGGAACAGTTTGCCATTTGGGGGGGCTTCTTTGCAGCACTCCAATGGGATTTTTGAGTCCAAAGGAGAAACTGCAGCCCTGGCCTGTAGAGTCCTGTGTTTTGGAGACTCCACAGCGAATGCTAAGCTTGATGGGTCTGTGTCTCTGCACAGGTGGGCTACATTTCATGACTCATGTACCTGTGTGAGATTCCTCAGCCACGTGCTCCCCGAGTGGTTCTTCCAGCTTTTTGGGAACCTTTTTTGGCTTCGAGCCGCATGTTAGGTGCCAGATGTCGTTTACCCACGAGACTAGATGGCCGCCGGTGGCAAAAGTAAGAGTCTGCTCCCTGGCACGGGTGGGATATTACAGCTTTTATTCTCAAGTCCTGCTCTGCTTGCTGGAGACCTTTCCCAATGACTCGCCAGTGCCAGAGAGAGCGGGCTGCTCCCCCGTGGTGTCTTTTTCCCCCAGGGGGCAGGGCCCAGAGGCAGGGCTGAGAGGCACAACCCAATAAGGGAGAAGTGGGAGGGGAACAGTTAGATTACATTTCAGTGTGGGGGATGGGCACTGCTGGGCAAGGACAGATAGAAAAACATTACAAATCCAATTAAATATAAACCCAATTAATACATTACAACACCCCTGCCAACCAGGACGTTCCACAGTTCCAGCTACCACCGTGGAGCTTCTGATACATCTCATCCACCAGCCTGGGATTCTTGCTCATTCTTACCGTTCCAGCTTGGTACTTGTGACTCATTAAAGAAATATGGGTATTGAGCTAGTATGGATACCCAGCTGTGATGGACAAAAACTCTCTGACAGTTTAAAGTTAGAAAGTGTATGCTTATTACAGCTGGGCAGCACGGCGGGATATTTCCCTAATTCGCACTGCGAAATTCACAGGTAATTACAAAGCCTTTTATTTACAGAAGTGTTGAATACCTAAAATACAAATGCATATTCATACCCCTGTCACCTCCTATTCCTTGTTTCATATGCTAATTGGCAAAAAGGCTATTAAGCATGTGTAGTTTGTTTCTTAAAATGAGTCGGGGGTCTATTCGGGGGAGTGCTCACCCAAAATGAGGAAGTAAGATGAGTCTTCCTCATTCTGACCTTTCTACCTTTTCAATGCATTCATGACAAATTAATCCTTGGTAGAACTTACAGTTTCCTGTATTCAATGGGTCCTTTAAGCAGGAAATCTGCAGCTATCTTATGTCCTCTTCACCACATTTTGTTTTTCATTATAAGCACAGCTATATAAACATAAAGCTGACAAGCAATGGGTTACTAAATCTGGGATATCTTATCTAAGATCCGGCTTCTGTTAACTGTGAACAAAGCTCACCTATCTACCTCAGCTATTTCAGCAACTTATTATCTTAACTTTCCTAAAAATCCCTAATTTTTCAAATTTAATGTCTCATTTGTAATACATGATAGAAATAAAATCATGCTAAAACTAAAGTAATCTCATTTGAAAAAAGAAAACCAGCATAAATATTCATCTGGGAGATGTGTATTTTGAGGGGGTTGAAACCAGCATGAATATTAGTCTGGGAGATGTGTATTTCAGGGGATCTTTACCGGAAGCATCATGAATATTCGTCTAGAAGGACTGCATTCCAAAGAGACTTTATCATAAAGAGAGAGACATGTCCCAACATGTAAGAGAAGACAAGACCACCGAAAAAAAGGGACCCCTCAAAAAAGGCCTGAGAGCATATAAAAGGAACTCTGTAATATTTGCATTTTGTGAAACATGGTGGAGTTGTGCCAGAGAGCCCTTCCCTGTCTCACCCGGTACTGTTCGCCTGACACAGTACCAAACCTACTTGTGTCTTTTTACAATCGTATTTTTACTATAGAATAAATTATTTATATTAATCAAATTGGCTATCCATTTATAACAGTGCTCCTCAGAGTCCTGCAGGGGCATCGGGATCAGACTGCCCTCGGGTTATGTGAAGCAAAGGCTCTCCTCCATCCCTTCCCATCTCAGCTGAAGAGGCTGTCACAAGGTTCCTGGTTCTGTTTTGTTGTTAGTGCCATAGTTATGGCTGTTTGTTTGCCTTGTTACACATACTAGAACTGTTATTCCTATCCTCATATCCTTGCCTGAGAGCCCCTTAATTTCAAAATTATAATAATTTGGAGGGAGGGGGTTTACATTCTCCATTCTAAGGGAGGCTCCTGCCTTTCTTAGACACTTGTCTTTCAAACTAAGACAAGCATACAGTCACTCAAGTAAAAATATCATCAGAATCTATTTGTCCAGGAAATTCACAACTTACAAAAATTATTAAAATTTCCTTGAAACAAAGTAAACTGAATATTTTAGAAGAGTCAGATGTCAAAAAAATCTTAAGGATCTGTTAGGTATACAGGTGGATTTACTGCTCTGCAGAAAACACAGATTTTACATGATTGGAAAAATAAGACAATATGAGAACAGTATATGGTGGTATGTTCCCCCAGACCGAATTAGAATGATTAAATTCATTTTGCAGAGAAAGAAATTTCCCACAAATACCCATGGAGCTTCATTTTGAATGGAAGTAATACATTAAAAAGATTAGGTGTAGCAATTTTAGACCTATTGTATCACTCAATTACTTCCTTCTGTAGCCTCCCTTTTCTTCTTTTAATCAGGTCAGACAAAATCTAACTAATTTTTATTTAAAAATTCCTACTAATACATGGATTATAGGCTTCAAATTCTTTCACTGTTAAAAGCTCAATTATTATTAAGACATGATGGAAAGCATCCCAAAAGCAGTTCTACTTGCGCAACATGCCAGTGGCTAACAGTAAATTAACAATAAAGTAAAAACACAAGCACAGGTAGTTACTATGTATTTCATCTATACAAAGCAAAAAAGTCATCATGAATCTATGTTGTTTTTTTCTCTGCTATATTGCATAAAGTTCATTCCATGCTGGCAAGAAAAGAATCAAAACAGTCACAGAAAAGACATAAGTAGACAAAATCTGTTGGCTGTTGATGGAAAGATATAAAGCCTAGTAATTTATTAAAATATAGAAAGTAAATAATCTGCTTCATGCATCCAAACTATATTGATTATCAGTAAAGGAAGATGCACTCAAAGACAAAAATACTGCCTTTTCAAGAAGAGTGATGAAAATTTTGTTTGTTTTCCTATTACTCCATGGTGATAGGACTGCAATGCAGGATCTTTAAATTCATCAGTTTATGCTAGGTGAAACAACACAATAATAAAGTGATGTGACAACCTTTGCCACTTTTCTTGCAGCTGTGTCATGCAAGTTAGAACAAATACAGAAAGGATGATTGGGCATTGGAATGGGCTGCCCAGAGAAGTGGTGAAGTCACCATGCCTGGAGGTGTTTAAGAAAAGACTGGATGTGATACCCAGGGACATGGTCTAGTTGAAATGATGGTGCTTGGTCATAGGTTGAACTTTATGATCACAAAGGTCTTTTCCAGCCTAGATGATTTTGTGTGATTCTGTGTTATTCTGTGTGATTTTTTGTGGTTCTGTGTGAATCTCAAGTTGCTGAATTTCTTCCTATTTGATCATGAGTCAGCGAAATTGTGATCAACCTTTTGAACTGTAAATCCATCTGTGGTTGACAATAAATTATGCCACAGGTGTGCACTGTAGATAATTGCTCTAGATAATTCTGACATTTCAAGAATTTTTATACCCTTAATAGAATTTTCCAAAGGATGCTCCTAAGCTGCGTTTGCTTATTAAGAGTCATCAATTTTTCAGCTAATTTTTCCTGAAATTCAAAAGACTGAAAATAGTAATTTCCTCTTCCTCAAACATTGCTTTAAATTCTCTTTTCAAATAAACTGCTGGGGCGGGGGGGGGGGGGGGGGGGGGGGGGGGGGGGGGGTGTTATTTGTTTGCTTCTTGTTCTTGTTGTTGTTGTTTGCTATGAATAGTCTTTGGGCAAAAATAAAACTCTGGTTTTAGCCATCTGCATTGGAATTTTTAGGGCATGATTCAACACAGCAAACCAGACGGGACACAGAGCAATGTACCTCTAACCAGCATTCACTTCCCTCTAGCTGGATAATCAAATAAGGATTCAGAAAAAAAAAAAAAAGTGGTATCCACCTGGATTTTCAGAATGGTCATAGTATTACTCAGAGACTTCAGATAAGAAAGTGGGGCTGTCCAAGGTACAGAAAGAGTTTTCTGAGACTGCTTGACATGGCTTTGTATGTACATGGTAAGTTAGGGAAAGGAAATGTCAATCTCTTCAGAGATACAGCTAGTTTCCAAAGGGCAAACAGATATGGTATTCACTCTCATGGATTTTTCATGTCCATCTTTCTGTGCTGTTTAAATAATAGATGCAGATAGCATGTGACTTACACTGCCACAAATAAAAGATAACATATATTTGAATACTCCATTGGTGAAAAACTCACTAGCACATTAGAAGAAATTTTACAGATGGTGATTTGCAATCTATTGGAAGGTAATTATTGATTATGTTTGAGGTAGACTGAGACACCTCAAGAGATGCTTATGAATATATGGAAACAATTTGTAAGTTGTATCAATAGTGCTTCCCTATGATATTTGCACCCTATGACCTCCATTCCTTGACACAGATCTATTGCGGTTAATGATGCACAACATTACATATCTTTGCCTTGTCTCTGGAGCCAGAAAGTTACACCATGAAACAAGTTTTCCCTTAAAGCTGGCAATGGATAACAGCGATAGCAGGCTGACTTCTGTAAAGGCAAAAATTAACACATACTGAGAAATCTTTCCCTTCATGAAAACTTGATCACTTCTCATCACTACTCGGCTATCTGTAGAAATACCTTTAGGAATTTTACTTAGTTGTCTGTGCTGGACTGTTTTCTCTGCTGGTGAGATAATGAGTCCTTTCAAAACTAGAGAGGTGCTGCCACAGAGTGAATTGCTACAATAAATACAGAGAATTGAGGCCAAGTAAAAAAACACTCAAGTATCACTGAGGTTGGACACAAACATTAGAGGCGCTTTACTGCAGGAGAATCAGACTTTCTAGAGCAACCGAAGAAATGAAGCAGGCACTTCAGCTAAGCCCC
Source organism: Hirundo rustica (assembly GCF_015227805.2). NCBI lineage: Eukaryota > Metazoa > Chordata > Aves > Passeriformes > Hirundinidae > Hirundo > Hirundo rustica. Next base: position 98,965,499 of record NC_053450.1, read on the forward strand.
CTACCTCTGCTGTGATTCTGGGAGTCAGCTACTCCAGTAGGAACTGGAGGCAAAGATACTTTGACTAATATCAGTGCTAGCAATGAAAGAACAAAGGATTCTGATGAAAGCCAGATACGCTCTATTTAAAAAATTAAATTAAAATAAAACAAATTTTAGGCAAACAGTTTGAAAGTCATAACAGGATTAGTTAGGTGGAAATCATTAGTAGAAAAAGTTATTTAGCTGGTCTAAGCAGAGTTATAAAGTTCTTGTAAGGGGCTCAGAGATTAAGCGATATGGCCTAGTTGTTTTGTTTTTTTTTTTTTTTTCCTTGAGATAAAATCCATAAGTAAGATTTACTACACCTCACAAATGTCTTGATTGGTGTGATATATGTCCTAAAGTTAATTTGTGTTAAAAGATATAAGATATAATTCACCCCCTGTAAATATAAGTTTTATTTCTAATCAAGTATACTACGGGTTAACTGAGACTAAAGCTGCACAGAGAGGGGTAAAAGGAATTTTCTTCGCCAGAGATTACACAGGAGGGACAAGAGAAACTATGTTAAGAATTACACAAAAAGGGACACGAGGACACCTCTGCCGGGAATTGTTAAAAGGAGAACAAAGACAACGGAACAGGGAGATGGAGAACCCAGAGAACCAAATGATTACCTCAGATCGATATCTCATCCATCTCCTCCTGACATTAACATCTCTACACAGCACCTGGGCACAGCAATCAAGGACATTGTCTTCCAGAGCAAATCCATTCAGACACACCAGAAGCTGAACATGAATATCTAATGAGGCTGCCTCGGAAGAGGGAATCTCGGAGTCCCGATTTTCTCTCAGCAATCCAGTGTATAAAAAGAGACAGCTCCAAGCCAGAAATGTGAATTTGGGGGGGTGACATACTGACAGAGCGTGTCACCGCGTTCACCCAGTGCCGAAACCCGGGGTTCGATGCTGTCCTTTTAATTGTGGCTATCAGAGACTGTTATTTTGTCTCACAATAAAATTCTAAATTTTGATTTATAGAATTTGGTCTATCGTATTTATTACAGTTGGAAAGACAGGTATCTGCTAGGGAGGGGCAGGGCCATTCTAGGAATGGGGAATTCCAATCCCTTCCCTCCAAGTTTTTATAATTTAGAAGATTAAAGGGGCTTTTCAGTCAGAGCTGTGGAGAAAGGAATAACAGTTCTTTACTAGTAAGTGTAACAAGACAAACAAATAACACCTACAGCATTAATAATAAACAGAACCAGGAACCTCGAGGGGCTTTGTTTCACAAAGCCCAGGGCAGTCTGATCTCTTGGGACCCCAAGAGCATCAAGCTGGAATGGTGGAAAACTCCCGAGCTGGTGAATGGAACAGCGAGGGTCCCCAGCAGGCGGGGGGGGGGGGGTGTCCTGGCAGGCAGAGGGGGTGTCCCGGCAAAGTGAGCAGTACTGAAGAAGCCGTGATGGCTAGGCAGGGCTGGCCCAGCTCCAGCAGGGCAGGCAAAGGGGCTCTGAGTAACTGTGGACTCTTCACGCAGCAAGCAGCCGCTCAACCGTGCCTGTCCAATGCTGAGAGCAGGAAAAAGAAACTCAGCTTCCCCCAGCCCTGTCCTTTTTCCCCTCCCCCAAACTTCCTGTGATCATCTCCCTTCCTGCCACATCTTTTTGTGTTAGTCAAGTACCCTGTAAGTATCAGCACTTTGTTTCCTAGTAACTTCTGGGGAAAAATTCTTTAAGACAAAAAGGAACAAATCTAATCCCCAACATTATCCACCCCATTTTTTTTCCCAAACTAAGACCTTATACTGAATTTAAACCTTTAAATTATATACATATATACATGTGGATATAGAAACAGACACAATCACAGTGTTCACTGTAAAACAAGGTCCCCTTGAGGTATGCACGGGGTCTCTCCATTCTTTTGCATCACCCACCATGTGCAACCAGGTCCCTGAGCAAAAACAACCCCACAGGTGGGATTGTCTTTGCTGGAGGCAGAATTAATCCAAACAGGTTTTCCCGGCATACCTCTTATGTGTACCACTGGAACCTTATCTCCATCTCTTGTTCTCAGGGGCTCGGATTGGGCAGGACCCGCTCGGTTGGTGGAACCTTGAGTATTCACTAACCAGGTGGCTTTTGCTAAATTAATCTCCCAGTTCTTGAAAGTCCCCCCACCCAGTGCCTTCAAGGTGGTTTTAAGCAGGCCATTGCCCCATTCACCTTTCCCAGCTGCTGGTGCTTGGTAAGGGATGTGATATATCCATTCAATGCCATGTTCTCTAGCCCAGGTATTTATAAGGCTATTCTTGAAATGAGTACCATTGTCGGATTCAATTCTCTCAGGGGTACCATGCCTCCACAGGATTTGTTTTTCAAGGCCCAGGATGGTGTTCCAGGCAATAGCGTGGGGCACAGGGTAGGTCTCCAACCATCCAGTGGTGGCTTCCACCAAGGTCAGCACATAGCGCTTACCTTGGTGGGTTTGGGGAAGGGTGATGTAGTCAATCTACCAGGCTTCCCCGTACTTATATTTGGACCATCGCCCACCATACCATAGGGGCTTCACCTGCTTGGCCTGCTTGATTGCAGCATACATCTCACAGTCATGGATAACCTGAGAAATACTGTCCATGGTTAGATCCACCCCTCAGTCTTGTGCCCACTTATAGGTGTCATCTCTGCCCTGATGACCTGAGGCATCATGGGCCCATTGAGCTAGGAACAATTCTCCCTTGTGTTGCCAATCTAAGTCTATCTTTGACACCTCTATCTTTGCAGCCTGATCTACCTGCTCGTTGTTTCGGTGCTCCTCATTAGCCCGACTCTTGGGGACATGGGCATCTACATGACGGACTTTCACAGGTAGCTTCTCTACTCGAGTGGCAATGTCTTTCCACTCATCTGCAGCCCAGCTTGGTTTTCCCCTATGCTGCCAATTGGCCTTTTTCCACCTGTCCAGCCAACCCCACAGAGCATTGGCCACCATCCACAAATCAGTGTAGAGGTAGAGCTTTGGCCACTTCTCTCTTTCAGCAATGTTCAGGGCCAGTAGAACCACTCTGAGTTCAGCAAGTTGGCTTGACCCACCTTCTTCAGTGGCTTGTGCAACCTGTCATGTGGAGCTCCATACGGCTGCTTTCCACTTCTGGTTCATCCCTATGATGCAGCAGAAACAGTCAGTGAAAAGATCGTAGCGTGTTTCTTCTGCTGGCAGTTGGTTGTATGGTGGAGCTTCTTCAGCACATGTCACTTGCTCCTGTTCCTCTTCATCCATGAGACCAAAGTTTTCACCCTCCAGCCAGTTTGTAATTATCTCCAAAATCCCAGGGCGATTTGGGTTTCCAATGTAGGTGCTCATGTCACTTGCTCCTGTTCCTCTTCATCCATGAGACCAAAGTTTTCACCCTCCAGCCAGTTTGTAATTATCTCCAAAATCCCAGGGGAATTTGGGTTTCCAATGTAGGTGCGCTGTGTGATGAGGGCAATCCATTTGCTCCATGTGGCGTTGGTGGCATGATGGGTGGAGGGAACCTTTCCTTTAAACATCCACCCCAGCACTGGTAGTTGGGGTGCCAGCAGGAGTTGTGTTTCTGTGCCAATCACCTCTGAGGCACCTTCATAGGCAGCCAAGATTTCCCTCTCTGTTGGAGTGTAGTTGGCTTCGGATCCTCTGTAGCTTCATCTCCAGAATCCTAATGGTCGGCCCCAAGTCTCCCCAGGCACCTTCTGCCAAAGGCTCCAGGACAGGCCATTGCTCCCAGCTGCATGGTAGAGCACATTCTTCACCTCTGGTCCTGTCCTGACTGGGCCAAGAGCTACCGCAAGAGTGAACTCCTCCTGTATCTGGGCAAAGGCTTGTTGCTGTTCAGGGCCCCAGTGGAAATTGTTCTTCTTGTGGGTGACCAGGTAGAGAGGGCTCACAATCTGGCTGTACTCAGTAATGTGCATCTTCCAGAAACATATGATGCCTAGGAAAGCTTGTGTTTCCTTCTTGCTGGTCGGTGGAGACATCGCAGTGATCTTATTGATGACCTCAGTGGGAATCTGACACCGTCCATCTTGCCACTTTACTCCCAGGAGCTGGATCTCTCGGGCAGGTCCCTTGACTTTGCTCTTCTTGATGGCAAACCCGGCTTTCAGGAGAATCTGGATGATCTCTCCTTTCTCAAACATTTCCATTGCTGTGCTCCCCCACACAATGATGTCATTGATGTACTGTAGATGTTCCAGAGCCTCACCCTTTTCCAGTGCAGTCTTGATCAGTCCATGGCAGATGGTGGGACTGTGTTTCCACCCCTTGGGCAGTCGGTTCCAGGTGTACTGCACGCCCTTCCAGGTGAAAGCAAACTGAGGCCCGCATTCTGCAGCTAGGGGAATGGAGAAAAATGCGTTAGCAATGTCAATTGTGGCGTACCATTTTGCTGCCTTGGACTTCAGCTTGTACTGGAGTTCCAGCACGTTCGGCACAGCAGCGCTCAATGGTGGAGTCACTTCGTTCAAGGCATGGTAGTCCACCGTCAATCTCCATTCTCTGTCAGACTTGCACACAGGCCAAATGAGGCTGTTGAAGGGTGAGTGGGTTTTGCTGACCACCCCTTGGGTCTCCAGCTCATGAATCATCTTGTGGATGAGGGTCACGGCATCTCAATTTGTCCAATACTGCTGGCAGTGCACTGTCGAGGTGGCAGCTGGAACTCGTTGCTCTTCTACCTGTAAGAGTCCTACTGCAGATGGGTCCTACAACAGTCCAGGCAAGGTATTCAATTTCTTAATGCCCTCTGCCTCCATAGCTGCTATTCCAAAAGCCCACCTGGGTCCCTTAGTGTCCTTGTAATAGCCACTCAGGAGGAAGTCTATGCCCAAAATACGTGGGGCCCCTGGGTCAGTCACAATTGGATGTTTCTGCCATTCCTTCCCGGTCAGGCTCACCTCCCTTGGCTTCCAACAGAGTCAATTCCTGTGATCCCCCCGTCACCCCGGCAATGGAAATAGGTTTTGTCCCCACATGTTCCAATGGCATCAGGGTGCACTGTGAACCAGTATCAACCAAAGCTTCCTATTCCTGTGGCTCGGATGTGCCAGGCCATTGGATCCACACTGTCCAAAAGACTTGGTTTTCCTGTGCCTCTCCCTGGCTAGAAGCAGGGCCCCTCTAGCACTGGTCATTATTCCCTTCCTGGGCATACATGGTAGAGGTTCCTTCACAGGGATCCAACATATAATCCTCACTTCTATAATACCTGGCAGCTTGGTCATGGGATGCTGAGTCTACCTTCATCTTAGTGGGACCCCCTCGATTAGTGTTTCCCTCCTTGAGCTCACCCATCTATGCTGCCAGGGCAGAAGTGGGTTTCCCATCCCACTTTCCCATGTCTTCCCCATGGTCATGCAGAAAGAGCCACAGGTCAGCTCGTGGGGTGTACCTTCTCTCTCTAGCTGGGGGAGGTTGAGCTCTGACTTGGGCCTGTAACTTGCACCGGTGCCACATGGGAACTGTTCCTCCTCATCTCCTCCCTCATCTCCCTCATCTCCTCTCTGAGTTCCTTAACCACGGCAGAAACCTGAGTCTGCATTGGGCCACTGATCATACTCTCGTAATTTCTAAGCTTGTTGGCTACAGAACCCACTGTCTCTCGGTTGTTATCGGCATTAATAGTTACAATGAATGTGGTGTATTGAGATGGTCCTAGAGTTGCCAGATTCCACAGCATTTGCCCTGTGCACCAGACTTTGTTGGGGTCATTATCATGCTGTCCATCCCTCCCAAAGAGTACCTCCAATACTGCCACTTCCCTCAGCTTTTGGATCCCCTCCTCAAGGGTCTTCTAGCGCATTCTGTGGTGGTGCTCTTGCATTCTGTCTCTGTTGGCAAACCTCTCCTTTACACTCATTAAAAGCTGCTCCCAGAGGGAAAGGGGCCCTGGCTCCCTTACGAATACCTGATTCACACCTGAGTCTGGGTCAAGGGTCCCAAATTCCTTGCCTCACCACTATCTAGTTGCACGCCTATACCTATAAGGTCCCAGACCCAAAGTAACCAGGCTGTATTAGCCTCACGTCCTTGTCATGCAAGATCTTTTTGCAGATTATGAAGACTTTCATATGTCAGGGACTCAACCCTGGCTCCCCCGTGGGTTGTGAGGGCCCTCCTTTCTTATCCTTGTTGCTTGAGTGCTCTGATTTCACCTTATACTTCTTTGTTTCCACAGGGGCAACTGCTGCTGGCTGTGACTGCCACTGTGGTTCAGCTGGAACCTGGACGGTTGTAATGTCTGTGGGTTCCATCACTGCACCATCAGACTCTCCTTTGTCGGGGCAGGGGGAGGGTTTCCCACCAGCTGGGGCTAATGAGGCTGCTACAGGGGACATGTACTCCCTCAGCATCTGGCCCATCTCATGTATCTCTTTCACCCAATCTGGGTGGTTTATTTCTGAGGCAGGCTGTGGGGCAGGGTCAGGCTGTGGGGCAGTATCCTTATTCTCTGGGGTAGGTATTGGGTTGGTTATCCAGGTCAATCTCCCCTTATCTCTAAATGCTAAACAGAACAGGCATACCAGCAACTCCAGCCACTGGTATATCATTGGCATTCAGAGATCTGAACCCTTCAAAAACTGGTGAGGTAGACCCAAAGAGCTGGGTGAAGGGTTGGGAAAAAATTTCCCCCAAAGTCATTTCCTCACAGTAGGTACCACTGTTAAAGTAACCCCAAAAACACAGTTAGTGTATGATAGCCCTGAATCCATCTGCCTGCCTTCCAGAGGAATTTAAAAATCCACTAATTCCTCACCTTGTTAACCCATATAGCAAACTGGATGACAGCCACTGTAGCCTTAGTTACAGGGCCCATGTTTAGATAAGGGCCCGCAAATGGGAGAAATATGGCCACACCCACATGCCACCTGAACCAGGATAAACCAGACCACATGATAGCCAGTACACAAGAATGTAGGCACTTAAGAACTGTTATTCCTTTTCCTCTCAATGCTCCACATTGGACTCCAAAATCTCTCCGTTTGAAAGACAGGTATCTACTAGGGAGGGGCAGGGCCTCTCTAGGAATGGGGAATTCCAATCCCTTCCCTCCAAGTTTTTATAATTTAGAAGATTAAAGGGGCTTTTCAGGCTATGGAGAAAGGATTAACAGTTCTTTACTAGTAAATATAACAAGACAAACAAACAACAACAACTACAGCATTAATAATAAACAGAACCAGGAACCTCGAGGGGCTTTGTTTCACAAAGCCCGGGGCAGTCTGATCTCTTGGGACCCCAAGAGCATCAAGCTGGAATGGTGGAAAACTCCCGGGCTGGTGAATGGAACAGCGAGGGTCCCCAGCAGGCGGTGGGTGGGGGGGGGTGTCCTGGCAGGCAGAGGGGGTGTCCCGGCAAAGTGAGCAGTACTGAAGAAGCCATGACGGCTAGGCAGGGCTGGCCCAGCTCCAGCAGGGCAGGCAAAGGGGCTCCGAGTTCCTGGGCACACGGGCAGATGATGGATGGTGGTAGAATTCCCAGGACTGGACCCTCCGAGTAACCGTGGACTCTTCATGCAGCAAGCAGCCGCTTGACCGTGCCTCTCCAATGCCGAGAGCAGGAAAAAGAAACTCAGCTTCCCCCAGCCCTGTCCTTTTTCCCTCCCCCAAACTTCCTGTGATCATCTCCCTTCCTGCCACATCTTTTTGTGTTAGTCAAGTACCCTGTAAGTATCAGCACTTTGTTTCCTAGTAACTTCTGGGGAAAAATCCTTTAAGACAAAAAGGAACAAATCTAATCCCCAACAACAAAGTTAGAATTTTTGAAATTAAGAGAATGATCATGTTTCTAAAGCATGGAGTATGAATCATATGAATATTTAATATATTAAATGTTATATATTAAATAGAAATATCTCTTTTACTATCTGGATCAAATCTCCTGTAAAAGCCCAAGGCATTCATGTGTATGGTCAGACTTGTGTCTACTTACATAAATCAAAATTTTGAAATTTTCTCCTAGTGTAATATTTTGGTCACATGACTGTAAGTATTAATATCAATATAAAATATAAAGAAGACATAATCAAACATTACTTAATAGAAATGTGATGGCTTTAAAAAAACTTTGTAACATTATCAGGGTATGTATCACAGTATACATATTGTATTAAAAAAGCATATTTACATTATTTTTTAACTATGAAAGTCCGCAAAAAAGATTCTTTTAATTAAGAAAAATTCTGCCTTTGTAAATCAGATTAGTTATTTAAGTATGTTTAGGAGCTGAATTTAATCCAGTCAATTATGCATAAACAGAACCTAATAATAATAATAATAAAAATAAAAATAATGGAAGCATAAAATGGTTTGGGTTGGACGGGACCTTAAAGATCATCTAGTTCCAAATCCCTGCCATAGGCAGGGACACCTTCCACTAGACCAGGTTGTTTAAAGCCCCATCTAACCTAGCCTTGAATACTCTCAGGGTTGGGCCATCCACAGATTCTCTGGGCAACCTGCTTCAGTGTCTCTCCACTGTCACAGTACAGAATTTCTTTCTAAAAACTAACCTAACCAACCCTCTTTCAGCTGGAAGCCATTACTCTTTGTCCTATAAGTATAGCTCCTGCCAGAGCCTCTCTCTGGCTTCCCTGTAGGCCCCCTTCAAATGTTGGAAATTGCTGTGAGATGTCACACAACCTTCTCTTCTCCAGGCTGAAGAACCCAAATTTTCTCAACTTGTCTTTGTAGGGGAGGTGCTCCAGTCCTCTTGTCAGCTTTGTGGTCCTCCTTTGGACTTGGTCCAACAGTTCCGTGTACTTATGGTGGGAAGTACCAATACTGTACACAGTACTCCAGGTGGGGTCTTACAGAGCAGAGTAGAGAGGCAGAATCACCCCCGTCAACCTGCTAGCTATTCTCCTTTTGAGGCAGCCCAGGACACTGTTGGCTTTCTTGCCTGCAAGTGAGCACTGCCAGCTCATGCAGCTCACATTGAGTTTTCATCAACCATCACTCCCAAGTTCATATCCATAGGGTATTCTCATTCTTTGTTCTTTGTTCAAGTTGTAGGTGTACCTAAGATTGCCCTAACTGAGCTGTCACTGGCTTTATTGAGTCTCATGAGTTTCACAAAGCCCCACCTCTCAAACCTGTCCAGATCCCTCTGGTTGGCATCTCTTCCTTCTAGTGTGTTGACTGCACTACACAGCTTGGTGTCATTAGCAGACTTTCTGGGGATGCACTGTCTATGTCATTGACAAGGATGCTGAACAGTATTGGCCTCACCACTGACCCCTGTGGGACACCACTTTTCACTGGTCTCCAGGTGGACAATAAGATGTTGACTGCATAGACTAATAGATAATAACAGACTAATATATTGTCTACCAAAATAAAAATGGTAACAAAACAAAGAAATTTATTCCTCCAGTGGCTGTTTAGCAGTGGTCTCACATTAAACCAGTAAGCACATCAGATCACAAAAGTTAGCTGATTCAACAGAAGATTTTAAAAATAGGAATAATTTCCAATTTGTTCATATTTAAAATGTAACTGGTACATGAATGAGTCACCTTACACTGTTGTCATTCTTGGCTATAGTGACAGTGATAAAAAATTTTCCTGTCAAACCAAATATAGTAGATGCGGGGCATGTATCATCTAAACAAATAATTTTTAACATAATTCCAGTGGTCTTATTTTTGCTTCAAATTCAATATATTCTTGGTCTTCTGTTGCTTGTAACATTGATTTTCATTCCACTTAGTATCATACCTGCCTGAGTCAGCTCATATTAATGTCAGAGATGATAAATAAAGAATAAAAACTGCATTTCAGCTGCTGAGGTTCAAGAGGAAGGAATACAATATAAAATCAGAAAATACCTGAATTCACCAGGTAAAACTCTGTCTTGTCTGTGCTTCATGGGTAGCCTTCTATTTTTATGTCTCTGAAGAGGCAATGAATGAATTGGGGTAGGAGGGAACAGAAGGTGTTTATTTAGAAGGCAAATATGCTATTACATATCTTGTGGTCAGTAATCAGTATGCAAGTGTACAAAGACTAGGGATGGCTGTGATGGATTGTGACAAACAGCAAAGTGGCATGCTGATTGACCTGCAAGCCCAGTGGAGAAGCCAGTCAACACCAGTAAAATTCATGAAGTGTTTCTTTCTTGGCTGACACGCCATCAATGCATGCTGGAGAGCCACTGTTAGTCAAGCTGTAGAGCAGCATCTGCCATTTCCACAGACTCATCAGTGACACCCATGGGTAAGATGGCTTTTGGATTTATGTAGCTGATGACAAACTAAGCCGTCCTTTCTCAGCAATCACCAGCAGTTTCTCAGCAATCTTGCAAAGACAAAGAAATGTGTGCAAGTACACTTGCATTCTTGCACATTAAACATGCATTGACCTGGCTTCCTTCCATATGTGATTGTCAAGCTTCTGTTCCTCAGTCACTGGTTTTTGTAGCAGAACTGACAAAACAGAATGTCTCTGTGTAAAAGCCACACTAATTCTCTTTTGTCTCTCCTTGTCTTTTTGCACAACCTATGGAACAATGTTCTGAAATTCCTCATATTTCTTCAATATGAAATGAAACCTGATACACTATAACATAAAAATGAAATTCTACATAATGCTGAAGGAGCGAAAACAACAGGAAACCAAGACAAATAATCTAGCAGCAGTAAGAAACACACCTACCTTGAATAAACACTTCCTTGCATTTCCTTCCTTCTTGGGAATGATTAATTTAGGAAATACTGATTTCCTAAAAGTTGCTAGTCCTGATTTCAAGAAAGCCACCAAAAACCACTCTCACTGACTGCCAAAACAGAATTTAACCCACTGTTTTCCCATCTGTTTTCTTTCATATTATCTAAAACTGGATTTAATCATATATATCAGAGGAACAGTATGTGAAATTGCATAATGTTCACAGTGGATGAGAAAACTCCATCTCTCTAATAAGATGCTTTAGAGGAAGTACATAAAATCACTCTTGCGGCAGCCTTTCCAGAACAAAACAACAGGATTTTCAATCCCAGAATGAAATTACCCTGGTGACTGGACTCCCAACATTTCCATAAAAACTCACAGAGTCATCAAATTAAGACTAAAAATCTGATTGCAGATATGATATTCAAGATGATCTATTTCTCTGTGAGTATGTTTTTCTCAGACACTTGGTGGTTAAAACCCTCAAATATGGAGTTCTGACAGCTTAAAACCCTGGTGTATATATAGACATCACTTTAAAACCTGACCAATACTTTCAGAATTGGGTACCATAATTTTCTCCTTGGAGGTTAAAATCCCTGAATTATACTTATTTGCAAGAGTTTCAGAAGACAAGAGTCCAAAAATCTCTATCCCAAATTCTCTGGCTGAGATAAAAGGCAATAAAGTTTCTCTTGGCCTGTTAAGCATGTCATGATAGATAACTTCAAAGATAAGCCTCATCTGATGTAGAAAAGACTTAACAACAGGAATGTTTTTAAACAACAGTAATGGACTTTCACGACTCCTGCTGAGGTCACAAGAAACATTTTTCAGCAGAACGAAAGGCTGCACTCAGTAACCAGTTGAGGAGGTTACTTTGTTGGAAAACCACTGTAACTACCTCATCACACCCTGAGACTCAAAATGTTATCATTGCACTGCTGAACCTTCAAAAGTGTTTGAAGAGCTTTCATGAAAAAAAAAAAAAAAAACAACAGCCCAACAGCCTAGTATTGTCTCTGCTTTGAGAATAGCACAGAACAGTTTTTAAATTATGAAAATGTATCACTGAATAAGCTTACCTTCCTACGATGGGATGGCACAATAAAATAAGTTTCAATATTATGCTTCTTCAAGAAACTGTTCCTTTCATGACCATATCCTGGTTCTACCTCGTAGTCTCCATTTAGGCACTCTAAGGTGGTCTTTGTAATGTGAACTTTCCTGGAGAGAAAAATTAGACGTTGTTTAAAGCAAAGATACATTTTGAACTACTTGCTACTGAAATAAACTCTTGAAGAGAAGCTCATAAAGAGGTCAGTGGGTCAATGCAAGACCATAGGTTTGATTTTTTTTTTTTTTTTAAAAAAAAAAGGAGAAAAGTTCTGTTTTGTACTTTTATCCAAATTGAGCATAGAAAAAAATCTATTACTTGGGAAAAGTGAACAGAAAGATAACGACTATGAAAACACAGATTTTCTGATTCGTAGAAAGTGAGTGTCTGCACATCATCTTCTCCACTTTGTTCTGGCAACACACCCATCTTTAATATTAATTTCTGAGTTTTCGTATCCTGAAAAGTTTTCACATTTTCTCCAGAAAGACCCCTTATATTCAAAATGTCTTCAGAGAAGGTATCTGAAAAGTCTTTACTGCTTTCCTCTAATAAACAAGTATTCAGATTTTTTTCCACTGAGTAACTTTAGGGTAATGAACACATAAAATACGCTGCCAAAATTATCTGGAGCAGATGTATGCAATAAATAGAAACTCACACATAATTACCACAAAACTTTAATTGATTCCTTTGTCTTTTTGTATAGCAATCAAGATCTCATAAAAATAAAAAAGAGGATGGCACGTCCTAGTCCAAATGTAAGCTACACACAGAACACCCACACTCCTTTGCAAATGTTCACTGTGTGTATTTAAATTGTATCCAAGGCTGTACAATGGGTACTTAAAGTTCCAGGACATGTTCCATGGGTTGGCTGCAGGTTTATGTGCTACTGTATCATTTGCAAATGTCATCAATATCTGAGTTCATAAACAGGTATATCTTTCCTATAGCACACAACTAGTGTTGGAAATGTTGTCATGTAAAAGGAGCAAGGCATCCCCCTCCCCCCTCAAGGTACAGAGTTGTGTAAAGGTAAAAAATTCCTGGAATAGCTATAGGGTTTTACTTTTGTAACATGAAGTGATCAAATTCTAGCCTTCTTACATTCCTAGTATTGTCTCATTCCTACTTTTTATATTCAGCAACTTCCAAAACCAGTTTTGTTTGAAAATGTTTTGCTTCTAATCTAACCTATTACACAATTATAAGTTGGAAAATTCCACAGGATAAATCACATAATACATTGATTGCTCTTGCCAAACACAATCCTTCTCATCAATAGCAATTACATTGCAAATGCCTCAAAAGAAGAAAGAAATCCTTCACTCATACAGTTTTCTATATTTTATATATATATATTTTTATATATTATTATTATTATTATTATTATTATTATTATTATTATTATTATTATTATTTCCCCTATGGTTCTTTTTCAGACTTACCCAGGCAGTCCTCCAGCTTCCATTACATTAGCTAATGTCACATCATTTGACCAGACATCATATTGCCATTTTCGGAGACCCAGGACCCCACAAAGCACCCTGCCTGTATGCAATCCAACTCTCATGTTGAGATCAACCTCCGTGGCTTCTGCAACAGATCTGTAATGGACAGCATCAGCATGTTAATGCTTAGATGATCACTGTTCTTCGTTTTCTCTCCTCCCAAAATCAACACATAGATTTATACATGACTGGATAGAAAGGGTCTTACAAAACCTAAAGTAGTATATTCTGTTACTGTTCTCTACCTTCACTACTTTCAAAGCCCTATTTGTAATTAAAAAAACAAACAAACAAACAAACAAACAAAACCACAAAAAACCCACACAACCCACTTGGTTATATTTTAATTACTGTTGAACCAAAATCTCAGTATTTCTAAATTTCTTAACCATTTCTGTGAGAAAAGAAGTACAAAGAGGCACTAGTTGAGATGGCAAATGTATAAGCAATCATTCACAATCTACTGTGTTCTAATTGGTTCAATTACCCAGTTACCAGAGTACAGGACAAGGAAAATGATCAAAGTAATAAACCATTGTAAGAACAGCAGGCTGATTATAAACACTAATATATTTTCAAATCTCCTGTAGGAGTGGAACCGAAACAACCTATAAGTAGTCTTACACGTGTAAATTAAATCTAATGTTCAGAGATTCTCACTGCCTAGCTGGTAAAGGATGAATTAACCTGCAAAATTGTTATTAAAACAATATTTTTTCGTGCCACAATAAGGAAAGATTCTTCATTCCTGTGAATGAAGGGCATGCTATGATTTGTACTCTGCTCAAAGTTGTGAACACTGAAAAGGCACCTTGAAACTAACAGTCTTAAACATTACATGTTATGTAATAACACCATACATGGATTTTTTTTCCCAGCTCTTTCTGTTAGAGAAACACCTGTCATTCCGCAATCCAGCTGCTGTACAAAAAGTTATATTATCTCTGAATAAAGGAAACTGACTATACAGTGTAAGAATTTATTTTCATTTGATTTTCTTAATTTGAATTTTCCAATGCATTTAAGTGAAAAAGATCTTAAAATGAGACTATAATTTTTCCTTGACCTTCATTGACCACTTTTTTTTCAAGTATTATTGAATTACACTGGATTTTGCAGTGTACCTTTAGAAAGACTTTTCAATTATTTCAGAAGTTGTACTTGTTTAAATACAATTAAAAGAAAGGTCAGCATAGATCAAGATGTGGAATGTGCAGCTAAGATACCTGGCCCTTATTTGAATAAGAAACTATACACCTATGAAGTGCTGAAGGACATACCATGTCAGCCATCACTAATGTGAGTAACACGGAGATCTCTTTTATTCCCACAGAGAATCTGGGCATAACATATTTTTCAGTTATATTTTATGCAACAGCACAGAAAGGCTTATCATCATGGGTTGGCACAGTTTTGTTTCTAGTTATGGAGAAATGTGCAATGTATTTCTGGGTCAGGACCTGGGAATTGCTTTAGAAAGGACAGGGACCTATCAGAAGGTTAGTTGGAATATTGGCATCTGTTTTGACCACTAAAAATGTCAATTGAGTCTTTGGGAAGTCTCCATATAAAAACCCCTGATTTCCTGCAGGTCAGGCTCCTTCCCTTTGGCCAGAGAGATAAAGGTAACATTGTGCAGCAGCTGGGGGTTGGCCAGGCCCCACTGGCCTGGCTGGGCAGCAGGGGTTGGGCTTACCTGGGCCCAGAGGAGCAGCCCTGGCTGGGCTGTGCCTCTGGGCCCCATCTGCTGCTGCAAGGGAGGGGCTGAGCAGGTCTGCTGTCCGAGCCCCTGATACCAGTTATGGGCCTGGCTGGGCTGGGGCCCACCCCAATTTAAACTGAGGGGTGGGCAAAAAAGGCATTTATGATTCTGTCTGGTTTCTTTGATTTTGGACTGCCTGGGTCCTTTGATCTCTGATCTTTCTGTGTGAGTTCTTCCCCCGCTCACAGTGAAGCCTTGAACATCTAACACCATGAAATGCAGTGAGAGAGAGACAGACTCTGGACAGCTTTAACCCTTTCCTGGCAACATGAAGCTTTCAAGGCCTAACCCTTCCCTGAGAGAGAAAAGAAAGGAACAAAGTGAACATAAAGAAGAAACAGCATGAAGTCAGTAGAGCAAGAGTGAAAAGACTATTGGGACATGGGTTTGAGGAGTTTGTCATTCCACCCTTATTGAGCCATGGAAATGAACTTTATATGTAGATTATCCCTTTATATCATGGGAAAGATATGCATTTGGGCAGATGACTGTTTAGATTCATGTGTGGATTTGAGCAAAGGTGTTTGTGATGGACTAAGTGATATTAATCCTATAAGATGCTTGAACAGAGATAGAGATGAGAAATCCTCTGTGCCAGTGAAGAAATCTCTGTTCCTTGAGATGAAGAATCCTTTGCCTTTAGAGTTATTCATCCTTAAAAGCTGACACCCCAATATGCAAAATCTAAGACCCATGACCCATAAGCAGCTTGGGAAACTGCTAATGGGAGAAGTCACAAAGGCAGGTTTCCCCAGGTGGCTGTTTTTGTGAGAGTTAAAAAACCCACAAGAGAACTGTTCTCAGCTGTCAGTGGGATCCATGACTCTAAGAGAAACTCCTCTCCTAAAGATTGGTCAAAGACTATTTTCAAATGGTGAAACTGAAAATCACAGGTCTTGTCTCTTTATGTATTTCAAAAGAAACTTAAGAGTTTGTAAGGGGAGGGAAGAGTGTTTTTGGAGTTTCATTCTGTTTAGTTTTTTCCCCAACTTTCTTTTTCCATTCTTTTAGTATGTGTTAAATGAAACTATTTGTTTATTTTTAAGCTTAGGCCTGCTTTGCTTTTCTCCTAATCTCTCTACCACAGAAAAAGAATAAACACTGAAACCACTACACTATATTTGGCAACCAGAATTTAGCGAACATGAAACCACTACACTTATGCACAACTTTCTGAAAGATTAACTATTTCCTTGTCCTATTCCTACTCACTGCAAGTCAGCTCTCCCTTACTCAGTATCTGTTCCCAGTCAAGCCTCGAATATGACTTCAAGAAGTCCTAAAAGGTTTCTAGTGTTACAAAGGTTTGTTGTGCACACTTTGACAAAGCTTTGAGGAAATGAAAACCCTAACAATATAAGCCACCTAACGATAAGCAACCACACTTTGTATCTTCATCTGAGCATGTGTATTGTCTCATTAACGGATTGACCATACACCAAGACCATACCTTGCAAGCGAAAACCCTTCAGGATTACAGCTTGCCTACCTATGTTCTCCTGCATAATTAAGAACCTATGTAATAATCTTAATTAATGAACCCATAAATGTTGGAGTTTCTCTGTTCACAAATGAGTGTGGGGTTTTTTGTTGGTTCCCTCACTACTCCTCCATTTAAAAAGGTATATAAAATCTCAGTCTAAATGTATGTGCAGAGACAGTGAACTTCAGACACTGATAAAGTCCACTCAAGGCTTTGACATTGCTTTGTCTGACTGGGGTAAATTTAATCTCCTTTTAGAAATTTTAGTAGAATAACAAAAAATAAATGAAAAAAGATGAGCAGGGAAATACAACATGGCTGGCCATACTCCTTGTTAAATAAGCTGAACTATATAATACACCAATGGACCATATAAAGCAGAATCTGAAAACACTTCATGTTTTGAACAAAAAATTTCCATTAGAAGTCACTTAGTCAAAAATCTAAATTGAAAAGGTATTTCTGCATCTTCCCCAGAAACTACAATGTGTTTCAGAGATGCTTTCATCATTATTAAATCTGAGTAGGAAAAAAATATCTCAGTTCATTACATTTTTTAAAATTCATCTTGTAGAGCTCTGTGCTGTTTATGCAGACAATTTCCATAAATATACCCCACTGAGCTGTAAAAAATGAGGACTATTGGGTAATATAGAAGAGGTTTCAAATATAAATTCAGAGCAGTACAATGATCATGTTCCCTAACAACAACATTTCGACAATAAAATATCACAAAAATGTCCATTGAGGTATTTTAAATTATAAATACATTTCTGAGGAAATATCAGCACTTCACAAACAAGCCAGGAATAGGAGCTTCTCAAATAAATTATTCATTGTAACTTATTCTCTCATAGGTTCCTATACTAAAGTTTTCCAAATGTTAACACAAAAGTAGGCCCAGAAACAAATGGAAATAAATTTTTTAAAAACATTCTTTTTAAACCGTTTGTGTTCAGAGTCTATGCCACTGACTAACAAGAAAAGCATCTACCCTGACTGCTCAAGTATACTACAAAGCATTTAAATTTCAGTTCCCTCCTTAATTATAAATATTTTATGTCCTGCTACAAGCCATAAAAGTAATGTAGATAACCTGCCGAACAGCTCCAGACCTGTGCTCCTGAGCTTTTCAGGAGGGAAATAAAAAAGCTCTGCATGTCATTTCTTATAATTATTTAGGTTTTTTGTTTAGGTCTAAAAATAGCTGCAGACATAAATGTTTCCTGTTAAAGGCATAGATAAGATTTTTTGTTCAATTACATACTCTTCCCCTTTGTATTGCTCAGCTACACAGAGCACTGGGACAGAGTGTCATGGGTTAGTACAGTTAGTTTTTTTAGTTATAGAAGAATGTAGAATAATTCTCCAGGTCGGGACCTGGGAATTGCTTTAGAAAAGACAGGGGTCTGTCAGAGTGTTAGTTGGAATATTGGCATCTGTTCTGACCACTAAAAATCGTTAGCTACGACTTTGGGAAGTACCATATAAAACCCCTTGATTTCCTGTTGGTGGGTCCATTTTCTTCTTGCCTTTGGCCAGAGAGAGACAGGTAACATCGAGTTGGGCCTGCTGCTCCCCCATTTTGAGGGGGGAACTGGCCTGAGGCCTGGCCGGATTCTGTCGGCTCCCAGGTGGGGGCGGTGGGGAAGGAGAGGTTGCTGCTTTACAACAACTGCTTTCTCTAACTTTCCTAAAGCAGGGAGAGATCTCTGCTGGGTCCCTGATAAGAGCTATGGGCACCCATTTAGGCTGAGGCCACCCCAATTTACACCGAAGGGTGGGCTGAGAAGGCATTTATGATCCTGCCTGTTTTGGGGATTTTCTGTGATTCTGGACTGCCCGGGTGCTCTGATCTCTGATGTTTCTGTGTGAGTTCTTCCTCCCTCACAGGCACGGCCTTGAACATCTAACACCACAAGCTACAGAGGGAGAGACAAAGACTCTGAGCATATTTAACCCTTTCCTAGCAACAAGAAGCTTCCAGAGCTTGGCCCTTCTCTGAAAGAGTAAGAAAAGACAGAGTGAACATAAAGAAAAAAACAGCATGAAGTCAGTAGAGCAAGAGTGAAAAGACTGTTAGGTTAGAAGGTTGAAGAGTTAGTTGTTCTACTCTTATTTGAGCCATGGAAATGAACTCTATATTTAGATCATTCCTTTAAATCATGGGAAAGATATGCATTTGGTGAGATAATTGTTTCGATTTGTGTGTGGATTTGAGCAAAGGTGTTTGTGATGGACTAAGTAATATTAATCCTATAAGATGCTTGAACAGAGATAAAGATGAGAAGCCCCCTGCGCCAGTGAAGAAGTGAGAAGATACCTCTGTACCCTGAGGTGAAGAATGCTTTGCTTTAGAGTTATTCATCTTTAAAAGGTGACACCCCAGTATGCAAAAGTTTAAGACCCATGACCCATAAGCAGCTTGGGAAACTGCTCCTGGGAGGAGTCACAAAGGCAGGTTTCTCCGGGTGGTTGTTTTTGTGACAGTCAAAAAACCCACAAGAGAACTGTTCTAAGTTGTTAGTGGGATCCATGACTCTAAAAGAGACTCTTCCCCTAAAGAATTGATGAAAGACTATGGTCAGATAGCAAAACTGACTGAAAATTACAAGTTTTGTCTCTTTATGTTGTTTTGTAAGAAAGTAAATAGTTTGTAAGGGGAGGGAAGAGTGTTTTTGAAGTTTCATTCTGTTTTAGTTTTTTTTCCAACTTTTTTTTTTTTTTCTATTTTTTTAGTGTATGTTAATAAACTATTGGTTAATTTTAAGGTTGAGCCTGCTTTGTTTTTCTCCTAGTCTCTCTCCCACAGAAAGAGTAAGTACCAAGACCAAAATTTAGTGAACGTGAAACCACTACACAGAGTCAGGGCTTTTGAAGGGCTGCTGGCTTTCTTTGGCAGAGGTGCAAGCTGACGAAGCTTTCGCCACTGGTACACAGCTTCTTAAAAAGTCAGCTCCTGGTTCTCAAAAAACTTGAGGTCAGTTCACTCCTTCCAGTTCAAACACTTCACGGCCTGAACTTTTGGATCACCAGGGGAAAAGCTTCAAGAGTGTTGACATTATGGAAGTTAATGCTTCTATCTATTTCTTCAGACAAAAATCATACAGGAAAACTTGATATTTCCATTGGACTTATGCAAACTGACTACTGTAGTTCCTCTCCCTTTCATGGTGCTTTTGGTCAGCCAATGAACAAACCCATCAAAAGGAGAGGATTTGAGCATCAACCTCCCCAGTGCAAGCACCTCCCCTGGTGCAAATAACCCAAACCTATCTGGTGACTGGTGGAGTCACTCACATTAGGTGAAGCCATTCATTTGGGATAAAATTACCTATGTGTCACAGAAAATAGCTGATAAACCCCACTGGGTTGCCCAGTTCTCAAGAAATAAGGATTCATGGACAGTTTCCTTCAGATGTTTTCAAAGCCCACAAGCAGCAACAACATTCAATCAGAAGGTCAGATGACACTTATTCTAATGTAACCCTTCCCCTCCTCACCACAGTACATGTTGAACTAAAACAGCGAGCAGCAGTTGCTGTGATCCACAGATGTGCTCCTACCATGCCTTGCTCCCTGCTACTACAGTCGGTGATGCAGCTAGTGATGCAATTCCTTCTTAGTCAGTACTAAAGTGGCATATTAGTAAGGTGTGAATGGAAGAAGGATCATGAAAATGTACTGTCTGTGTGACAGTAGGAATGATTCCAGATTCCATTAATGTTTTGACAAGTTTATGAATGTTAAACCTGAGTATTTTGACCCAGTCCAAAATCTAGTATTTATATACTGCTCGCTCAGAATCTCTCCTTATTTCCTGTTGGAAACATTACAGATTATTTCTTGCTCTGCAACATTATTGAATGCAGTTCAATACGTGTGTCATTTCAGCACATTTCATCTCCTAAGAGGGGTTGCTGGGCTGAGTCAAGGAATTGTTTAACAAAATTTATATCCACTGGTGAAGTGCTGTCTAAGGAAAGACAAAACCAATAAGAGTGTATAAAATTTCCCCCATAACACTTGCTTAAAACAGAACTCTAGACAGCTTTTGGAAGAAAGATGGAGGGAAGAGCTTTGTTTGCTGGGCATAATTTTCTACATGGCAATTAGCTAACAAATGTATCTATTTAGAAAGTAAAGCACTGTCGTACATGAGACTGAAACTTTCAATTGTGGCAAACAATTTATGTAAGTTGAAGAGAGTACTTGGCCTAACACAATGTTCATAACCAAAGTGAGGACATCTGCCACATGACAGAAATACATGACATATTAGAGGCACTAATGAATATGATAATTTTAATTGTATTACTAACAAAAATCTGGTAGTTAAAACTCATATGGTAAGAGCAACATTGACGGTATTGAACACTTCCCTCATTGCCATGGTGCCATAAGTGACTCTAAAGTAGAACAGACACCTGGCCTGTACTGAGGCACTGACACAATGGCTGCAGAAATTCTTTTGGAATAGAAGCAGAATATGACACTATCTGTTTTGTCAGTTTTTAAGAATAAAAAGCTCCTCCCATAATTATTTTGGTTCTGTTCCCTTGAAGAAAACACTTTGAGGAAGGTGTATGAAATTGTGAAAATCGTCACTATTTTATAATCCTTCAAAAATTATGTTCTCAGAAGATACACTAAGCACCATATTGTAGGATACTTAAATAACAGTTACACAGAACATGAAGAGAATGGAATGTATTCATTTTTATTAATATATTCAACTCAATCCAGTCACAGAACCATAGAAGTTTCTACTCCTTGATTTTTCAGAAAAAAACCCCACCTCTTGTTAGTACATATCTCTGGGATGGACACTTTTGACAGATCCATCACAGTTCAAATGTTTTTATTTATTTATTTGTTTGTTTATTTATTCATCCCAGGAAACATGATAAACCTATCACCAGGGGTTACAAATTCCAAGCATAAATACTGTGCCAAGACCTGAATTCTACAGTAAATAGACTTTAAAAAGACTACCAGCTGGCATTCACCACCACATGATAGGGGAAAGTTTAAAAAAAGTGACTTTGTATCTCATGGAATAGATAAAGAAAACCTAATAATCATACCATTACAGTATAAAATGCTGCATTCCAATTTCACTGTCAGAAGTTCTTGACTTCTCCTTTTCATTTACTTTTCAAAACAAATTAGTCTGGGGAATTTATCTTGTAACTTTGGTTTCTGTGAAGGAGAGAGACTAATTGTGCTCATGCACAAAGAATGCAGAATAGGTTCCTTGTCCTTTCACCATGCTCTGACCCCTAACTACACAAAAGACCTAAAATTTATGAATTCTTTGAAAAATAAAATCCTGAAATGGCCAGTTATCTCCTACCACAACCTCTGACTAAACATGTCTAGATAACATAGAACAGCTTATCCACTTAAAATTGCAAAATTGCTGATGCTGCAAGGGGCCTCTGGAAATCACCTAGACCAACAAACTTGCTCAGAGAACAGCCAGCTGTAGAAGTTTGCCCAGAGCTGTACCCAGATGGGTTTAAATCTCTTCAAGGACACAAATGCCACAACTTTTCACTGGAAACTTTCGAGTATCTGACTACCTCCACAATAAAAGGAAGTTTTTCTTCTATTGAAATAGAATTTCTTTATTTTAGTTTGTGCCCATTTCCTCTTGTGCTGGCACTGGATGTCACTGAGAAAAAATTGGCCTTGTCCTGTTTACTCCCTCTCACTAGGTTTTTGTCTGCATTGATAAGAATCCCTCTGAGCCTTCACTTTTGCAGGCTGAACAGTCCCAGTTCATTCTTTTCTAATTCAATTCCTTTTTCAAGTTTACATTATCATGTCAGTAGCCAATAAAATATACCCTAAAAAGGGAACACGTTCATTTCAATAATAAAACTGATACCTTCTAAAGAGAAAAGTTCCAACATCTATATCAATACCTTACTTGTATACATGAAATACAGCACAACTAATGAATTAAAGATTAATGCTAGGTTTAAAAGAGGATTGCTTTCCAGGGATTAAGAACCAACCAACCAACCAACCAACCAACCAAGAGGCTTTCAAAAAATTTGTACAAGACCTGTCTATCTAATTATGTTTCTAAAGGTCAGGGCTTCCTTATAAATGGAGTATCCATATACTGCTAAAGAATACACATATTCTTTTAGGATTTTATATTAGCATAGACAATAATAAATTATAGATTAAGAGATTACAAAGTATTTTATCAATTTTACAATGCTTACAAATTATGAACTTGCATTGAATAAGGGAAAAAAATGAATTAATTTACCCAACTCTTCACACTCTGAGAGATTTTGTAGTATATTTAGCAAATGAAAAGGAGAAGTAGGCAACACAGCAGTGAAGAAATTTTCCATCTTTATCCTTTCCCTCCTAGGCAATGAAACAGATCTCTGGCTTCAGCTAAAAGTTCTCACAGTGCTAAAAGTTCAGCTAAAAGTTCATTCACAGTTCTCTCACATCCATATTTTTTGCCTTGGCAAAATAATGATCAATGTAGACCTCTCAAGCATAAACAAAAATCTGAGCAGCAAAGTAAATTTCACGTTACATTTCTGAAAAGCAGAATAAATGAAAGGTTTAAACATTACATTAAAAGGAATAATCAGCAGGTTATGATTTTGAGACTACATACACATATACAACAGGCATACATCAGGACTGGTTTTGAATTTACATACCGGTGTGCAAAACAAGCAATGTTTATCACTGCAAAACAACAAATTTGACTGCTTTCATTGTGGCAATAGGCAGTAGGGTACATTTTCTTATTTCCCATTATCTTTCTGCCGCCTATTCAGTACATGTATCTGCCTCTACATACTCAATTTGCATACTCAACTTACTCCTTACAGTGATTAAATGGAGTGGAAAATCAATTTCTTGATTGGTCGCTCCTGAAATCAGTGTCCTGTGGCCTGAATGCGAGTGTGACTTGTCAGTGAGTAGTGCTAGCAGACTGATGTTTTTCTAAGAGTACACCTCCTGAACACCACGTAGGAGCTCTTGCAGCACTCCTGCCTGGGTTCACCATGCATCGTACTTACGTGATGGTGTCAATCATATCCAGTCCCATTTCAACACAGCAATGGGCATGATCTGTTTTGGGCTGGGTCAATCCTGATACACAGTAGTAACAGTCCCCTAGGATTTTTATTCTTCTGCAATGATTTTCCTTTCATAAAAACAGAATGGGAAAAATTTTACTATTTATATAAATATTCCAATATTAAGAGGGTAAAAATTTCCTTCAATACTATGCAATAATTCAGGGAATCTTTCTGTGATCAAATGAGGTAATTTTACAGTTCATGAAATCTGGGCTTTGTGGACACAGCTGATACACATAGTTGTTTATTTATATATAAATAGACACATATTTACTGTACATCAGCCCTGCATTGTTCAACACACGTAGGTTAACACTGCTTAAAATATAGTTCTGAGCAAATGTTATTGCCTTGCCCTCATGCTAGGTTACTATGAATTCCAGATTTGCAATGAGACATCATTTCTGTGTGAACCCAAACTGAAGGACTGAGGCTAAACCACTGCTGAATATTGGGAAATGTTTGCATTCTGAGAAACTTTCATTTCAAATTCAGTTCCAATTCACCATGAAAGAGTGTTTATTTATCTGTAAAGGTACAACCATTTTTGCATTACTTATTCATAAACCATAGTTTGCAATACAGCATGATCAGTATGATAGACTTGCAGATGAGAAGCTAGTCAGTTTGCATTACAATCAAATTTATCTCCTGTTAGCATGAAGTTTAATTTCTACAGCCAAAGAAGTCTGGCTAAAACTCTCACATTAAAAAAAGAAAGAAAGAAAGAAAGAAAGGAAAAAAAAAAAAAAAGACGTGATAATCGCTACATCCATCTGAGCAGAAAGTTCATTTCTAAACAGAGAGCACGTAACAAAATGCCTTTAAAAGAGCAGTACCTTTAACTAATAAACGATGAGGAGACATGAAGAGGTGATGGTATCTTTTGTAACTAGAGTATATCAACTTCTACCCATTTAGAGTTTGGCACAGAAAAATAAATAACCTGATTAAATGAATACAACTTATAAATCTGGGATTATTCCAGTAAGTACCATGAAAAATTAACTGTTGTGAATATGATGGGAGGGGATTCGCAAAAGTCTGATTCTTTTCCCAGCAGAGTGCAATATAGACTTGACCTCAGCAACACAGAAGGAGGAAAAAAAAAAAAAAAGAAAATATGGCAATGATGGAATTTAAAATTTCTGGAAAAAAAATTACCTAATCATGGAATCATACTCATTCAGATTTTTATGCAGGCATATATTTTCATCCAGTCTTTTGCCCACAAGAATTAAAGCCTTCCTGAGTTGACCATATTCTCGACGCCATTACCCACATTCCAGTTCAGAAGTAATGATTATGCCTATTGCGATACTTTTCTCTCTGACATGTCACTCTGCATACCAGCATTTGGGCCTTGTTGCTACAAACACTTCCAGCTGCAGCCATTCCCATGCCTCTCTTCTTTGTAAAAGGTACGCGGTATTGAACAAGTACTATAAAATAAGAACTGCCTCTGTTCATGCATGGAAGAAGGCACAGTTTGGGAAAGTTGACTTTTCTATTTCTTTTTACAAATTAAGCAGCAAATTCAGACCTCAAATCAAAGACAAGAGCTGTCTTTTTGGGTATGCTTAAGTAGTAGAAAAGGCTTTTCCAGTTGTGACTACTTGTTATTTGTTTTCCTGTACAGCAGAATTTTAAATATACCACTAATTATCCTTGCTAATATATCTTTTAATGAATACAAGTATAATTATTTTAGGAGGATTACCACCAGGGCTCTAACAGTATTCCCGCAGCCTATAGCCAAAAATGCCTCATCAATTTTACTCAGACTTATTTGAAATCCTTTGCTAAATGTTATTATATAAGTAAAATAATTATTGATACACAGAAAGTAATATGCAGGTCTCAAAATCTACATTGACACAGAACAGTCCTTTTAATTCAAGGTTTTTGGACACTAATCACTACATTTTTAATGGAGACCACAAAGTTTTTTACTAGATACCACTAGATTATACTGACAAAAAGAGGCTTTCCTGCCTCTCCCCCCTGCCCACCAGTTTTGGGCAGATCTTGAAGCATTAGAGTATAATCAGTAGTTAAAACTGAAGCCTGCTTTCCAAAATAAATTCCGTTTTGACCCACACTTCAAAATCTTCTATAAGGCCCTGTCCTGGTTTAGTCACTGCAGGACAGACCCTTTTCATCTTCAAATTTGATAAGCATGATTTGTGGCCAGACAATCAGATTTTTTTTCCCAGTAAAACAAAAGAGATGTAACAACATGGTTTCTCTGAGTAGCATCCAAATCTATTTTAATTACTATACTGAATGTGGACCACAATGTGAGAGATTATTGAAGCCATCTTCTCAGATAAATTTCATAGTCAAATCCTAAGTGTAATGAAGTGACATGGAAATTACCACCAGCTCTATTTATATTGCAGTGTGCCAATAGTGATAATATACTTACGAAAAATGTCCAGTCTATTAGAAAACTCCACAGAACCCTATCAATTACTACATATATATTTTACCATTTCCCCCCTAGGTTTTGAAGTATGGACTTAAAAATTGAAACAACTATTTTAACAACCTTTTAATGGACTAAATCCTGCAAATAGTAACTTCATAACTAACATTAGTTCTTGTATATCTGCTAGTCCCAGCATAAAAAGCCTTGAGAATGAGCTAACTGCAATACTCCATAGAGTTCGATTTAGCAGAGTAATGGAGACTTATTGTAATAAGAGTTAGCATAGACTTAAAAAGAAGAGTTTCTACAGTGGCAGAAAATACAAAAAGAAAACAAATGTGGTATAGGAAGTATAGGAAGTGCCACAGAAAATTACTTGATAGGCTCTGATTGCGGAAAGTTGGCCATCTCCAGATGAGCATTTGTAAACTTTTAATTTAGTAATGTGTTTTTGAAGTCATTACAAATTATCTACCATCACGGGAGCCACATTATGTATGAACAAATGTAGAATTATTCAGGATAGCTATAAAAAGGACAACATCAATTTCAAATGATTTCACTCAATTTTATTGGCAATTATATAAGCTGACCTAAAATGACCTAACTTTCGTCTACATCTCATTTTTACAAAAAATCCTTTCCTTCACATGGAGTGCAATTTTAAAAAACTAGGATGTTAAAATGTTTTTATTTCTGGAGAGTGAAAACTTATGCAACAGTCATATATATTAATTTTCTTGGAAATGGAAAAGAATTTTAGCAAGAATATTTTATACAATCATGACTGACAGGCATGCTTGTCTCCTTCCTGGGTTTTATTAAGTATCCTTTCAGATTCTGTTTTTTATGAAGATATATTCCAGGAGAAGCAAGCCTAAAACAAATACATTAAAAAATGCTGAAAAATTAAGCTCTAAATTTCAGGAAATGGTTATTTTTCCAGATTCCAGAAATACTTTTCCTTATGCTAACTGCACAACAGGTTAAAACAATAAGTGTCAGTACATATGTCCACACAGTTCTGTAAAAAGATGTATAGATTTGCAGTATACAAACTCAGGAACAATTTAGTAATTTACTACAAGCATACAAATTATGATAAGAATAGTGACAAGGAATTCATATACCAAGCACAGTATCTTCTTACTTAAAATATACTGTAAAATAGGCAAAATCTACTCTCTGGGGTACTTGCCCATTTATATGGTCCTACAGTACTTAAAGTGTGTAATGTTAGCTTTTTTCCTTAGAAAACTGTCCCAAGACACTTCAGCTTCACTCCATGCACACATCATTTTTCCCTGATCCTATAGTGTTACGGGCATATTGATTAAGACCACTTTCATTTAAGGAAGTTTACTTCCTTAGGTCTCTCTAAGAGATGTCTCCAGATGGCTGTTCAGAACTGGATTTAAACTTATGTGCCTCAGTGGGATCCTGTGTCTGTGCTGACTTTCAAGGGGAACTGAGGAGACAAGTCTCCTTAAAATTAGTATTTATAAATATCCTGCCCCCAGTGCACACAAATTTTCACAAAGAAGGTTTACATGCTGTAAGTTTATACTTATGCTTCCCAGAACTATTTTTCCCATCTTAAACAGTCCACAAAACTTCATTCATTCTATATTTTAAAAATACATCAAAATTATCTTAATATAAATTAAAAGCATTCTATAGATACAATATAAACAATTTTTTAGAGTGATTACTTTCAGAAAAATCTAGTTCAATGCTCAGCAAAGAACTGACTGTTCTAGACACAGTTAAAAAACACACAAGCTGATTAAAAATATTGCCTACTCATTCTTTGCCTGAGACTCAGAAACTATGTTTTTTGGTTCAGTATCTTTGAGCTTGAACTGGTAGAAAGAGACACTTCAGTAATGTTGAAATATGCAAAGTAAAAATTGTTAAATGCTAAGAAGGCAATTAGGGAAGGATACAAAATTAAAATGGAAAAAAAAAAATTAGACTCAGCCTGACAAAGACTGGAGGTATACATAACTGTAAATGGAAAGAAGAAGGAAGTGTGTGTATCAGTCTACCTAATAGATGAGATACCAAAAGTGGCATGAAGAAATAAGAACTTTCATTCAGAATATTAAAACCCTCTTTCAGTAATGTCCTTTGAAAAGACTCTAAAATTCTTTAATCCTTGTCAACTTGTAAATGAAAATTCTTAGAAGTCCAAGTTGCAGAAAGATGGATGCTGAAAGTGAAGTATCTGAATCTCTAAAGACAAATAATTAATTCTCCATGTAGATTAGATGCAGGAAGCATGTGAGAAAAAAATCTACCAAAAAAACCCCAAACAAACAAACAAACAAACAAAAAAACCCAAAAAACAACAACAAAAAAACAACCCCACAATTAAAGAAAATAGAAACTTCTTTAAAAATCAAACTTGTTTCATTAAAATTCAGGATTCTGTAGAACTACCTCTTCTTTTCTATTAAGATGACAAGTAAAATATTTGGAACATGTCAGAACTGAATCAAAATATAACCGAACTTTGACCATGACAGCATAATGCAAATGATTGGATCTCATTAACATGTGTCACTCTTACTTGTAAGCTGAAAAATGACAAACTGAAAGCTAGCTATAGTATCAAAGGTTGATTGCAAGGCATCTGAAGACCTCATTTAAATATCAGTTGCTTGGAGCATTTATTGATAATATGCAATGCAGGATGACTATCAGCAGGACCAAATCTGAGACTACAAAAACCTGTTCTTAATTAATGGAAGGAAACAAAAAAACTTCAGAGTAACAGCCAGAACTAACTAAACTAAGCCTGAGCAGCAGATAAAATGCAATAGAAATCAATCCTTTAGAGTTGATTTATTCGTGGACCTTATGAGAAACTTCACCAACTCTTACATTCAGGAAGGTGGTTTGTAATTGTTATGTCCCAAGAGAAGCCTTGCATGGATAAACTTACCCAAAATGCTTGTATCAGGGTGCCTAAACACAATGACATTACAAAACAAATAACCAGACATACAAATGAACCCCAAGGCGTTCATAACAGTACTTTCCCCTGTGGATTCTCTGATGTCTGTCTAGGATGAAGTCACACTTCTGCAAGGATACTAATAACGACACTCCTTTTCATTTATATTTTTGAAACTCACATTCCTTCAAAGTGATTGAAGTTGGCTTTAGGACTCAAAAGTTACTGAGGAGACTGCAAAATTCTATATGAAATATAATTACCTAAGACTGTTTCTTTAAGAAATCTAATGGTGCTATTGTGAAAAAGACAACAGAAATCATGCCATCATTTTCAGGGAGTATCTGGGCAATGCTCTTAGTCAAATGGTTTAGTTTAAGGTATTACTGCAAAGAGCAGGGCTTTTGATTTGATGATCTCTATGGGTCCCCGCCAACTTAAGATATTTTATGATTTTAAGCAGTACATTCTGATGGTCTCTTCTCCAGCACTCTTCCCAAAGACTCAGTGATTTGCAAGGTAAAATAACACGTGCAAGGTAAGTTTCTCTAGAGGTGAATAGACATGAAAGAACATGATAAAACTACAAATGAATTCTAGGATGGAATAGTAAGATCAGGATTTTTTTTCCCCTCTCTACTAACAGAATGCTGAAGTACATTTTCAAAGGAATTGAGTGACTTGATATTGAAACTTAAGGTTTGCTTTCAGAACTCCCTGTAATGAGTTGTAACTGTACCTGAAGCTATTATGATTGAAAAGAGGTGTAGCATTTCAAAGAGAGCAAATATTCCTTGCCAAAAAACCCACAAAAATCCAACCATACAAAAAGCCCCCAGGCAAACCACTAGAAACCAAAAAACATCCAAAGAAACAGCATATGGAAAGAAATAACTAATATAAAAAGCATAAATCAGTGTAGCAATGGGGAACAAAGTAACATGGACCTCCTTATGCATCCGAAGGTTGTTTTAATAAATAAATTGCCCCTTTTAATACCTTTAATCTCCATCGGATGTAACTGAAACCAAACTGAGGCCTAACAAAACTTAACAGAACAAGGGCACCCATTGGCTAGCTCAGCTGCAGTGATGGTGCCCATGTGTCCTATCACCCAATCAGCTTCTCATTCATATGCTGTCCACGTTGTTCCTCCAGCCAATCACAATTCTCTTCCAACTGTCACTCAACTGACTTTCCTCACTCCTGACTGCATCTCACCCCTCAATGACTTGCAACCCTGCAGCCTGCAGCTGTACTTTTCCCACAGGGCCTTCTGGTGAGTGTAGGCCTTACCAACTTTAACAATTATAACCTCATACTCCATAAACCAGCTTCTAAATATGATAAGGACAAATTTTAGCAGAACTATACTGGCAAAAAGCAAAGGCTTAGTATTTTCACAATGTGTCAATGTGCCCAGATGCCTAGATTCATCTTGAGGCTCCCAGCAAATATATGCTACCTTATACTTATTACACTTTCTACAAGGGTGACAGGGATTCTTTTAAAGGATTATATTTCTAAGACAGGGCAATTGTTTCAAGAAAGGTAGTCATAAACTGCACCTTCCAGTTGACATTGTTCCCCAAGAAACAGCAGCACACAACAGGCACACTTACAGATCACACTTTATTAATCACAGAGACCATCCCTACCATTGTTACACTCTTCTTTAAAGTCTCTGCAATTTCTTCCTTAATCATTCTGAGTACTCAAGCCCAGCACAGTTTTAAAATCAGCTCAGTCCTCTGTTTTGACCTAATAATGAATACCTAGAAGCTGCTTTAACCAAGAGATCAGAATCCTTCTGAAAAACTGTATTTCTCAGCACCTTTCTATGACTACAGAAGACATAATTACATCTTATCACATCACAAGGCACTAAGGAAAGCTTGTACGTCTGTCCTTAATTATACCTCAGTGAAGCACAATCTGAAGTAGAAGTACCCCTAAGTAGCAAATCTTCCTCACATAGCTGAAAGAAACCATGAGTTTGTTTGTTTGTTTGTTTTTAATTTGAAAAAGTATCCCTGCAGGCTGAACAAAAAAAAAATAAGGGTTTTTTTGCTCTTCTGCTAGCTCCAAACTGCTTCTTCCATGACCAACAACCAACCTTGCACCAAAAGCTGGCATCTGCCTGGTACCTGCCTTCAGGTGTCACTGACACCTTCCGTTGGCAGCACATGGCCACTGCTAAGGGAGCAAGCATGGTAGGGCAGCCATGTCCCTGGCTTCATGCCATGATACATGATAAGCTTATGTTTTTCTGTGTGCACACATCATCTTGTGTTACATAACAGTATTTCCCTTTAATTACATGGCTCTGTATTTCATGGCTATAAAAACTCCACAAATGACAGCATTATAAGTTTTAAAAGAGCTTATTAGATGTCTGGTTGGCATATAATGCATGAAATTCTGTTCTAATGCATTAATTTGGTTTATATTGTATTTTATCAGATTTGAAATCTGTATCAAATGGTTTGTCCTTATTCAGCTGTAACCTAACTCTTCCACTCCCACTTCTCCCTGATTGGGTAGTGTCTTGTCCCTGCCTCTGGGCCCTGCCACCTGGGGAAAACGCCCGAGCATGGGTGAGGCTGATCACTCTGGCACAGGAAAGCGATCGTGGAAGATCTTCAGCCAAAGCAGGGCAGGACTGGAGAATAAAGCAATATTTTCCCCCCGGACAAAGAGCAGGCTCTTTCTTTTTGCCATCAGTGGTCATCTAGTCTCGTGGAGAAATACCGCAACTGGCATCCAACATGGGGCTTGAAGTCACAAAAGGTTCCCAAAAAGCTGGAAGAACCACTCGGGGAGCACGTGGCTGAGAGAGACCCGCAGAGAGAGACCTGTCAGGCTTGGCGTTCGCTGTGGAGTCTCCGAAACACAGGATTCCATGGGCAGGGCTGTAGTTTTCTCCTTTGGACTCAAAAAACCCATCGGAGTGCTGCAAAGAGGCCCCCTGAATGGCAGGCTGCTCCCAGAGAAAGTGACCACATGTTCGTGGAAAGCTGAGCCTGGGAACCGAGACTGGAAGTTCCTTTTGCACCAAAAAGGGTCAGTCTCAGGCAAAAGGAGTGATTGAGAAAGAAGGGAAAGGAACACTGGATTTTCAGTGAGTACCACTTTTGGTTTTTTAAGGGAAAATCTTTTTAAGAGGCATTAAACCTCAGAGAAAAGAGTTTCTCCTTTCACGGAAGGTTTTTGCTTTCAAAGTAAAAAACCTTCAAAGTGCTTTCTTTTGGCAGCCTGGGGGAGGGTGGAAAAGGAAACTGTTTCCCCTTTTTTTTTTTTTTTTTTTTTTTTTTCTTCTCATTTCGGTTCCTCAGTCACAGTTAAAAGGGGACATAGAAACTTAAAATCTGAGCCAAAAATGGGTGCTAGGCTGTTTGTGTCTCAAAAAAGAGCCTATAATCAGATTTTAAGTGTCTCAGATGATGGGAAAACCCAGTTTTCCAAGAAGCAATTAAAAAAGTTTCCTTCGGTGGTCATTTGCTCAATTTCCAGATGTATCATCTGAGCAAATAAGCTCCCCAGAATTTTGGGAAACAAATTGTCCCAATCAAGCTCCCCTAATGATAAAGAAAAAGCAAATTTTGCTCTTTCAAGCTTGCAGATTTTATTTGCAATGCAAAAACAAAATGAAAAGAAAAAAAGCTGGTTCCTTGTGGACTTTCCCCAGTCTCCTCAGTTTCTCCCTATCGTGACCCCAAAATCACTTCCCCAAAATCAAATATTCCTTGAGAAACCCCTAAACTTTCCCCAAAACTCCCTTCTTCCCCAGTTTGTAAACCCTGGGTTTGGTTTGCTTTTGTAGGCAGTTTGAGTACACAAGACCCCCATCTTAGTGATTCCCAAACTAGTCTTAATTCGGAAGGGGGGGTCACAAGATGGAGGAGACACCTGTGTTCCCCAAAATGGTCGAAGCCATGTGCTCGCGACTCATGAGTAGCCTCTCTCTTTGTTTGTCCCTCCTTCCTGCAATTCCTTTCACAATCCCTTCCTCTCCCCAGACCTCCCCTTCTCTTCAGTGCTACCCCTGGCACTGCTCTCTCCTCTGACTCTGCCCCCTACCCTCAAACCTCCGCCCTCCAACTCCACCCCATGTGACTCAAGCATCCAGCCCCTCCCTACCCCTGGTTCCCATCGTTTCCCCACCCACAGTCCCAGTTCCCACGCCCCGCGGGAGCAGGGGGTGGGGGAGGGGGTGGTGGGAGGCGGGTTCCCGGAAGCAGGAAACAATCCCGGCTTTTCTGCCATCCCTGTCACATACTGATGGTCAAAAAGAGGGGGTGCTGTCCACAGTAATTGGAACCCCTTCCCCCAACAAGCAATTCAGGACTAATGCAAAGCTCAAGCCAAATTTGGATGCGAAAGTGAGTACTTTCGCAGCCTTTTAAAAGCAAATTTAGTAGGGAATCCTATTGTTCCCTTTGACTTCTGGCAGGTTTTTTCTGCCCTCCTTTCATCCACACAGTTTAGGCTTTGGAACTCCACATGGAAAAAAAGATTAAGAGATTTACTCCTGGAGCTTTGGCAAAATCCTGAAATGGCTGTTGATAATAATAATTTGCCAATTCGATTAGAACATCTATGTGGTGATGGTGAATGGGTCGCAGCACTCAAGCAAGTTTAGGAAATTCCTTTAGCTGTTTTAGAACACATTGAAGAGACTGCTTTCAAAGCATTCTTTTCAATCCAGCCCGATGGGTCCTTCCAACCTTACAGTAAAATAAAGCAGCTTTCATCAGAACCTTTTGTAACATTTGTGGAGCGATTAACCCAAGCTATTGAGTTACAGGTTAAAAATAAAGGAGCCCAAGAGCAAGTCCTGGAGGAGATGGCACTGACCAATGCAAAGGAACAGTGCAAGGCAGCTATCCTCAGCCTGCCCATGGAACCAGTGCCAACCTTAGATGACATGCTGCACATGTGCACCCAGAAGGTCCCTTTAATGACAGCACACCTTAATCACAGTTCAAGAGATGCATTCAGACCACCACAAAGAGCTACCGCGGCAGATGCCGTGCCCCCTGGGCTTGTGCCACAGCTACCACCCAAGAGAAGAACAACATGTCTCCTGTGTGATCAGGCTGGACATTGGGCATCTCAATGCCCTTTAAAGAAGCAATTTCTGGACTTTTAGGACTATGGGGGCGGGAGGTCTCAAGAGTTCAAAGGGAATTTTTCAAAAAACTAAAATGTCAGTGCTTACTTGCCCAGCCTGTCGACATAAATGGGGCAAATCTGAGAAGGGGGGAGAAAAAACTAAAAAATGCAAATGTTAAATTAACTAATCCTGTTATAACCAGTTCTGCCTTTCAGCAGAAGTCACCAGATAGGCCCTTTCAGATCATGACGTAAGCAGACCCTGTCTAACCACAGAAATGTCTCCAAAAGCCTTTTAGGTTGCAACTGACAGAATCCTTGCACCTGAGTGACACAGACTGGCATTTAGGTTCATTGGATCTACAAGTGCTAGGCTCCTGGCAACATGTTGGCAGTAAGTATGTCATCCTTGGGGACACCAAGTACACACCGAGAGAGATTGAGATCCTTCTGGGTCTCGTCTCATCAAACCCTAAACAACTAGTTCTCTGGCTGCGCTGTGTCCGCCCACCTTTGTTTCTGCCTAAGGGGCAGGTCATAGCTCAGGCAATTGCAGCACCTGACCCATTCCCTGAAAAAAACATCACAAGGAACAAACACCTTGATGTTTCCCCCACACGAATTATTGGGAGGGACAAACTCATAATAGGGTGTGAGGTCCGTCAGAGTGGGGAAGTAAAAAACCTCAAGAGGGTTTTGGACACAGGCGCGGATATAACGATTGTACCAGAAAGGATGTGGCCCTTACATTGGGAACTGAAAAATGTGGCCGGGCATGTAGAAGGTATAGGGGGAATGAAATGGGCAAAACAATCCAAAAGGGTTGTGCAAATTAAGGGGCCAAATGGACAATTAGCTACGCTGTGTCCATTTGTTTTAGATTTTTCAGAGCCCTTGTGGGGGAGAGACCTGATGGCCCAGTGTGGGGGTCACGATTGGCATTCCAGATGCCCCCCTGGTTTTTCAGGCTGCGGCCACTGAAGAGCGCCCTACCCAGAAACTCAATTGGAAAACTGATTCACCAGTCTGGGTAGAGCAGTGGCCGCTCAGTAAAGAAAAGTTGAAGGCACTTCAGGAGCTAGTGGATGAACAGCTAGCTAAAGGCCACATTGTGGAAACCACATCTCTGTGGAATTCCCTGCTCTTTGTTATAAAAAAGGCAAACAAAGGCAAGTGGCGGCTCCTCCACGATCTCTGTCAAATTAATAATGTTATTGAGGACATGTGTTCTCTCCAACCAGGGATGCCATCCCCAGCAATGCTCCCCCAAAATTGGAATTTGGCAATTATTGATATCAAAGATTGTTTTTTCCAGATCCCTCTGCATCCTGACGATGCCCCACGTTTCGCCTTTTTGATCCCTACCCTCAACCGAGAAGCCCCGAGGAAAAGATACCACTGGAAATTTCTTACCCAGGGGATGAAAACTCGCCATCTATTTGTCAGTGGTACCTCTCTTCCGTGCTGTCCCCAGTGCATGCAGCTGTAGGAGAAGCCATCATCCTGCACTACATGGATGATGTGCTCGTGTGTGCCCCCAATGATGACTTACTCTCCCAATGATGACTTACTGTCCCCTTTTCGGTCCCTACCCTCAACCGAGAAGCCCCGAGGAAAAGATACCACTGTAAATTTCTTCCCCAGGGGATGAAAAACTCGCCATCTATTTGTCAGTGGTACCTCTCTTCCCTACTGTCCCCAGTGCATGCAGCTGTAGGAGAAGCCATCATCCTGCACTACATGGATGATGTGCTCCTGTGTGCTCCCAATGATGACTTACTGTCCCATGCGCTTGACCTGACAATCAATTCTTTGGTTGCTGCAGGGTTCGAGCTTCAGGAGGAAAAGATTCAAAGGATGCCGCCTTGGAAGTACCTGGTGGGTCTGGAGATTGGTAAGCGGACCATTGTGCCACAAAAATTGGTTGTCAAAAATAACATCAAGACCTTAGCAGATGTCCAGCAGCTGTGTGGGTCCTTAAATTGGGTAAGACCTTGGCTAGGTCTGACCACTGAAGACCTAGAAGACCACTGAAGATCTTTTAAAAGGGGGAGAGGAGCTAAGTTCTCCTAGAACCCTCACCCAAGAGTCACGAGCAGCCCTAGAAAAGGTGCATGACTGTATGGCTACCAGACAGGCCAACAGGTGCAAATCAGACTTGCCACTCAAATTCATCATTTTAGGCAAATTGCCACACTTAGACGGGATGATTTTTCAGTGGGAAGAGTGGAAAAATCAAAAAAGGACAAAGACTGCAGGGCTCCCCTCTTAATCATAGAGTGGGTTTTCCTCAGTCACCACTGGTCCAAAAGAATGACCAGGCCACAGGAACTGGTAGCAGAATTGATCCGGATCAGGGAGTTAGCAGGATGTGATTTTGAGTGTATTCACATCCCAACTGAGATAAACTCAGGCCAAATCACAAAGGCAGTGTTGGAGCACCTGCTTCATGAAAATGAAGCTTTGCAATTTGCTCTGGAGAGCTACACTGGTCAAATTTCAATTCAGCGGCCTGCTCACAAATTATTTAGAGAATAAATTCAGTTCAAATTGTTATTAAAAAGTGTTCAGAGCAGGAAGCCTTTAAAGGCTTTAACCATGTTTACAGATGCATCTGAAACATCTCATAAATCAGTAATAACATGGAAAAATCCTCAAACTCAGCAGTGGGAAAAAGATTTTGTCAAGGTGGAAGGATCACCTCAGTTAGCTGAATTGGCTGCAGTTGTTAGAGCTTTTGAAAAGTTTCCTGAACCATTCAATTTGATCACAGATTTGGCCTATGTAGCAGGTGTAGTATCCAGAGCTGAACAAGCTGTACTGAGTGAGGTCTCCAATTCTGCACTTTTCAACTTGCTCTCAAAACTAGTAAATCTGATTTCCCACTGAGAGCAACAATTTTATGTGATGCACATCAGGTCACACACCGATTTACCAGGATTCATAGCCAAGGGCAACAGAAGGGCTGATGCTCTTACTGCACCTGTGGAGATGGCCCCACTCCCAGACATCTTTGGTCAAGCCAAAATCATCCACCTGCTTTTTCACCAGAATGTGCCAGGCCTAGTCGGCCAGTTCCACCTAACTTGGGAACAGGCTTGGGCAATTGTGTCAATGTGTCCCTCGTGCCAGCAACATGCAGTCCCAGCCCTAAGTGCAGGAGCAAACCCCAGGGGATTGAACAGCTGTGAGGTATGGCAGATGGACGTGACACACATCATGTCATTTGGTAGGCAAAGGTATGTCCATGTATCTGTAGACAACTTTTCTGGAGCTGTCTATGCCTCTGCCCACACAGGGGAGAAGTCTAGTGATGCCACAAAACACCTAATACAGGCTTTCTCCTTCCTGGGCATCCCCAAATCAGTAAAAACTGATAATGGACCCACTTTCACATCCAAGGAGTTCAGAAGCTTCCTGCAGCAGTGGACAAAACAGGCATCCCCTACTCCCTACTCCCCAAGAGGTCAGGCCATCGTGGAAAGAACCCACCAAAATCTCAAAAGGGTCCTCAACCAACAACATCAGTCTCTAAAACTTGAAGCACCCCAAATCCAGTTGTCCAAAGCCTTGTTCACTCTGAACGTTTTAAATTGTACATTTGAAAATCTTAACCCACCAGTTGTGCGCCATTTCAGAGAGAACTGCCAACTGCAGCTGAAAGCAAAGCCACTGGTAATGGTAAAGGATCCAGCAACCAGGGAAACAGAGGGTTCTCATGATATGACCACCTGGGGTCGTGGGTATGCCTGCGTGTCCACTCCCTCAGGTCTGAAGTGGGTGCCAGCCAAGTAGGTGAAACCTTTCATCCCTAAAACTGCAAAGCCACCTGCAGAGGCCCCACAAGTGGCCAGTGCTGCCTGGAGAAGGAGAAAGTGCCGAACCTTCTCCTTATCATTATTCCTTAACCGTGTTTTTCTAAACAGTTTGTTTGCACTAAAGGTCATTTTTCTTCTGCAACTTTAAAGGTACTCAAGGTCTGAACTCTGAGCATCTCCCACGAACCGAGCCTTCCTCCTTCTTAATTTAATAAGAAAAGGGGAAATGTTGTAATACACTAATTGGGTTTATATTGTGTTTTATCAGATTTGAAATCTGTATCAAATTGTTTGTCCTTATTCAGCTGCAACCTAACTCTTCCACTCCCACTTCTCCCTGATTGGGTAGTGTCTTGTCCCTGCCTCTGGGCCCTGCCCCCTGGGGAAAATGCCCGAGCATGGGCGGAGCTGATCACTCTGGCGCAGGAAAGCAATCGGGGAAGATCTCCAGCCAAAGCAGGGCAGGACTGGAGAATAAAGCAATATTTTTCCCCCCGGACAAAGAGCAGGCTCTTTCTTTTTGCCATCGGCGGTCATCTAGTCTCATGGAGAAATACCGCAAAATTCAGTAATAAAATTAAAAGGAAATCAAAGTAAGGAGGATATTTGAACCTCTGAAACCACTTAAGGTCTTGCAAATGACTATCTAAATGGAAGTTCATTTTTATTTCTAAAGCATAATCTATGAAGTACTCTGGGCTGAGGACCTGTGCTTTCTATAAGACACTGCCAGTAGTTGCAGCAATGAATTGGCTACATAAATTCATGCCTAAACCCCCTAGAATTCCATTGCATCTCTACTAAGCATCTAAGTTAATCTTCTGCTTTTCTTGGAAAAAAAGGGAACACACAAGATTTTTTCTGTTATGACTAAAACATCTAGTGCAAATCAGAACATAGCACTCCATCAAAGGATAGCCCATTTTACTAAGAATAGGTCTTTCTCTACCCTAGCACCTGGTGGAGCAGATTTCTTTCTCCTTGGGGTCCTTGAGAGCTGTTTATCAAGAGGGAGATTTAGATGCAAAATGTCCACATGCTTTAGCTCTCTCATGTGGAAGACAGCATCAAGGAGAGGTGAGTTCGGACTGAAAAAAATGTGGATGATATTTATGTTGAGGGCCTAAACAAGTATTTCCTTTAAGCTGCTGCACAGTCTGAAGACAAAACAGCTAGACAGTAAAAGAGCAAAATTTATGTGGAAGAGTTACTTCTCAGCAATGAAAGTTTTAAGGACAGCTGACAAATAGGATAGATGTGATGAAGTTCTGCTTTATTCAGGGGAAAAACACATTTTCAACGTCTTAATAAATTTAATTTGAAACAAGATGTGTGACTTTTTCTGGCACAGCAATTCCTCTTATTTCCCGTCAAATGATTTTTTGTCAAATTCAGCTGTTTGGAGTTATAGGCAAGGAACATTTCTCTCATTTTCTCTTCCTTGGGGAATCTAGCACAATATAAGTGCAACCAAAAAAACATAGGCATCAATTTATGATATGGATCCTATTTTGCCTACAATAACCTCTCTTAAAGGCTGCCATCACTTCTGTTTTAAGGAGTGCTCTCTGTGAAGAATGAATTTTACTCTCTAGCTTCCTAGTAACACAGAAAGTTTTATGCAATACTGCCAATATTCATATTTTCCATTGTCCTGATTCTTTTTTTGATGAAGAATAAAAATGTAAATATTGAAAAAAATTCTCTATTTTGTACAAACAAAGCCAATGAATAACACTGATGGACTGCATGAAGGGGAAAGAAAAGTATATTTAAAAGTAGTACACACATTTTTTTCCCTAAACAATTACAAAAATACCGTTTTTTCTCTAGAATATTAATAAAAGATTGAAGCTTTAGAAAATTTATGAATGTGGGGCTAAATCAGTCTATTACAGATTTCTAGCATGTATAACTCATGCATAATTTTTCAGAAGGAAATGTATATATTAAATTGAAATAAGAGGCTTGTACTTACTGTAGCTAATTCGTCAAATTTTCCAAAAAGTTCATTCAGCAGCTTCACCAGTTCTTGGGCAGTACATTGTGATGCCAAACCAGTGAACCCCACAATGTCTGCAAACAAAATACTGTAAAGAAGGAAAAAGACAGAGATAAATCAGTAGAGAAGATATCTTCACGTTCTCATTACTCTCTTTCATAGCACAAATGTGACCCAAAGCACTAACTCAAATAAGTCCTGAAATACTATCAATAAAGTGCTAGTTGTAAAAAAATGGAAAACATTCAGAAAAAAGGGCATTAGTCTGGTGTTGTCAGCTGTTGTATAGAACTCCCAGACACATTCAATGGCTACATACCTACCTGGCAGAGGAGGCAAAACACATTATTCATAGAGTGCCCAATGAGTACTCTAGGAGCATAGTGAACAATTTATTCTCTTTGCAGATAGGATCTCCTCAGCTAAATTGGTTTCAGAGACAATTTTGCACTGCTAGGGTTCCACAGCCAAACAGCTAAACCTCGCATGAGGTTTATTGTGTACTGAAAGACAATAACTTAGGCGCAGTAGCTCTGTAATGTGGCCTTATAGTAGCTCCCAGTGAGGAGCTAGAATACACAACGTCAAGCCAGTATTCCTTGCACTGTGCTGCCTGGCTGAGGTAAGTGTTCAGCTTTCATCATTATGAAATGAGTCCAGCAGTTTAATCTGCTTTAACCATCCCTGATAGTCAGTGTTGATCAAGGGAGATAATTGAAATAAGTGCAGGTACCATTGTGATTGACAGAATAAAAATTCTTGTGTAAATCACAAAACTCAAGAGAGTATGGTGTTGTGATCCTTTCAACTCTTTAGATTCCTTCTGCTGGTAGAAGCACAGAATCAGCTGCAGGGGCACACTACATTTATATCTCCAACTCTCAGACTGGAAAAGTCAAATAATTTATGAAAACACTAATAAACCATCCCATTATATATAGACTGTATACTTGATGTAGTACAAATCTTAGTTGGCTAACTGTAAGTTGAATTAAACATTATGTACTCCCATCCACCTCAACAAAGCTTCACTCTTTACATTAAAAAAAAAAAATGCTAGAAAAGCAGACCTAATAAGTTCACTGTTTTCCATTCTTCATAAGCAAGTCTCAACACTTGTAATATCGTACAAAAAATGGCAAATACAACTCCTCACTCAGATCCTGCTACTATAATTTCATTTAACCCAGTTGTTTACATCCCTTGTCCACCACAGCAGATAAGTAGCATATCCCAGCTCAAACCCAACACATCCAAAATTCAATTACTTTGGTTTACAAACAAAGCCTCTATGTTGTCATGTTAATCCTTGGGTAAGTGTCTCCATTTGGTACTCCTTGGACCAGGCATTATGAGAACATTTCTCAAGATGGCCTTGGTTCAAGGGAAAAAACAGTTGTTCCATTCCCATTCTGCTTAAACACACACACACACACACACACACACACACACAAAAAAAAAAAAAAAAAAAAAAAAAAAAAAAAGAGTCAGCATTAAGTTAATTTCACTAATTTATGTCTCTGCTATCATAAAAAATGAACCAGTCAAGTGATGGGTAAAGTAAAATGCATTAACAGAGCACCAGCAAAGTGACCTGTATGTTTTCCCTGAAAGATCTATTTATTCTCTTAATTCCTTATTGTTTGATGGCCCGAGATTGGTCTTTCTGGAAATTCAAAAGTTACCTAAATTCCTTGAAGATTTTCAAAAGCACTTAAATGTGCATCAATGTCTTTCATATATTTTGCTTTATGGCTGTTTTTCTTCATTACCTAAATTCACATCAAAACTTATACAGTTTAAAAAAACACAGAGGAAAAAACAATTGTTTCAATCTAATATGTCATGTAGTTTCCTGATTTTTACTCAATACTATTAGAATGGAGGGGGAGTATGGATGTTACTTTACAATAACAGCTTCTGATAACCTCTCTGCCATTTCACATCTCATCGATTCTACACATTTTACATTTTGATTGGTTTTGTTTTTCTATTTCCATTTTCAATATGGTGGTCCGCATTTTTTTTCACTATCTAACCACACATACAGTAACAATAATATTTCCAGCAACACTAACAATGTCCACTTGCAATAAAAAAAGCCCATGGGGTGGGGAGTGG
This sequence comes from Hirundo rustica, assembly GCF_015227805.2. Taxonomy (NCBI): domain Eukaryota; kingdom Metazoa; phylum Chordata; class Aves; order Passeriformes; family Hirundinidae; genus Hirundo; species Hirundo rustica. Next base: position 99,007,644 of record NC_053450.1, read on the forward strand.
GTTAGGCCTTTAAGATAATAACAATGTTATCTCCTTACCAAGGTCTTTAGCAGTGAGAAACATCTATATACATACAAACCAGAAATGTTCTGTGTTTGTGAAAAATATCTTAACTGCTAACAGAGCAACCATCACAACACTGATACTTATATCAAAACCTCTCTATCAGTGAAACATAGAGAATAGGAAACAGGTTCCTGCATAATCATTCAGTTCAGAAAGTTATTTTATATATGTGTACCTTAGTAGGTTAGCATGAGATCCTTGCTAATCCTTTAAACATTTAAAGAATACTTAGTCCTCAGCACTTGATTCAAAACACTGGTAATTGAACAAAAATGTGAAGTCCCTAAAACCACCCACAATACAGCAGTGAACAAGCCATTGAAAATCTAGGTAAAATATATAATTATTGTATGCTGAGAGACTGATGTTGTTCAATTATACTTGTGAAATTTTTAATATTGTAGTTAACTACATGTATACATTTTAAAGCTAATGGAATAGGTTAGGTAATAGGATTATTGTTACACTTCCTTTTTATATAAAATTCCCAACTTTTTTAATACAATAGTTTCAAAATATGTAAAGTATAACTCTTATGTCTGGACATGACACAGATGGGGAAATGCTGTGAGTAGAAGTTCTGCCTTTTATTAATAAAAAAATCTCCTCCAGTAGATGTTACAATCATAGTAACTGCTGCACTTTGTTTGAAAGTAGGCTGAAATGGCAGTGACCAAACCTGAAAAACAGTGACCAAACAACCGTAGGAAACAGGCAGTGGAGGAGCAGGGGATTTCCATAACCAAGGTGCAACTGGCACTGCAAGCCTGCTGCTTCCATGGTCTGTTCTCAGGGGTAGCAATGCTGAGGAGAGTGAGACACCACCCCGCGCCTCCCCCCCCCCCCCCCCCCCCCCCCCCCCCCGAGCTCTACTATTATAAAACATGGCATTGAAACTCAAGAGTTGGTTCATTTTAGCTGGTGAACTGACCATCACTACTTCTTCACCCATCTGTGCCCATCTATATCCGCTTCCCATGCTACCTGTACTACAAGTATTGTAAGGCAGCACCAACACATACTCTCATTGTGCCACATCTAAAAGAAATTAGAGCAGCATCTTGGTCTGTAATGTGGAGTCAAATTACCCAACAGATGCAATGAACTTTTTTTCCCTTTTACGTTCTGCTTAGGTTTTTGGAAAGTAAAAGACAAGAAGGCCTTTATGAGGAGATGGCAAAATCAGTCACAGGGAATGAGAACAGAAAAGAGATTTGAATTCTTGCTATGGCCATGAAACCATAATGGTATTAAAGAGAGAAATTATAAGATATACAGTGCCAGAATTCCAATCATAAATCTGAACTGTTTCCAGGGCCAAATATATTCAAATATTTTCGAAGTCCAAGTTCCCACACTAGCACTGAAATTCCCTTTCCTCTGTTTTGGACATATTATTCACACAAAAATACTGAAAGCTTTAAATTTAGGCCATGTCTAATACACTCAGAAAAGTTTAAACAAAGCAGCTACATCGGTGTTAAAGCACATTAATCACTCCTGCAGATGCATTCATTCAGAATCAAAGTAGTCTTGCTTCAAAGTAACTTAATCTGTAATTGCTATGGAGATTCACATCCTCAGAGAGAATTAAACTAGAGTAAATTAGGGATACCTTATTTATGCATGAGCGATTTCTCATAATGGTGTGTTATACAAAGGAACACTTCATAATGATTGCCAAGTAATTTTATTTTAAAAAATGTAAATGCTGGCATATATAGAAACAAGAAGTGAGAAGCTACTAATTAACAATTGTTTCTCTTAATGACCATTGAGGGATGCAACTGTCCCATCTTTAATTCCACACAATTAAACAATCTGATTCCACAGAATTAATAATGCCATTGGGCACGTTGGTGAAATACAAAAAAACCCACTCTCCTTTAATCTCCTTTAAACCATTAACAAAAGAAGAAAAATGAAAGTGGAAGGAAATTGGAAACAAAGGACAAATGTTACTTCTGCTTGCTCAGCAGCATAGCTCACATATGGTTCAAGCACAGCCCTTCCCTACAAGTGATGTGAATGTATCAGTTAGGAAGGCTAGGTAAGCTATTGCAGTGCTGAGATTGCTGTTGTCCCATTGCCCAGGGGCCCAACAATGCTCCAAGATCCTGCATGGCACAGAGATGAGACTTACTATAGTTCTCCAGATTTTCTTCTTTCCCCTTTCTAAATATGAGGGTTATAGTTCCCTATTTTCAGTCATTAGGGACTTCATCTCACTGCCATGACTTTTCAAATATGATAGTGGCTTAGCAACTTCCTCTGCCAGTTCCCTCTGAGCTCACAGATTAATATACTTGGGTCCCATGGACTTGAGCACATTCAGGCTCCTTAAGATAGTCTTGAACCTGATTCTCTCCTTCTGTGGGCTCAAGGTATTCATTCTCTCAATCCCTGCATCCCAGGGTGACGTGGCTGGGGCACTTGATGTTGAAGAGTGAGATGTAGAAGTTGTCAAGAACCTCAGTCTTCTCTTTGTTCAGGGTAGCCAGGTGTGCTATTTCCTATGGGAAGAGAGTCCAAGTTATTCTTAGTCTTTCTTTTGCTTGCAATGTATCTATGGAAACCCTTTCTGCTATCCTCAATATCCATGGCTGGACTCAATTCTATCTGGGCCTTGGCTTCCCTAAACTCATCCCTAACTTCCTGTACAATTCCCCTGTCTTCTTCCCAGGCCATCTGTTCTTGTTTCCACTTCCTGAAACTCCTTTTTTTTTTAAAAAAAAAAAATTTTTTTATTTTGTTTTTTTATTTTGTTTTGTTTTGTTTTTTTTCTCTCTGGGTTTGCTCAGCAGCTCCTTATCCATCCATGACGGCCTCCTAGCATTTTGGCTCCATTTCCTTCTTGTTGGATGCATTGTTCCTGACCTTGGAAGAGGTGATGCCTGAAATTTAGCCAGCGTTCTTGGGCCCCTTTGCCATCCAGGGCTCTATCCCATGGGACTGTTACGAGCAGGTTCCTTGAAGAGGCTAGAGTCTGCCAGGAAGTGAACTTGCTGTGTATCCTCTTCACTGTCTTGAAGTTCTTGAACAATTGTCCCCCTCCCCTTCCATTTTGTGATCCCTGCAGCCAAGGCTGCCTTGGACCACTGCATTCCCTACCAACTCCTCCTTCTTGGTGAGCACAAGGTCCAGTATGGCACCTTCTTTTTGGCTCTTCAATTGCTTGTGTAGAGAAATTGTTGTTGACACGTGAGGAACCTCAGGGCTTATGTCCTGCTGTGCTGTCCCTGCAACAGATACCAGGGTTGAAACCCCCCATGAGGACCAGGGCTTGCAAGCATGAGGCCACTTCTGTCTGCCTATACAGGGCTTCATCCACACCATCCTCCTGATTGGGTGGCCTGTAGCAGACCCCCACTACAACATCCCCTGAACCTACTCTCCCTCTACGCTTCCCCTACAAGCTCTTGGCTGGATCCTCATCCTTCCCCAGTCAGAGTTCCATACTCTCCATCTGGCTATTGACATAAGGCTACATCCCCTTCTCATGTCCCTTGCCTATCTTTCCTAAAAAGCCTAAAACCTTCCATTTAAAAACTCCAGTCATAGGAGCCATCCCATGCCACCACATCTCGATGATGCCCATGGTATCATATCCACACAAGCCTGCACACTTCTATAGCTCCTCTGGGTTTTTTTGCCATACTGCATGCATTTGTGTAGAGACATCTGAGCCAAAACCCAGATGAAGCTGACTCACTGGCTGGAGTATCTGGAATGCGTTTGCACTGCTACAGGCATCCATTAGAGATGTTGACAGCTGACTGTCAGGACTGGGAGGGATAGGTGCCCCCTCCCCTGACTAACCTAGTTTAAAACCCCCTGCACTAGTCTGGCAAGTCCCTGACCCAAGATGGTTTTTCTCTTTGTCAGATGATCCCCATCATTCCCTTGTAAACCAGAACTGGCAAACTGAGTCCCACAGTCAGAGTAAGCAAAACCATGATTTACCAATCATACCAGGATTTTATCAGTAAATTCACAGGATTAAAAAGTTTGGCTTATCAGGTAAAAACTGAAATCACTTTGGTTTTTAGACAGACAAGTTGTTAGCAATCGTATGTTGCAACACCACATTCTAATTATATCCTAGGGGGAAAAAATAATGAGTTGTTGAGCAGAGCTTTCTCAAACTTCCACTGTGCACTTGATTTTAGAGTCTGTGTGATGCCATTGTGTTTCAGCAGCACTACTGTCTTGGGTTAGAGGCCTGCTTGATCCTATTGCTGCCTGCTTGCTTACAAAAAGTGAGAGAACATTTACTGAGTGTTACTGAAGTACAAGAGAGAAGCAGAACAAGACTAGACAGAAGTATTTCCTTCTGATTGCTTTATTTGAGATACAAGGCACACTTTTTTCAATGGTTTTCTCTCTCAAAATGGTTACTCTTTCTGTGACTTAAAATCTCCATTGCTTCTCTAACACCTTCTGCTCATAGATAATAACCACAATGACCACTTGTTGATACAGCTACAAATCAATTAGTATTGCCTTTCCTCTTCCACATAGCAAGGCTGAAAGTTTACTCTCCAGTCTTACTGCTCTTACACTCATCTAGTGAAAGAAGTGTAAAACTACTTGAGTTTTTAGATTTTATTTGTGTAATAGTATTTAGTTTTAATTTTTTAAATCAAATTTTAATTGATAACTGGAGTGTAGCTTAAATACACTCTAGGTATCCCCACTAAAAACATGCCTGTTTTTACATACTTTACTTCTACATTTCATAAGAAAATTAGCTTATTTTTGACAAAAAGCAACCCCTTTTTTATTAATATTTTATACACAAATAGATTTAGTTACCAATAAAACAAAATTAATTTAAAATAATTATAACCCAAATATTTTGAAATATGCATAATCTGAAGAATGGGATTATGCAACTGCAAAAGTCAACAATTTTACAAATAAATTTCTTCAGAGGAGTTTAGTTTGCTATAGAACATTTCTTGTTGCAAAGTGCTTGTCCCTCTGATCTTAGGATACTTCTTTCTTAATGCATCTAGATTTCTGAAAACATAACTTTGAAAAAATATTGTAAAGACAGTTCTTTTAAGTAAAGTGTTAGAAGGAATTGCATCTACAGTCACCAATGCTAAACCCTGCACACAGGAAAACACATATAAACTAACTAAAACATAAACTAAAGTAAAATTGACATCAATTTTGTATGGCTGCATTCCCCACAAACTACTGCAACAAAGCACATATGATAGATAATGTGTAAATACAGATTTGTAAGCATTGAAATGCAGTGGAGGTTTTTTGACTGTTTCACTCCTTATTTACTAATGACACAGACAGGGAGTTAGTGCGCCATCTACAAGTTTGTGAATGACACCCAGCTACGTGATGTGGTCAACAACACTGGAGGGCAGGGAAGCCATCTAAAGGGACCTGGATGGGCTAGAGAGGTGGGCCTGTGCGAGCCCCATGAAGTTCAACAAGGCCATGTGCAAGGACCTGTGCCTGGGTTGGGCCAATCCCAAACATGGATACAAATTGAGGCATTAGTAGATTAAGACCAGCACTGCAAAGGAGAGCTTGGGGTTACTGGTGGATGAAATATTGGACATGTGTCAGCACAGTACGCTTGTGGCCCAAAAAGCCAAATGTATCCTGTTTCACATAAAAGGAAATGTGGCCAGCAGGTGGAGGGAGGTGATTCTGTTCCTCTCATGAGAGCCCACCTGGATTTTCAGCACAGGAAAAACATGGACTTGTTAGAGCGTGGTTGTTCAGCCTGGAGAAGAGAGGGCTCCAGGGAGTTATAGCAGCCTTCCAGAACCTAAAAGGGTTCTGGGCATGGAATTTTTATCAGGGTCTCTACTGATAGGACAAGTGGGAATGGTTTTAAACTAAAACTGGGTAGATTTAGGTTAGATGCAAGGAAGAAATTCTCCACTATGAGGGTGGAACAGGTTTCATAGAGAATCTGTGGATACCCCATCTCTGGAAATATTCACGCTCAGGCTGGTCAGGCTTTTGAGCAACTTTATGTAGTGAAAAATGAACCTGACTCAGACATAGAGATTGGACTAGATGATCTTTAAAGGCTCGATCCTACTCAAATCATTGTATGGTTTCATTATTCCAATGTTTAATGGAAGTTTCCTAAGGACTTTTTTTAAAAATACCTGGACTATTTGGTTTGAAACACCAACAGCACTTTCTAGCTTGCTCTGGTGTATAAATCTGAACAAAAGCCAAGCAGCAGTAGAGTGAGCAAGTTTAGGAAAGGAAACACTATAAACAGAAATTTCTCCCCTCTGCCACAGAGACAAGATGTGACAGCACTTGCATACTAGTTACATACATCATTATCTCATACTCCTTGACAATCTGAAACATGTCTCTGTGAACAAGTCCAGAGTTATCACTCCAGGACCTTCTGTATTCCTGTTTCCTCCCCCTGTGATCCCTGCAGGCAGGCATAGCCAGCACCTGCACAGTGACTGCAGCCCTCCCGCACTGAAGTGGGAAGCAGCTGCAACCTGCTATAACTGAGTGCAGAAAGCCTGTGGCTTGGTATAAGAGATTAAAGCGGCTTCCCAAGTGTGAGTATTGACAGAGCAACTCTTTTCTGTGTCACTCTATGGGGCATTCAGAAGGACAAATCCTGCCAAGTTACACAAGAGATCTGACAGCTTGTAGGTAGTAAATATTCACTTTTAACAGTACTAATTCATGTGCTTTGTGCACTGGAATTGTTCTGCTGTTTTCAATGGAGCCACTAGTATAAACAAGTACTCTGCAAAATAAGGAGGGGTTTTATGCCCTGTTTTTTATTTTCATTTGGGCCATTAATTAAAGTACAACTTACAGTAAAAATGGTATTTTAATGGCATGTGGTGCCTCAGAAAGGAACCTGTAGGACTCCTTTTGCCTCAAAGATCAAACATAAGGGAAGTTTATTAGTAATTTTATGTATGACTCAATTCAATGTTTAAGAAAATGTGCTCTAAAATTAAAGAAGGCTGTTAAATTATTTTTTTTATTATTATTATTATTTTAATTTTTTTTTTTATTATTTTTTTTTTTAGTTCTGATGTTTTCTGAAAGGCAGGACAGACCAGAAATATTTGCTCATAAATATCTGCAGATTGTGTTCTGGCTTCAGACTGACTCTCAAGAACCTATGAAATGCCACAAGGAATCTTTTTATTAGTAGCTCTGAAATCAGACAGTGTGTTTCCTAAAATTACTATCTCTTCTTCCAAAGCATCCAGTTCTATTTCATGTTGTAAAAATAAGGCTAGATGAAACTGCTGTATCAGAAGCTCAAGAAATTTTTAGCTGTTCAATGTTCACTTTATTACTTCAACATTTTTTGGTCACAGAATGAAGCAAGAAGCTGTGTGTTAATAAAGGAAGTCAGCCATATGCTTATCCATCCATGAGTTGAAAGAGTTTAATAGGTATCAATGTCCATTCCAAAAGAGCCAAACAACAAAATGTGTTGATGTTTCCATACAGGGCATATATTTGAGCTGAAACTCAATTTGAAGTTTTCTCAATTGAATTATGGGTCCATGGAGAGATTCAGTCAGGACTAGTGAGTTTTTAAAATAGACACTACCTATATATGTGATCTGTAAACTTCTTAGCTCTGTAGGAATAAGGAAAAAAGGAAATATGAATCTTAAATTTCTTAACCTAATCTTAGAAATAGCATATCTCCTCCATGTTATAAAACATATTTCTGAGCACCACAGAAGGGCTGGTCTGTTGGGTAGTCTTTACATGTAACTTGATGTTTGGTTCCCACATCTTTCATGGTATCCTTGTGTGGGACTACCCCAGTAAAATAACACTGTGTTGAAACAGCTCGTGAACTATACACAGACTATTTCATTAGCATAAAACACATATATTAGTGCAGTTGCAGTTATTTTAATTTCCTGATTTTTGAGTTCATTGTCCTCACTGGGCTAATGCTATATTGGATGTGTATTTGCATATCTTGTTTCGCATAGTGTGTTTGCATTATGTTATTAGTCTCCATTTAAAATACATGCTCTCATTTCTTACTGCACAGCAATTCTGTTCAAAAACTTTACAAGGTAGCAGATGTACTACAGATCTGGGAAGAGCTGATCAAAGCATGACACATTCCCATCCATAAGCACAGTGAGTTGCAGGCAGTCATTCAACAACTATTGGGTAGTTGGTAAAATATTCACCAACTAATTGATAAACCAGGGGTGTTGCCATGCTTATCTGAAATATGCCAGTACTTTTTCCCAACCCATCATTCACTTCTTACAGAGGTATATGTATCTCCACTGTAATGCGCATTTCTGGGAGGAGGTAAAGATGGTAGCTGTATGAATGTCTTATTTTTCACATGTAAGATTCAATATTCTTTGTCTTTTTTTCAGGCAACTATTTACAAGACTGGAATAGATGCTTCCTGATACTTAGGAGGGGGGTGGTGGTTTTTTTGTTTTGTTTTGTTTTGTTGGTTGTGGTGGTTTTTTTGTTTTGTTTTGTTTTGTTTTGTTGGTTGTGGTGGTTTTTTTGTTTGTTTTTGTTTTGGTTTTGGTTTTTTTTTTGTTTTTTTTCCTGTTAGTTTTTTAACAGATAAGAAATGGAAAAAACATGTAGCATGCCTGCCTCCTTCAGACTGTCTTTTCTGGAGAATAATGCTTTGATACTTCTAGATATTTGCAGGGAGAAAAAGAAAGCATTGTAAAAGGAAAACGAAATTGCAGCTCATTTTCTATTTTCCACTCTGTAGCTCTGGAGTTAAAAAAACCTGGAATACAGAATTATAGAGGGGCTTTCTGTTGGTTTGTTTTAATAGCAACACTTTACAGAACACTTGATGTGAAGGGGACAATTCACAAGAATATGGGAATGATCTCTCAGGTTTACCTGTTATAGCACTGAGCTGCCATTACCCAGAAGGAAAAAACGCTGTTCTCATCTCTTTAAGAAGTAAAGCAAACACTTATTATTGGCACTGACCACCAGCAGCCCTGCCAAAGGGATGCTGTAGTGTTATTCTTCACATTGGTGTTAGGGTAGCACCTGCTGGGAGTTCCCCTTCATCCCTCAGATTTACACAGTCACAAAACTTCTGGGATGAAACTCTGGCCTACTGGGATGTGCTAGCCATAGACTGCTGGATATTTATTGGACACTATTTCCCCAACCTCTTTTTTTAAAAATCATTATTATAATTATAGATTAGTTGCATTACTGAAATAAAAGATAATACAGCTTCTTATAAGTACAGATGGTGAAGGGAGATCTGCTATATATAAATATAACTCCTGAGGTTATATTTCAAAAAGATCTTAGCAAAAGAGAAGACTCAAAAGCACTATAATCAACTGCAAAGCAATGCTATCTGAGATGACTATACACTGTGTAATGAATGCAGAGACTTGTGACACATACAAGATATAAATATACAAATCATGATATAATTATCAGTCTTACCTCAACCCTGAATATAAGGGCAACCAAGAGTATCATACGTGTGTTTCATAGTACTGTGAGGACATAATTTTAGACACAATTTTTATGAGTATAATAAGGAATGTGCTCACCTAAGGGTCAAAATAGAAGACACCCAAGCACCAGAACCTGGCATACCTGAGACTTGATTAGCAAAACTGACTGCAAATAGACACACAGTTTATCATTTAAAGATGGAAGACTGGCAAGAAAAAGAAAAAAAAGTGCAAATGGTGTTGGTGAGGAGTGCAACAGAATAAAAGCACATGACATAAACAAGGAAAGGTGAAGGAGTAAGACAGCTCACAGATTTTGAATGTGTCCTTCAGGAGCTCTCAAGTCAGACTTTGACAACTGAGAACCATCAGATACTGTAAACAACATTGTCATTTTCAGCATCAGCTTTGGGGGAGTGTGCACTTATAACCAACTTTAAACTGATTGTTAAAGACCAGGTTTTGTATGCAAACTGATGAGATTAATATTATGCAAGATTTAACCACTAACATGAAGTAAACTACTATTTTTTAATTCAGTAATATTAAATTTTACAGTGTAAAACTCACCTAATTTGACAGTCTTCTGAACACTCCCATCACAGACATCTCTGATTCCCTTAGTGACAGAAATGCTTTTAGTTGCAACAACTTAGTAAGTAGGAAGTGGTCCTTGCATATATTAAAGCCAGCTCAATGGGAGATAGATTAAGTCCTGAGAGAAGAAACTTAGCAGTGGATAAGGGAGAGGAGAAAGTGCTGAATTTTACTCCTTTGCTACATGACTCCACCATGCAAATCAAGGCAGGTCTGTGGCATCACTTACTAACACTGGACCTTGTTTAATAAAATGGTGACACATACTGAACTTCTTTGGTGCTGTTTTTGATGTGGAATCAAGGCACTTGGCAGTAGTGTGATTAAAGACAGGCAAGGTCTTTAAGGAATTTGTTCTGGAGGCAAAGAAGTATAACAAATGAGAATGCACTTTAACAAAAAAGCAATATAAATAATGACACTAGCTCACAGTCAGCTGAACAAGAGTAAGAAGTAGAACTGACCCTTAGTCAATCTCTTGGGGAGTAACACTCACGTGATGTGGACAAAGACACATTTCTTTAAGTTTACATCACTCATTCTGTGTTTCCTCACTATTAATTAAAGGAAAATCTATTAATTTAGAAATAATTCATCTTACTATCAGAAAATATGTGTGTAAAAACTACCATGCACAATAAATACTCCTGTACAGCAAAAATATAATACAGTACAAACCCAATGTAATTTGGAAAAAGCTGTCAGTCTCACAGCACTACTATTCTAAGACATTTTTTGATTCAGACTTATCTCCTGAGAAGATTATTAAATCTTCCTAGTGCACCCATTCTTCTACTCTGTATAAATGATAAATCTCCATTATATTGTTTGGGTTTTTTTCTCTGAAACCTGACTGCAATTATACATCACTGTCCTTGTACTAAATATTCTTAGTTCTTTAGTTTATTTTATGGGCTACATCAATCCTACCTAACATTGTCATGCCTTTGAATGTAAATCTTGTGGAAAATCCTTTCAGGAGGCTTCAGGAAGTCTTCCTTCATTTCCATTGCAACATTCCTGGGCAAAAGGCTCATCAAGAGACGTTCCTAAAAGAAAGCATAAGCATTAGTTTTGTGGTATCGTGTGTGACAATTTTGCAAAAGTTTTAAACTAGCAAATTGGATCATTATCATGGGTTGGCACAATTTTGTTTTCTGGTTATAGAGAAATGTGAAACGTTTTTCCCTGCCATGACTGTGGAATGATTTTGGCAAGGGAGGACAGGGACGTATCAAAAAGCTAGCCAAGATATTGGCAACTAGGTTGACCAATAAGGAATGTCAATATGACTTTGGAAAGGACATTTAAAACTAATCTGCAGCAGATCAGTCACTCTCTCACTTCAGAATCAGCCATGAGATAACATCAGAGGTGGCGGGCAGGCCTGGGTCGGGCCCTGCTGCCCTTCTGGGCGTCCGGGCCAGGCCTGGCTGGGTCTCAGGGCTGCTGCCTACACAGAGGGGGCCTGAGCTGGCTGAGCCCTTTTCCCCTGCTTGCTGGCAGGGAAGAGGGGTGGCTGCAGTTTGGCAGTGTTGACCACGTGCGCGGGACCGCCGCAGAAGGGGCCAAGCCATGGCCCAGCTTAATCGCCACTGGCAGCAGAGAAAGCAAGCCTGCAGCTTCATAAAAACTTTAGGCTGAGCCACCCTGGATGAGACCAAGGGGTGGAAAAAAGGACATCTACCAGCTTCTTCTATCAGCACAGTTTTGCATTTTCTTCAACCTCATGCAGCCTGGGGCCTGCATATGGCCTGTGCAGGCCCAGGCAGATTTAAACGTTTCCTAGCAACATGGAACTTTTAAAGCACAATTCTCCCTTGAGAGAAAGAAGAAAGAAAACAGAGGGTACGTAGAACAGACACCGAATGAAGTCAGTAGATTAGGAGTGAAAGAACTAATAATATGAAAAAGTGGACATTTTTAACTGGACTTCTCTAAGGTAAACTATGGAGAGGAGAAATGGACTGTTCTTTGTAGCATCTTAGTGTTGTTGGGGAAAATGCTACTTGTAATTAAAATCAAGGACTGATGTAACTGAGATTTATTTAAGAATTTTAAAGCTCCCGCTCCTAGGTTAAAAGGAGGTCTCAGCCTTTGAGACAAAGATGATTTTAGACTAGAAGAAGTATTCGTAAATAGTACCCCAGATACACTGAGAAGCCTTGCTGATAGAATACCACAGTCTGCGAAAACTCTGGGCGGCAGCAGATGTGTGACATTGGGAGCACTGGACTATTTTGTCTTGTGGCAAATGTCTTCATGAAAAGATCTTAGAGAGACTCTTCTCCTAAAGTAATGAGTGATTATGTCTAAATAGTGAAACTGACTGAAGAACTCAAGTTGTGTCTTTCTATGTTGTTTAATAAGAAAGTTAATAGTTTATAAGAGGAGAGAAGCATGTTTTAAAGTGTCATTCTGTTTTAGTTTAGGTTTTCTTTTTTCTCAACTTTTTTAATCATTCTTTTAGTGTGTGTTAATAAAATTATTTTTGTTCATTTTTAAGCTTAAGCCTGCTTTGTTTTTTCTCCTAATCTCTCCCTCCCACATAAAAAGAATAAATACTAAAACCCCTACAATAATCTTTTCTTAATCTGCTTCCTCAAAATGTCTGCTGCATAAATAACACAAACCATTTATCTCAAACTCCTGCAAACTGTGTGGGTGTCTTTTTTAAAGTCTTCTGCACTAAAAAAAACCCCAACATCAACAACAAAAACAACAACAAAAAACCCCACCCAAAATTAAAAACAAACCAGAAAAAATAAACCTACACAGAAAAAGTCAGCTTCAAGAGAATATAATTGTATATTTTTCATTAACATCATGGTTCTTCTAATAATAACAACTTACTTATTCTTAGCCGCATTTATCTGTCTAGAAAAGACTTTCCAGGATCATTTGCTATCCTTTTGTGTGTCTTACTTCTTCCTGGATATAATGAAACTCTTACATTACAAGGACTATGACATCTGGTTATTAAGCAGTGAGAGTGGATGATGGATTTTTCCACTGTCAAATTCAGTGGAACAGTATGCACAGTTTTAATGGCATCTTAGCCAGTGTGGCAATGTCTTTAATGAACTGCATCAGTACAAAACCCTGGCTAAACTTCTTCTTGCTATACTCACACAGAAATTTTTGTCATGGTTCACTGACCTGCATAAAAAGGGTTGCTAATATTATGGATCTGGTCAGTATTGACTATAAAGGCCCATGTAGTTTTTCCACATATTCTGGCCCATTCACAGGTGCCAACTGGAAAATCTGCAGCTGCTGTTCTTATGTGTTGTAAGGTGTCCTTAGATTCTTACTCAAGTTGTGTTTTCACCAAGAAAATTCTTGCCATTTAAAATGCATTTCCAAGTTTATCCATCAGGCATGCTAGTTTCAACCATGGCAATAGTCGGAATGAATTCACATAACCACATCTGATCTGATTCAGGAATCTCAGGTAGCAGACAACAACGGATGAGGCTAGAGTGAGGAATGTGTACCCTTGGTGGAAGAGGATTAGGTCATTGAATAATTAAGTAAATTGGATAGATGTAAGTACATGGTTCCTGACAGGACACTCCACAAGTGAGTTGTCAGATGTTACTGTAAGGCCACTCCTGACAGTCAAATATGGTGACTGGGAGAAGTGATGCAAGACTGCAGAAAGAAAATGTCACTTCTCTAGCCAAGAAGGGCAAGAAGGAGGACCTGGGGAACTGCAGGCCAGTCAGTTTCACCTTGGGTCCTGAAAGTGATGAAGTATCTCATCCTGTAAACCAAGGTTGTTAGACCAGATGAGTTCCAGAGTTCCCTTCCTGCCTCAATTATTCTATGATTCTGTTACCTGAAAACTGAGAACCACTGTAATGGCAGCTGCAAGATGTCAAGGAAGTGCAGAGAAGGCCCAACCACATCCTCATTTTAATTGATATTAAATAAATAAGGAGCAAAAATTAACACTGAGAAGAGGGTATCTGCAAGTGCTTTTGTGTTGCTAACATGCACGCATTCACCAGATAAAGCCATCAAATAATTTTCAAAGTTTATTCATAGGGGTTTTTACTTAACAGTTTTTTTCTGGGAGACACATTGAAACAAGAATAAGTTAAATTTTGCAGAACTGCCCTGGTGAACTTTAGGCTAAAATTCAGTCACACTGTTTGTAGTGTCACATTGTCTTGAGGCTAAGAATTAGCTAACTCTGTTTCCTGTTCTTCTACTATATATATATAGCAGGACATTCCTTCCTGCCACAGAAGGACTTACCTGCTCTGTCCATCAGCTGGTGCATAGCTCCGGACATTGTCCCCCCTCACAGGAATTGGTGAGATAACCCAGGCTGGACAGATGTCCAGCAGTGAGTTACCTCTGGCACCATGGAGGTTAGATCCCCAGCTGACAATAAACATCTCACCTTTAGAGCAAGATGTAGAGACATAAGCTAGGAATTCCTGACTGAGAGACACATTAGTAACTATAAAAGCAACACAAATTTTCATGAAGGTAGAAGCCTCCTATGCACACCCTGGAAATATGCAAGACTTCTCCCATGAGTTTGGATCCAAATTCTGCAGTTACTTTCCTGGGAATTGAGAGGAATGATCCTATGTGTGCCCCATCAACAACTGGATGCTAAGCGACATGGAATCCTAATCTATACTATTTTTTCACTAGCTGTAATATTAGCTACCTCAGCTGTGCACTGTTATCTACTAGTAGTGTTTCTTTGGTTTAACTTTTATAGTAATTCATCTGTTGAAGTCTTATGTCTGTTAAATTTGTCTTATGTCAATTAAATAAATAATTCATTTTGTAATAGACCTAATCAACTATTATTAAGAACCAGTGAGCAAGAGTGATCTAGGGTGCAGGCTACTCCAAACAGAGCTACTGCCAGAAATCTGAGTCAAAGGCAGGACTTGTTTAAGCTCTCCTCTACATTTGTAACAATGTACACCAAGAATATTACAAAGAATATTATGGAATGATAATATTGATTGATGATATTGAATCATGATTTTAAAGAGTTAATATTTTAGCTAAGGGTTAGAAACAATTTATATTGATCAAGATGTAAGTTAGATTAGTAAATGGTAGGTTAATGATTATTAGATGCCTAAGCTAGAGCTAACTTATATTATGAGCTTGTTTATAGAAAAAGTGGAGTAAGTGAACCATCATAAGAACAGATTGAAACCAGTAAGAACAATGGCCAGCACCTGGACCTCATATCAATCAATCACGAAGCAGGGTACCTTGGATCGTGCCAGAAGGCCACAGAGACCTGATGAAGACTCTCCTGAGTTCATCCTTTGAGACCACTGACACAATTCAAGACCACCCACCCCAATTCAAGAGAAGAATTGCGCACACGTGAGGGACTAATAGCCTCATTTTAATACAGAGTGCGGGTGGAAGGCGCTGGGGTTATGCTTATGTATTTTATTTAAGATCTTGGAAAATAAATAGAGAGCAAAGCGCCTTGTTCAGGGCGGCCATGCCTTTCAGAGATTACTCCCATGCCACCCGCCAGTGAATAAACATACCACTTTCTAACTTTAATTAGTTAGAGGGTCTTTGTCCGTGACTATATTGGTTTTCAACAACTCAATATAATATTGATGACTGACACTTTACACATGTAGCAATTTCTAATTAACCAAAGTATCTACATGACTAAAAATGGTTATTCACTGCAAATTTTATGTTGATTTAATTAAGTACACTTATATTTCTGCAGCAGAATTGTATTTTGGGTTACAAATACAAAACAAGTATTTTGTCCACAGTGGATCTTATGAAGCTCTGTTGATAGCTACTTATGTCTTAAAGTTGATTCACTGTGTTAAAAGAAAAACTGGGGTTATAAAATGAACTGACCACCTCTCAGACAATAGAGAACCTATACAAGAGAGGAATTTGGACTGATGGTTAAATTCTCTGGTGCTTAAGATGGCAGAAGTGATGCGGGAATTTCATAAGTACTGCTCTGGATGAGAAATTTACAATGTCTGATAAGGACTAAATTTTCTATGAAGCTTGTTTTTCAGTGAACGCATCAAACAAGATCACCATTTTGCTGAAATGGATTAGTAAATTTCAAAACTGTTATGGAGAGACTGGGTTTTAGACTTCTGTTTCCTAGAAAGTCAGATTTAACCAGACAAAAAAGCAAACAAAAAATATACTGACAGACTCTTCCAGAGAGCAGTACTAGCTGAGTAGTTCTCCAATGGCCTGCAAACACAATTACAATACGTGAATAAAAACCTCACAGATAATGTCTGTAGTGCATGGCAAATAAAATGGAATCCAGGGAAGTAATAAGAATCATTACCGTGAAGGCAGCATTGGAGAGCTGTTGGATGCAGCATCTGACAGCATCGAAATGTGCAGATGTCAGATGTATAAAGGGAGGCTATAAAAATAATGATTCCTACACATGTTAGGTTGATTACAACAAAACCTGAAGGGAGCATAAGAAAATACTCTATCAAATTGCAATGGCTTGCTTTTTTCATTAGAGATCAGGGAAAAAAATATTACTGATGAAGAATTATCGAGTCTATACAAAGAGGGCTGGCAGACTCAGACTCACCAAATGAGGAAAGACTCAGTTATGATTTCCTCAAAGGGCATCCACTGCTGACCTGTCAGACCAAGAAGGGAAGCAGGAGCATGACTGTAAGGATTTGTCCCTGAAGAGGAGACTGGAAAATGTAAGAAAGAGCCCTGCAATGTAAATTATAAAAACTTACTTACTGAAAGTAAGTGAAAGACACCATCCAGCTCTCTAGGAAGAATATAAGAAAAGTCTCTTATATTTACAGCAAAATCTCATCTGTCAAGCAAAGCAGTATTGCCCTTCAGGTCAGCCTAAGGAATGCTGAAGGACTCAGTTTTGGAGCAGCAGGAGTGAATTCATGTATGCAAAATATAGGTGCTGGAAGGTTTGGTAAAGGGCTCTGCCTGGATGTCTATTCAGCAAGTCCTACAGTTTTTTGTTCAGTTTTTAAATTTGCATCTGTATCGTTGATCTGATTATAAAAATAATCTGGAAAACAGGCTAAAAGGAAAACTAGGTGTGTAGCATAGTGCATTGAATGGAACAAGTGACAAAATTAATGGAAGACCATTCATATTTATGGTGACATTCATGCTTGAGTGGTTGTTACCTCTAACAGGGATGAGTGATGACAGGAAAAACTAGAAAGCGTAACACAGGGATCACTAATCAATTAGTAACAACTTTTACCAAAATAAAACAACACTTATGTTGCAAACCTTCTAACTGGTCACAAATTATTTTGTGTTGAGGTAGCCTCAACATGTGACATATTCCTAAACACAAGTTCCAGTAGAAACAAAATATTTCTACATTTTATTTTTCATCAGTGATCCACAATGTTTTTAAGGATTATTACAGCTGTTTTCCACACAGAACATTAAATTTTGTCCACACAACCAACTTACACTATTTTAGGAATTTGGAACTCTTTTCCTGCTGTGAATCTTCACTCAGCATTAAAATGGTCTAAAGTGCAACCATATGCTGAAAAAAAAAAATCTTTTCAGATACTGTAATTGTCAGTCA
Organism: Hirundo rustica; assembly: GCF_015227805.2. Lineage (NCBI taxonomy): Eukaryota > Metazoa > Chordata > Aves > Passeriformes > Hirundinidae > Hirundo > Hirundo rustica. Next base: position 99,025,371 of record NC_053450.1, read on the forward strand.
ATGATTTTGCATTCCTTTCAGAAATCTCACTAAGAAAATAAAAGAAAAAGGAAAAGAAAATGATAGATGAGGACCTAGATCTCCTAGATCTCATTTTACATTCCCATTACTATTCTGGGATTTAAATGCCAAACTGGACTGCCTCTGCCATTTGTGTCATCCTGATTATTAATGATTACTGCACTAGTGTAACAACATGGGGTTTAGGTGGTGGTTGCTGCTACCAGTTTCCCAATAAGCATCTCCTGTGGAAAGGGCGCTTGGGCAGGTATTCGGGTACAGCAGTCAAGTCCACACACCACACACACACACACCACGGCTAGCTCAGCAAAGAGAGATAGAAAGGTCTTTTGTATGATAAATTCCAGCGAAGGTTTATTCCAGCATGCCAAAGGGGATCAGGGACAAAAGACCAGGCCATGTGGTGTCTGCAAGGTTAAGTAGGGGTCAGTGACCAATGATCTGAGGGTATGGGGGTGGTACAAAGGGCAGGGCAGAGGGCATTGCCCTATAGAGAAGATGGGGCCAGCCACCAGGGATACCACAATCAATGGGGAAACAGGGAAGGGAGAAACCACAAGAATTAGGGGAGAACGAGATGGGGTAGATCACTTAGTGTTGCAAGACACTTCAGGGAAAGTCTTTTCTTTCCACTTAGGTGGAGACTCTATGGTATATTCTTCCAGGTCAAGGTCCTCAGGATTACCCTGAGGGGTTCAAAGGATTCCACACAATAGCAATGAAGACTTAGCTATTTTTGAAAAGGATGGTCAATTTAGAAAAACATTCAAATTTCTTTCTCTCACAGCAATGGAGCATCACTAGCAAATAGAGGGGGAACAAACATTCATTGACCCCAAGGCAAGTCAAAATGTGCATACCAAACCAGTTAGGAATTGCTCAGTATTACCTTGGCACTATTCAACAACTAGTCCTATTATGCACATGACAAAGAAGGAAAATATGCAAACGCAGTGAAATAGATAAGAAAAAAGTGTTTCCATTGTTAATGGACAAAAAGATCCTATATTACTACTTGGAGCATTCTCAACCCTATTTACAAGTACATAAACCTGGACTTCAACTTTCATTCTGGGTTGGACCCAAGGAAAAATTTACATAGTTATTCAAGACTTGACTAGACAAAGCCACAGTTGGCCAGACCTGCTGGTCCTGGTCCTGGTGTCACTGGAGGTCCTGCTTTGAGGGTGTGGGAGGTCCTGCTTTGAAGATCTTGCTATTTCACCACACACAAGTGGGGCTTCTAAAATAGAAGAGATGCTCAAGGCTCAGCACCCCCTAGGAGTTGTGTGATTTCTCATTTCTGAGAAGGAAGAGGAAAGAAGCAAGCAGACACTACTGAAGGAAGAAAACCCCTCCTCATCTGCATGCTCTATTCTGCCCCAACACTCTCTTCAGCTTTCTCCAATTTGGAGGCTTCTCACCACAACTCCTTCTTCTGCCCCCATCCCTGCCCTGGACAGCCTATCCCACCAGTATCCTGGCTCTGCTTTTATGGGAGTCCCCAGTACATATTCCTAATACATTTCTTGTGCCTGCCGCCAAATGAAGATGCCTGTCCCCTTCCCATTTTGAAAATCATACTCTTTTCTCATTTTACTGCTCATTTCAAACACTTACAAGTTACTCAAAGTCCTTGATTTGGAATCATTTGATGCAGTTGCCCAAACATTATGCAGTTATTCCTATTGTACAAAATTACTCATTTTGACATCTGTATGGGAGATGACTGTGATACATTTTCAAATTCTTTCAGCAGGCTGTAAATGAATTCAAACCCCCTTCATCAGAAAAGAAGGCTCAAAAGCATATAAATGTCTTAAATGTGCTTTTAGCAAGCATCCTCTTCTTTCTTTCCAGTTGCCCAGTGTGCAGTTGAAAGACGTCTTACAAATGTCTACCCAAAAACTGGGTACATTTGATATGCTTCCCCATGCTAAGTTGTATTCCTGCAGTTTATCATGTGACATATAAAGAAAACAAAATGGAAATACTATTTTTAGTCAGAGCAGACTTCTTTATCAACGGAAACAGTTGTCATTTTTTTTTTCTGAAATAAGCAACCAAGCTGAGAGAAGCAACCAAGGGAACTGTAGCATTGACTCAGAGCTGCAGGTTCTTGTGTTTCTCTGGTTCCTTGAAGGTCATTGCTCATTGTCCTCTCATCCTACTGTACATGAACATCTGCTGGAATTTATTTTGAGAATGAAGTTACAGTCTGGAAGAGCCACGTAGGAAACTGTACTGCTTTGCAGGTTTTTCAATCTCATGAGAACAAGGCTATAATGGATACAACTCCATCTCTTTCAGCCAGCTTCATTAAACTTTTTCTGAACTCCTCCTTCCCACCAGCATGCTGGCACTGCCCTCTGTCCTACATTACAATGTAAGATGCGCCCAAAGTATGTATTCTATCACCATCTACATGAGCTGTTGAAAATACGTTGGGCAGTGTTTCCCTTGCCCCCTCCCTCCAGACTATCTTCTGTTAATGGACCATCAATGCCCTTGCTGCATGACTCATAGATAACTCCCTACGGGAGCTCCCTCTGTTTAATGGGCAATCAAGGACCCATTACAAGACTGATAAAATTATATCAGCCCATTGTGAGATGCTCTGCACAGGGGGAGGAGCCAAGCGTTCCCACCTGGATATAATCTGGCATTTGGGACAGCACAGGCAGCCTTACCCACTGGATTCCCAGAGGATAAGAGCTACCAGACCTTTCTGCAGGAACACTGCTTCAACAAGACCACTTCACCTGGACTGCTACCACCACGGTTTCAGGTTGTATTCTGACTCTGTCAGTGATCTTTTGTACTGTTGCATGTGTTTTATTTTATTTTACCTTTTTTTTTTTCTCTCCTATTAAATTGTTTTTTCTGACTTGGAATCTCTCGCTGGTTTTGCCTTCAAGCCAGCATACCTTCATCCATCAGGGAGTCTGAGCCCCACACCTGGATGGCAGAGAGATTTGTCTTGTGGAACTTGCTCTAAGTGGGACTTGGAGATTCTCAGTCTCATGCTGGGGAAGGCAGTAAATCTGGATGGCACTCCAGTTCCTGGTCCTTTTTCACCCTCCCTAGCACTGAACCACCTTATTCAGGACAGACTTTGTGCCCATGTTACCTTGTTTTTTGTATTTTTCAAAGTGACTTTAGGAAGGAAGGAAGTAAAAAAAAAAAAAAAAAAAAAAAAAAAGACTTGTGACAAAACCAGATTTGACATATTTGTTTCTCAGCTGATAAAACATACATATTTTTGTTTGTCATAGTGACATTTCAATGATGATGACAAATAGGAAAAGAAGCTCACAAAAGAAAGGAGATTTTGATAATCTACTCTACAAAATTATTTTACAATATGGAACATGAAATTTAACCCAACAATTTTTGCATTCTATCACAGATCTTTTGTTATTGCTATACTTAAGAGGAAAGTGCCACCATATTTTAAAACAAATTTTTCTCCCTAGAGAAGACAAGAATCAGACATGTATGTAAAACATTAATAAGACTGTTTCAGAGTCAATTCATCTATATAATTTTGAGATTGAGTTTATAGTTAGTAACCAGGGTCTCCAAAGTACATCCTAAATATTGCCACCTGCTACCTAATAATACCATGATACCATGCTCAATTTTGTATAATTTTAAAAGCTACATCTTAGTGGGTTCACAATCTCTGTCACCCTTACATTACACTTACAGCAATTTTAATTCCCTTTAAGGAAAAAACACAAAAAGGAGAGTGAAAAGAAGCTTAATGCAATGCATGGAATTGTTTATACTTCTTTTTATACTTCATTGTTTATACAATGCATTAGGATTTGTTTATACTTCTTGTAAGCTGCAAAAAAAAATGCAGCAGATTTCATTAGTGAATTGTTGGAAATTCAACTATGTTATGCCCTTTCTTCCAACAAAGTACATGAAATAGCACTGTTAAGGATAGTGATGTTCCCGAAGCCACAAGGTGGCAATGTTTCAGAACAGTCCTGAGATTTCTTGGAAAATTCTATTTATCAGAAAGTCATTAGTACAACAGCAATCTTGATAGTCTGTCCCTAAAAGACCAGATATCTAATGCACAGATTTTGAGTAGTAAGAGAAAGGCTAAAAACACAGTTACGGTAGATGATCAATCCACTCTGTATGAACTGCATGGTGCATTTAGTCTGAAAACAACTATAACAGACCAATTTGACATCTTTCTATGGTTAAGTGACCATTTTTGTTTACATAAAGGAAAGGAAGGATGCATCAGCAGAATAGTTTATTGAGGCATTGATAGTTTCCACATGGAACATTGTTAGTCACAATGGAGATGGTAAGGCTGTGGGAAAAAATTAGGAGAACATGAAGTCTTGGATAAAACAGAAGGTAATGGGCTCATGGAGTGCAGAAGTATTGGGATGGAGAGTGAGCATAAAGAATCCATAAAACTGCTTGCATGTATAAAGTTCACAAGACAGCATTCAAGAAGTCACATCATAAGAATGAGAAAAACTGGGTAGCACATTGTACTTTTCAGGTACCATCCAGAAAAACACATGAGCTAAATAAGTGTCAGGGATTGAAATGGTTCATGCCCTAAACCTTGCTATGAAGGAGTTTTACCCACTATAGCAAAAACTGTATAAAGAAGCTAGAACCACAGAAGCCCACCCCTCCTTGAAGATGCCTGACTAGAACTTTGGACTATGAGTTAAGCCGCCCAGATAAGATAAAGTGGACGCTATTGCTCAGTCATCTCAGGCTGAGGGAGAAGAATGCATCCCCAAGAGTGCCAAACCCAGCAGCTGCACTGAGAATCATCTCTTTCAGAGTTTGGGAAGGGGGAGAGCACAGCCCACAGAGGTTTACCCAGACTCCCCCTGCAACTGAGGGTGGAGGAAGAAGTTTCAGGTCCATGACATAACCTCTGCTTAGAAGGCACTGAACACCCATCCTCCCTTAAACAAATTGGCCCAGCTGTGAAGCCCCCAACCCCACAGGTCACATCCATGGGACATTCACATGGGTGGCAGCTGAGAGGGTGCCATAATCCATCAAAGACCCCCCCAAGCATTCCCCATACTTATTCCAAGACCACACATGATGCAAAATGATGCAAAGTGATGCAACAGACCCAGAGTCTGCTGCAAGAGACTCTGTCAAACTGCACCCCCCACCCCAACTCCCACCTAGGGGGAAGTACCTGGACATTCCCACCTGGCCTGACCATATCTTAATTCATCAGCTTCTATACTTTTCAAGGGAACCTTCGCCACTAAGAAGACCAGCTGGAGAGGATCAACAGGATGATGGTGGGATGCACGGAGTGGTGATATTTTCTTTATTCTGTCTCTGTGACTGTCTTTCTATCCTCTCACCTCTTTTCTATTTCTTTCTCTTCCTTTCTCTTTCTCTGTCTCTCTCTCATATTTGCTATCAAATAAAATCTATACTATTAACGCAGATATATTGTGATCGGGATGCGCAAAGCAATCACATGAGAGACGAAAGATTTCGCAGGGCAGAGTTCCTCTCAGAGAGCACAAGGCTGAGCCAAGGCAGAGAGCCCTCTGCCTGTTTATTTCTTACTTTTTATACATTTGTGGGTCTGGCTGAAGATTGGCTTTTGGAGTTATCACCTCCCAGCCGAATGGCCAGACCAACTGTCAGTTACAATTGTTTTCAGGTTAGAAATATGCAAACAAAGGACAGAGAATGAAAAACAAAGGATTTGTTTATGTTACATGTGTGAGAAAAAGTAAAAACTGCTCCTAATATTGTACAGTAGCTAAAAAGTCTGACTCCATTGTATGAACAATCAAAAGGCTTTTAAAACCTCAGAAAAACCAGGGTGACAATATATGATCTTGTTTGTACCTTAATTTGGGCAGAGGGATTTCTAATAATTTTAAAGCTGGACTGTAACAATAAGTTGGAAACCTCTGCATGTAAAGTGTGGGGCTTCTTTTGAGAGAACAGACAATCGTTGATGGCAAAAGGCAAGAGCCTGCTCTTTGTCTGGAGGGGGGGAATTATAGCTTTATTTAGTCCAGAGCTCCTTTAGCTCCTTCCCCGTCCCCATTCCGATGCCAAAGAGACTGCCCCACCTCCATCCCAGGGCTTTTATCCAGGGGGCAGGGCCTAAAGGCAGGGACAAACCACTACCCAATCAGGGACAAGGTGGAAGCGGAACAGAGTTGGGTCACATTCCAGTGTGGGAGGATGGGCACAGCCGAGCAGGGACAAACCATGTGATACAGTTTCCAGGGAACAGAAGAAATATTACAAAACCCAATATACAAATGAAATACCATATAAACCCAATTAATGCTCTGCAACAGTAAAGAAACCTCAGATACTCTCTGATCACAGACTTACTATGGAATATGTACATGACACTATCCTAAAAAGGCAAGTGTGTTTTCTGAAAGGACTAGAAGATTAATAGTAGGCAAAGAGGAGATCATCTCTACAAATCTTGTTGAAATAGGAATGAGAGCTGAGAAAGGTTATGAGAATAAACAAGAAAACTGAAAGCATAAAAAGCACAAACTGTCGTCTTACTGATCCTCGTATCAATTAAACCAGAGTGCTCTAGAAATAAATTGATAAAGATTAATCATCTTAAAGGCTAGCTAACAGTTGGTACCAGATATAAACTGGCAATGAATAAATCATGCAGCATCCAAACTACTGTTAGTATTTTTACTTTCACCTTTTATCTTAATATTCACTCTCTCTGAAAAGTCACTGTTAATATCCAATGGGTCCACAAAACTATAATAGAAACTTTACAGGAAAAAGCTTCTACTCATTTCAGTTAATAGAAATCTTCCTACTAGAAGTAAACTTGAGAGAGAAGCTAAATTCTCACAACCAAACAGTTCCTTTATAGTTAAGGCATATTTATTTGCCTCATTTTAGTGCAGGCAAGTAGCCATACAGATATAATCAGACCATTCTCTAGGGCAGATAACTTGAAAGCTTCCTTATACTTGGCAGGAAACAAGGAAGAGCATTTCTGCAGTACATTGCCAGGGACAGGTATTTCTCAATTCCAGCAGTGTTAGCTTAATAAATAGCTTTGTTTCTATCATGCTTCAGTAGTATTTTAATAAGTAGGTTCTTTAGGGTATATTAATGAAGATGAAACTCTGTGTGGCACACAAAGAGCCACTTTTCTAAATCTTCCTATATGGAAAGAAAACATTTTCCCCTTGCCCTGAAGAGTCAGAAAGGCTAGTTTTCATCTTTCAGTGAAAAGATCCCTTCGTAGTAACACTGACTCTGTGCAGAGGTAGTTGGAGTATTTATGTCAAAAACAAAAAGGGCACACTTAAAGCACAAATTCATAAGCTATAATTTATTTGTTGAAAGTATTTTCTGATTCAAACAAAGAGAGGTCTTAAAAATTATCACAAATAACACTAATCATCTGCTAATGTCATGATCAGAGGGAACACAGAAGTGCTAATGCAATTTCTAGGCTGGCCTGCAGATGAGACATCTGTGAGCTCAGGTTTGGTAGAGGTTCAAGTGCCACAAAGAGTCGTGTGTTCCATCATGAACAGGACTGGGACAACAATCCTGTTATTGATTTCTTCCTCTGAATTGTTAGGCAGATGGACTCACAATCAGCATCAGCTTTGCCAATGTTACCCCTTTCAGGGTAAATGGAATAGCAGACAGATCTTTACTGGCTTACACATGGTGTACTAAATTTCCTCTACAGTTACAACTGCATATCTTTCAAATCCACAGCCATGTCTGGTTTGTTCCACATATGTAACATTGAGTATCTTGATTAGGCAAGGATATATTCTTCAGGCAGGGAATGTCAGAGAGCTCAACCTTCTGCAAGACAGACACATCCCCCTCTTCTGCCCTCATTAATGCTCCAGCCCTCAACTAGTAGAATTTTTCTTGAAGAACATGCTAAGTTCAAATTGTTACTGGAACTGTGTCACTCTCTGATTTTCCTCTGGCCCATGAGTTATGACATTCTCCTTCCCCACACTCCTCCAAAACCCAGGTGTGTCCACCAGCCCTAGGTATGTAGCAAATCTCTGTGGTCTCCTCTGGCACCTGGTTGAGAAATGGAGCCAACATAGGGAAGTGGCCAGAGAAAGGCCACTAACATCTTCAGTCTTCTTTTCTTGCTGTTAGAGCCAGCACAATCTGCAGATGAGAGTCCAGAATCAGTGGAACTTTGAAGATACAGTGTTTCACACCACTGCTACTGTCTGATACAGCATCACACACTTTCATTTAGAGTTGCAATAGCGACTCAGTATCAGCACATGCTCTTTTTCAGTACAGATCTCTGCTGGTGGCAGAAAAAGCGTGAAATCTTCAGTAATGATAAGCTTTTTGAATGCTAGTGATAGATACTGAACTCACTAGTGGGTTAAGCAAACTAAGGAATGAAAAAAACCAGGAACCTGAAGTCAATAAAAGTAAAAATAATAAGACAAATTAAGTGGCAAGCAGTTAGTATTTTCTTTTTCAAAGACCATAAATGCCTTTAGTATACCAATAGGAAAGAAAATCATTACATAAAACAGTGAAATGGAATAGATGTCTGAATCTCCAAAGATTAGGATTTAAATATGGTTTGTTTTGAAAAATCTAGATGTTTTTCTAATTTAGATTAGAAAAACCTAAAAGCCTTTTTCCTTTGCTACTTTTCCTCATTTTGTCTCTTTACAGAGTGGGGAAGGGAGCCTAACCCATAGGGAAAAAATCTAATTTCCTTACTGAGTGGAAAAACAAGGACCAGTCAGTAATACGCTAAGGAAGCAATGAGTGTATTCACCCACTTAAAACAGCAAGTGCGACTCAGATTTAGTCCCTTATTTCCTTGTCAAACTGGGAAATTCCTAATCAAGTGTGCCTGAACGGGAGCTGAACTCCAAATGAAATAAGTTTATATTGATGAAGTAATGGGGAACAGAAACGTTGGAAAGAGTTTAAATCACATGACAGACAGAAGTTTTTAGAATAGCAAACCTGACAAAAATACTATCTTAGAATGCATTTCTTTTGCCAGTTAAAGGGTTGTAGTCTAGCTCTTTTTCTCCATAGACAGCTGACCAAAGGAAACAGGCAAAAAATCCATAAGAACACGTGTCCCAGCAGCACATACTTTCATATATTGGAATGAAAGTAAAGTGCCCAGATCTGTATCATGTTCAAGGAGATAATCTGTGCTTAAGTGGTAACATATCATTTGGCAAACTGCACATGTGGCAATGCCAACTGCTGTGACATGAAACACCTAGATGACAAAACAGTTGGTATGTGGTGGAACCATGCTGTGTTTGAAGACTGGCACAGAAGAAGTGTCAAACCTGTGTTACATGTTAGCTGACTTTCTGATTATGGTCAAAACTCTTCTAGAATGGAAAACAATTTTGTGAACAGCAATGAAAATAAATTTAAAAGGTCTTTTCTAATGACATTTTAAAACTTTCTATGAATTCCTGATGCTGAGGGAATAACATCAGTATTCACTATTGAGATTGTTTTACTTCATACTGTGGCATCCTGCTAAAATGCATAATAACATTGTATTAATGTTCACGCAGAACTTTTGTCATGGATATTACTCTAAATTTAAAAATTAACTATAAGAAACTATATCTTTTGAATTATTTTTCTTACAATTTAACTTCAGAATCTGATGCACTATAGCCAGTGTGCATAATTATGATAATTTGTCTTGGCAACTGTTATCCATGATGTTATCTGCTGAAAACTGTTATCTGCTTAAAACCGTATGGTTGTGTGTTTTTAATCATCTGATAAGAACAGGTTTGTGAGCTTGTTCCTCCCTTCTCCTCAGTTCTAATTGAAAATACATAATGCAAGTAGGAAAAATAAACTGAAAAATTCTGAGTCAAACGCTAGCATATTTGATTGACAGTTGCTTGAAAAAGATCATATTATAAATTTTTCGTTATTTATTCCAAAACTCCTAACAGCCAAAGCACCAACAGACTTTTAATTATAGAATTAGAACTAGAATTACCATTAATTCTTAAGTTAACAATTTATCGCAGAATCACCTAGGTGTGAAAAGACCTCTGAAAGTCCAACCTCTGGCCAGACATCCCCTTGTCAACTAGACCATGGCACTGAGTACCATATCCAGTTGGGTTTTTTTTTTAACAACTCCAATGATGAAGAGTCTGCCCCCTCCCTGGGAAGCCCATTCCAGAGCTTGACAGCCCTTTACATGAAGAAATTCACCCTAAGGTCCAACCTGAACCTCCCTTGGTGGAGTTTGAGGCCATATCCTCTCATCACTTGTTACCTGGGAGAAGAGACTGACCCCCACCTGGCTACAACCTCTTTTCAGGCAGTTGTAGAGATCAATAAGGTCCCCCCTGAGCCTCCTTTTCTCCCTGCTAAACATCCCCAGCTCTCTCAACACCTCCTCACAGGACTAACTCTCGAGACCCTTCCCCAGCTCTGTTCCCCTTCTCTGGACACACTCCAGCACCTCAAAGTCTTTCTTGCAGTAAGAGGCCCAAAACAGAACACAGGATTCAAAGTGTGGCCTCACCAGTGCCGAGTACCTGGAGAAAATCAATTCCCTGGTCCTGCTGGCCACACTTTGCTGATACAGGCCAGAATGCCATTGGCTTTTTGGCCTCCTGGGCATGGTCTGGCTCGTATTCTGCTGCTGACCAGCAAGTTCAAGTCTTTTTCACCAGACAGCTTTTCAACCACTCTTCCCCAAGTCTGTAGCACTGCAAGAGCATGCCTTGGCACTTGGCCTTGTTGAACCTTATTGAATGCAGCCTGTCTGGATTCCTCTGCAGAGCCGTCCTGTTCTTGAGCAGGTCAATACTCCCACCCAAAAATTTATGTACTCTACTCAAAGTAAGCCAGCATACATTACATATAAGAGCTTAACATGGGTAGCATGACTGTATAACATGCACACATGTATAAGAATAAAAAAACAAATTGCAACAAACAACAGTCCAAGACATCTTCCTGCTTAGCCTGAATATGAGTGACTACCTGTGTACAAAGTTAATGTGCCCTCTTTTTATCTTTATAAATATGTAACAAATCTTTATAAAGAGGCATTTAAATTTTATAAATCTCTAAATTTTTGACACCTTGTGACATAAAATGGAATGGCTGATAACCAATTTAATTGACATATTTATTTGCTTTTTTTTTTTTACACAGAGTTAATAATTTTCTTCACAATGTCTAGTAGAATGCTGTGGTTTGGATTTGTGCTGAAAACAGGGTTGATAACATTGTGATGTTTTAGTTATTGCTGATCAGAGTTGTCATGGGTTAGTACAGTTTAGTTTTTTAGTTATAGAAAAATGTAGAATAGTTCTCCAGGTCAAGACCTGGGAATTGCTTTGGAAGAGACAGGGACCTATCAGAGAGTTAGTTGGAATATTGGCATCTGTTTTAACTACTGAGAATTACTAGCTGCGACTTTGGGAAGTACCATATAAAACCCCTTGATTTCCTGTAGATGAGTCCTTTTTTCTTCTTCCTTTGTCCAGAGAGAGACAGGTAACATTGAGCTGGACCTGCTGCTCCCCCCCTTTTTGGGGGGAGAACTGGCCTGAGGCCTGGCCGGATTCCATTGACTCCTGGGTGAAAGGCGGGGGAAGGAGAGGTTGCTGTTTTGCAACAGCTGCTTTCTTCAGACTTCCCTGGAGCAGGGAGAGATCTCTGCTAGGCCCTGATAAGAGCTATGGGCACCATTTGGGCCAAGGCCACCCCAATTTACACTGAGGGGTGGGCTGAGAAGGCATTTTTGATCCTGCCTGGGGTTTTTTTGAGATTCTGGACTGCCTGAGTGCTCCAATCTCTGATGTTTCTGTGAGTTTTTCCTCCCTCATCATCTCGGCCTTGAACATCTAACACTACGAGCTACAGAGAGAGAGACAAAGACCCTGAGCAGATTTAACTCTTTCTTAGCAACATGAAGCTTCCAGGGCTTAGCCCTTCTCTGAGAGAGTAAGGAAAGACAGAGTGAACATAAAGAAGAACAGCATGAAGTCAGTAGAGCAAGAGTGAAAAGACTATTGGGACAGAGGGTTGAAGAGTTGGTTGTTCTATTCTTACTTGAGCCATGGAAATGAACTCTATATTTAAGTCATTCCTTTAAATCATGGGAAAGATATGCATTTGGGGAGATGATTGTTTTAATTTGTGTGTAGATTTAAGCAAAGGTGTTCGTGATGAACTAAGTAATATCCTATAAGATGCTTGAACAGAGACAAAGATGAGAAGCCCCCTGTGCCAGTGAAGAAGTGAGAAGATATGTCTGTACCTTGAGGTGAAGAATCCTTTGCTTTGGAGTTATTCATCTTTAAAAGGTGACACCCCAGTATGCAAAAGTTTAAGACTCATGACCCATAAGCAGCTTTGGAAACTGCTCCTAGGAGGGTCACAAAGGCAAGTTTCTCCGGGCGGTTGTTTTTGTGACAGTTTAAAACCCACAAGAGAATTGTTCTAAGTTGCCAGTGGGATCCAGAACTCGAAAAGATACTCTTCCCCTAATGAATTAAAGAAAGACTATTGTCAGATATGTGAAACTGACTGAAAATTACAAGTTTTGTCTCTTTATGTTGTTTTGTAAGAAAGTAAATAGTTTGTAAGGGGAGGGAAGAGTGTTTTTGAAGTTTTATTCTGTTTTAGTTTTTTTTCCAACTTTTTTTTTTTTTTCTATTTTTTTAGTGTATGTTAATAAACTATTGGTTAATTTTAAGGTTGAGCCTGCTTTGTTTTTCTCCTAGTCTCTCTCCCACAGAAAGAGTAAGTACCAAGACCAAAATTTAGTGAACATGAAGCCACTACATTAATTGGTGTTTCTGCCCGGTTTCAAATTAAAACTATGACAAGGGATTTTCTTCCTCTCACACCATCCTGCCAGTGAGGAGGCTTTAGATGGACAAGAATCTGGGAGGGGACAGAGGCAGGGCACCTGACCCCAACTAACTGAAGGGAGTTCCCATAACATATGGTGTCAATGTTCAGAATATAAACTGGTGGGGGAAAGAGGAATGGGGGAAGATGATATTCAGAGTTATGGGATTTGTCTTCTCAAGTGTCCATTGCATGTGATGAAACTCTGCTTTCCCAGGAATGGCAAAACAGCAGCCTGCAAATGGGAAACAGTGACTTAATTTCTTGTTTTGTTTTGCTTGCATGTGTAGTTTTTGCTTTAGCTATTAAAGTGTCTTTATCTCAACCCATGCATGAGTTTTCTCACCTTCGCTCTTTCTATTCTCTCCCTCATCCTGCCATGGAGGGGAAAAGGTAGGGAGGGACTGTGTGGTACTTAGTTGTGCCTAGGGTTAAACCACAACATTTACTAACGTCAGAAATTTTTCAGGGGATGAAATAAAGTTAAACCAAATAGTTATAGTAATGATCTGACCTGTTCTTATGTGTGGTTTTTAAAATGTTTTTATAGACTTTTCTTGAGTTTCATTTTGTAAAAGAAAGACATGCAACTAGAGTAATAATATTACAAGGCAACTAAAATTTAGAAACTTTTTATGTTTTACAACTGTGTTTTTTATTGTATGTTACCCACGTTACTATATATTTCTATAATTTAGAATTGCAAGTTGAGTAGCAAGGTATATCTCTCATCCTACAGCTGTGCAGCCCTAAGTTGAGATGTCCTCTTGTAACCACTCCCAAAGAAAAACCTCATCTTGTGTTTAACTAAGAGTTCAGGATAGAAGGGTTGGACTACCCTTGGATGTGCCTATTACTACCAGGAATTACTGCCTGTAGGTTAAAGGGTTAGATTACAAGCCTCACTTTTACTTGGCCAGAGTCAGGTAAGAGGAGTCCTGGTGGTATGCCAAGCAGTGTAGATTTTTGCACTAACTGGATTCAGATGACATGTTTATTCTGCAAACAAAGAGGTGCAATAAATCAGTAAAATTAAAACACATTTATATGTTTGCTATACCTTTCCTTGCAGGGGGTTACAAGCAACTCCTAATGACTTCAGGTGGAAGCTGAAGCCTTCCCCTGGAGGGTTTTGTTTTATCTGAGTAGCCCTCCAACTTATTTATGGTATGAAGCATAGACACATGCATGATTATTGGAGGACTGGAAACAAACAGGTGCTGGTCAGTAGAAAGCTCCTGGGCAATTACTGCTCTGTGGGGGAGAGAAACGTGCCTCCACGTGTTGCAAGTCTCCCTCTCTTTCATGGAGCCCTCTGGCTCCATCCTTGCCTTGGCTAGCTTGAGAGACAAACCACAGTTGGAAGGATTTTTAATCAGGGTCCCAAAAACCCAGGAGTGGCTGTGAACCTTTTCCTTTAGAGAGAGCAGGTCCCTGCCGATGGCAAAGGAAGGTCTGCACTTGATCCGGGGGGAAATCAGGGCTTTATTCAGTCTTTCTTCTGTGGCCTTGCCCCGGCGTGGGTCAGGAGCCTGTCACCAAGCCAAGAAAGTTTTCATTCTTTTCCTCTGGCTTATATCCAGGGAAGGGGCTAAAGGTGGGGACAAGTCATTACCCAATCAGGAATGAGGTGAGAGTGGAATAGAGTTGGATTACATTCCAGTGTGGGAGAATGGGTGGGGAAAATGTTCAGGGAGAAACCTTGGGATATCACATTTTCCAGGGGAACAGTGGAGTACAAAAGAAACCATTATAAAACCCAATACAAAAATTAAATACAATATGTAACCAAATAATACACAGCAACATCCATGTGTGTTTTTATCTGAGAAAGGTGGAAGATGGACCAGGGATACCCTGGTAGTTTGGTGTGTTGTTTTTGTGGTTTTTTTTTTTTTTTTTTTTTTTTTTTTTTTTTTTTTTTTTTTTTTTTTTTTTTTCCTTCTCTGTAAGGATCTAAGCAGCCAAATGGGGCAAATGAAACAGACAGCAAGACAATTTCTTTTGGCTAAGAGACACTGGTGGTCAGACTGCACAAGTGGGGCTGAAGTCCAGTGCTTCAAACTGATCTGATGGCCTGAAATTGCAACATTGCTTATTTCCAGTTTTTCTTGAGCCTAGTGAAGTACAAATGGATTTTTGAAGATAGAATTCCCTGTGTAAGACTATGATTTGATGACAGAATAGATACAATTTTAAGCTGCCCTGTAACACAGAACATAGTGGTAATGTGGTACAGATTCACCCTGCTAGCTAAAATTAATCCACCTATGTTTTTCAAAGATCACACTGTCTAGCTTTTGCAGAGGATCAGGTATCATCACGCATATTTCACTTCGTGCAAAATCAGTATCATTTCCCTGCTGCACACTAGATAATTTGACAAGAACATGCTTTTGCATCCAGACATGACCCAGGTGAAATCTTTGCTGCAGGACAATTTGCTGATGCATTCAGGAAATGTGAGGAGAACTTGATAAGCATGTTGTCAGGTACTCTAGAAATTACTTCTGCCTAGGGCTGTGCAAATAAATAATTCCTCAATTTGACTGAGGAATTGAAAAGATAAAAACCTCCGCAATCTGTTATCCACTACCAAAACAAAATACAAAATTATTTGCTTAATTCAAAGTTAATGTATTTTTTTCCCTTTCTTCATAAGGATTTGAAATTAAACACAACAGACAAAACCACTGGAAGATTTCTGTAGGTGTCATCTTTTTACTCAAATGTATAGGAGGTAGTACACATAGCCAAAATGTGCAATGTCTAGATCAAATTGTTTTAAAGGGGAATCTGAATGCAGCAGAGAATTTAAACACAAGACACCCTAAGAAGTAGTTCAAAATATTGTGCAGTGAGAGTCATGGTATCTTTTGTTGACATGTTTTCCATTTCTATGAATAGTTATTGATCAAATTTTTCACTCAGTGTTGACCCAGTTACTACATACATTAAGGACGTTGCTGTAAATTGCAGAAGACGCTTGGAATGCAGACACATAGGCATGCAGATATTTGCACACACAATTCAGCATTGCATAAGAAAAATTTAGCTAGCTGCTGATGATCTGTTTTGTACGAGGGAACTGCAGACCACCACCAAAGTTCTAGTCTGTCTCCCAGAACCAGCGTTACTGCAGTAGCATGGTGTTGAACAATACAGCAAATCTGATTAGTCTAGCTGGAGTGGCAGTCTTTGGTCTTGAAGGTAGACACAGAGCTGGCTGTCTCAGCTCCATGCTTCCTAACTCCTAGTAATTTTTAAGTGCTTCTTTCAGTTTCTTATATTAAATAGATATAAAATTCATGCATTGGAGTAAAGTACACAACTCTTTCTTGAAAGAAAGGATAAATACATTTCTGCAATTCTAATGGTTTGAAAAACTAGATGTGATTTCACAATTAGTTTTCAAGATAACAAATCCCTCATACTTTTTTTTTTTTTTTTTTTTTTTTTTTTTTTTTTTTTTTTCTTTCTTTTCCCTATTTTCCAGTTGATTTTCCACTGTCAATTCTAATTGTGAGGAAGTATAAAAGTAACATTTAGGAGGGAAGGAAAGATCTAAACAATTGGCTTGAAAGATGGTCTTTATTTTGCAAACATACTTGCATGTATTATGACATTAAGTAACCAGTGAAGATATTTGAGGTGGTTTTGTGGCTTTGAAAGTTTACATGAAGTCAAATGTTTTCCCAGCCTGTCTTATATGAAAGCTACAGGCACTTTTTGTGTCAACCTGAGCTACACAAGTGCATTTCACCCAGGTAAATTATATGTTTTATTCCTAAATTCATTCCAAGTATATGCATATGTCCAGACAAGGAAAGGAGGAAATGTGATTAAATTTATTACAAGGTTGACAAGACTGGGGTAGGATATAGCTTCCATACATCAGGAGACCAAAGAGATGACAAGTCTTGATTGGAAAGAGAGAGGAGCAGGGTTATGAAAGTCTACAGTGTTGTGAGTGGTATGGAAGAGGTTACTGTAGGATGATTACCAATGTCACAAAACAGGAGCTGGAAACCACAAAATCAATTCATTGGACAACACGTCTATGACAAATAAAAGGATGTTGTTCCACACAGCACATAATTTGGACATTAATTAGTACACAGTGAGAATGATGACCACAAAACTGTGGGGACAACAAAACTATAAAGATGCTGAAAGAGACACTTGCAAAATGGGAGTCTACAGGTCTTTAATGACAGTGTCCAGCTGCTTTTCAAGTTAAGATGGCCTCAGAACAACAGTAGTATCTCTCCCTTGGACCACAGCTCTACTCCAGGAGCTACTACACTTGGAATTAATACATGGTGAGCCACATCTTCCTTACTCATATCCCCTCTTAGTCAGATGGCAATCTATTCAATCAGCACCAGACTCCTTCTTTTTCTATGTTGAATACATCCCCCATTCCCCTTCCCTGCTTGCTCTTTTCTTTCTTACTTGGGAAGAGGTGAAGTACTGCTGGAAGATCAGTTGGGATGTCTTAACACCAGGAGTCCTTCAGGGAGCTGGGTGACAATGCTTTTTTTGCTACAAGGACAAGGGATGATCTTGAAGTAAGGAAGTGGAGGCAGAGAGATAGTGCAGTGGGAGTGAGGGGAAGTGCTCACATGCTCTGACTGAGCACAAACAAAAAACCAGAATTCTAGGGAAAAGAACTCACCTCACAATAATTATTCTTATCTGTTTGCTCTGCAGAGGATGGCTTGCTGCTGAGATTTATAGATAACAAGAGAAGAAGCTTATCCCAAGTGGATGATTATAACTATTTGCTCATTATTTAAAACTTACTTGGTTCTTGTCCTTCACTTTTGGTGGAATTGTAATCTAACATTCAGCAACACAACAAATGGATGATGCCTCCATCAAGGCCAGTTATTCATGGTGACCACAGAGAACAGATAACAGGGTGAGCATTAAACTGAATTTTAAAATAAACAGAATATGTCTGTTCCCTTTCTCCCCAGCAACGCTTTCAAGGCTGCTTACATGAGTCCAAAAATGTGCCAACACAAGATATTTACTCTTGCTCACAAAAAAAGTTTAATCAAAATTATCATGTGGGACTATTACTATAAATACTCCATGAGGAGAATTCACTGTAAGTAGGACACAGAGGAAGAAATCTCACTTACAATTTCAGCTGTATATCTGTCTCACACATCAACACTTTAACTCCAGAAAGCTGTGTATGTTCAAAAGTCAAGAGCATGTTCTTTCCTTTCCAGTAAAACACATGCACAGAAATATCAGGGAATAGTTTTACCATTTTGGGTTACGATTCTCAGTATTAACGGGCTATGTTTCTTAGGGCAGAGCATTTGGAGAAGACAAGAAAATCTGATGAAAACATTCAGTCCTTTTTAACATGTAATGTTGATAATTTAGAGAGCAAAATTACAGGACAGATCACAAAAATCGAGCTTGGTCAGCAGCATTTCTTCTCCTCTCAAAACACTCCTGAGTGTTGCCAGCTGGAAACTCAGCACATGTTATGCCACAGCAACTGCAGAATAATTTTGCAGCCTGTAATTGTGTCTTAATTCTCACTCTGGTTCTAGAGGTATGCTAATATAGTGTGAGAGCAGCCACAGAAAGTATCTTGGTGGTACTTGTGACAGCTAATTAGCATATTTCACAACTGCATCGAGTTTTACACTGTAATGCATAAAAGTAATTTCTCAAGTGTAGGAGAAAAGTTTATTCTCTTCCCTGAACTGCACACTGCATTGGAAAAACATTTGCAGGATTATCTAGGTATACCATCAACAATAATGGCATTTATGTGCAATGTTATTGCTTTTGTTGTATTTCTACATGCATGTATAATATATAAAATATGACAGATTGCTAATGTGTTAACAAGAGAAACACAAAAAATCAATTTTGTTTTCATGCTGGATCCCAGAAGTAGGTTTTCAATGGCACAAATGGCAGGCTTGTTTATATCCAATGGAAATTCACTTATGACACATTTATGCCTTTAAAAAATCTGCAGCTTTGGATTACAAAAGAGCAGAATTAAATAGAAAGGCTTTGATCTTAATACCATTTTCACACACCAGTGAAGATATGCAGTGTTCAAAGAGACATCTACTTATTACAGAGTATGTTCAGCTCATAAAAACATAATCACTTAATTCATAAAAGAAAGAACTTATGGACCTGTGCTACTCCACACATAGGAACAGACTTGCTAAAGAAATTGCAAATGAAAGCTAGATAAACTGTGTGAGGTACGAGGTAAACAAGCTTTGAGGAGCCTGAAATCTTGTTTGGCATAAGTAACCACCATGCCACAGAGGTATTCCAGTATCACCCTCTATTATCACCTATACAGAAAGAAAAAGCTACTCCAAACCTTACAGACCAACAGATCATAGCATGTTTAAACCTCAGATTGTTGCCTTTTTCCCAATCTGGAAAGGAAACTTGAGATAATTTTAGTAAGGAGGAAATAAAAAAGGCAATCTTTATTTGAAGGCCTACAGAGGTGGTTATGGGAAGATGTCCAAAAAAGGGGCACCACCCCCCACCCCCCAGGGGTGAGTACATTTTTATAGGTTTTAGGAAATAAGCATAACTGATAAAGAGCACCAATTAGGAGAACAAGTGGTGATGCAATTTCTGCCCCCTCCCCTCCCCCCCCCCCCCCCCCCCCCGTCTAGCCCCTTCTCTGGAGCCCTCTCTTCAGCACTAGCTGTACTTTGTCCATGAAATGTATCTCGAAGAGTTGTTCTCAGCCTTGGTTCCCAGGAAGAACCAAGATAGCATGGAGCCTTGTACCCCCCAGGGCTTGGAGCTCTGGAATTTTTGTTGCCTTTCTTCTTAGGGAAAGGTCATGGAAAATTACTGGGAAAACTAGCTACTAATACAATAGGTGACAGAGTTACAAATATATGTGTGAAGAATAGAGAGAACATATAAAGGAAAGAAAAGGCAAAACCCAAACTGCATTAAGATCTGTGAGTAATAACAGCAAGGTCCACAATATAGCACTTTTTTTTCCTATTGTTTCCAAATATGCATGGAAGGCTGATTGATAAAATTGTATGAAATATCTAATCAAATAACTGAGGTGATCTTGGGCATTGGATTTCTTTCATTTTTACTTATAGAATTTTTTCCCCATAAGTTGCTAGGAAACTAACTGCTAGGTACCTATAGGTAAAAACCAAAGGAAGTGGCCAAAGTGGGGAGAGGAGTGTAGCATCCAGCTACACTTCCTTTATCTCCAGGAGTTTCTCTCGGAGGGGGAAGATACTGCGAGTTTTGGGGGAAGTTAAAGGATGGGGTTGAGGGCAGCTGTTGTCTCTCGCTTTCAACACTGGATGGAGGACAGCCAAGCTGTTGTTTACTGCAGGGAGAATTCACTGTCACCGCTGAATTCACTGTCACCAGTCCTGTACAGGTTCTTCCTTTCTGTGGGTCAGCCTTTGCTCGTAAGAGCAGCCGTTGGGCTGGGACCTTATTAACACCCTACCTCACTAAAGGAGGGACCTATCACCATCTGCTCGTGTGTCCAGGAATCCTAAGCTCACATTTTCCTGCCCTGATGGGAGCTGGGCCGCCAATGTCCCAACCCCACTCTTTGGCACTGCTCTGGGTCTTTTTTCGCTGTAGCCCCACACCGCCCTGCACTGCTGGGACATCCCGGCAGCTCCAGCTACTACCATGGAGCTTCTGATACATCTCATCCACCAGTCCAGGATTCCTGCTCATTCCTGCTGTTCCAGCTTGGCATTCCTCAAAGTCCTGTGGGGGCACTGGGATCAGACTGCCCCCAGAGTTTTGTGAAGCAAAGGCTCTCCTCCATCCCTTTCCGTCTCGGCCAAGAAGGCTATCACAGGGTTCCTAGTTCTGTTTGTTGTTAATGCCATAGTTATTGTTGTTTGTCTTGTTACACATACTAGTAAAGAACTGTTATTCCTACCCTCATATCCTTGCCTGAGAGCCCCTTAATTTCAAAATTATAATTCAGAGGGAGGGGGTTTACAGTCTCCTTTCCAAGCAGACACCTCTCTTTCAAACCCAGACAGATGATTTTTGAGAAGAGATACTGATTGCTGTCACAGTTATTCTTATTATTAGTTGTACAAAAATATAATATATACACTCTTGTTATCAATTAAACTTATTCAGTTATCAGTGCAGCTCCTGGTGTCCAAAATGTTGACATTTTTATGGTTGTCATGAAGGCAAACAGGTTATAGTATGCTCAGCAAGAAAAGTATTTACAGTGCATCTAACACTCACCCACAACACCACAATCTTATATTACAATAGTACATTGGCTTTGACTCAACCCTAAAATAGATCTCTGGCACTGGAGGTGACAGTAGCTGTGGAATCAGCGTGCACCTTCTCTGAGCTCTGCAGATGAAGAAAGAAGAGTGTGCATGCTCTTGGGAGGAAGACCTGAAGCAGATTGGGGAAGGCAGCACTTTCTTTGCAATGGAAATGCACACATGCCCTAGCATACATTTGGCAACAATGTCCTAACCTCTGGTCATCTCAGGAGAAAGAGAGAAAAATAAATAAGGCTTAGAAACTGACCTGTTTTTCGTTTTCATCCTCCAGTCTCAGCCTGTCTTCAATGTAGTTCCTGGCCTGAAGGAATGCCTTCCTCTGAGCCCTTTCTGTCAAAATCCTCACAAAGACGCCATACAAATTTACACTGACAAAAAGGATTGCATTGGCCACAAGCTGTAAGAAAGAGAGAAAAATAAATGAATATTTAAAAATGTGGGGTTTCATTTTACATTTCTGCTCAGCAAAGATATATTGAAAAAACCTGAAAACTGTGCCTTGCTAGCCACATCACTGACACCCCTTCCTGCAGTGAAACAATTACAGCAGCTATTACAAATCTTGACAAGCATATTGCATAACACAGACTTTTGCATCTGCTGGAGTTAATTTCTTTTAAGATGATCTGTAGCTTGTCATCTTCATTCATCATTATTTCTTTCATCAGCCCATTGGCAGACCTGTCCATCAAATAAGGAAAGCAATATCAGTATTTGTCCAAAATACTCTGAAAACTGAAACTGTTTTCCTATGCCTTCATAAAGTAAGCATATTATTGTCCCTTTTTTAATTGTGGAGAAGAACAGCACTGAAAAACCTGCAAAAAATGTGTGCCCAGGTACTCCAAGCTTTTATATTATGTAGTTTGCATTTGGAAAATCTGTTTCTCTTCCTGTATCCACTATTAACAACCATATTGTACTTCTTGAGAAATCATCCAAAATATCATTGATGCTATCCTGCAGCAGATCTCTCAGTAGATGCTAAGTCCTTTCAAATGATGGCCCTCAGCACAACCCAAAGCCCACCACTATGCAATAATCAGCAACTATTAATTACTTTGGAACTATTTCTGTAAACAGTGTTTTTATGAAGGACACAAAAATTACTCAACTGCCCTTCTGGGTTTTTTAAATGTTTTAAAAATATGTGATAAAGTTACTTAAATAACATGAGTAACTGAACAGTTGTTTGTACGCAACCTCCCTATCAAAAGCAATTCTGTTCAAGTTTCTCATCACATCTCTGAAACATGTCTTCAGATCCTAGTTTCTGCAATGCAATGTGTATTTAGTTAAGAGGAAATAAGGCTTTCTTACATAAAATACACTAAAATGCTGTATTTTGTATAAAATCCACTAAACCCAGTATATTTTTGGTCCCAATATCCTTATATACCCTAGAGCCTAAGACAATATCATGGTAAGGATTCATGGGACCCAAATTGCCCAAAGTCAGAATTGAGCTGGCATTAAATTGGCCAGGAATGAGCAAAGTAAGAGCAAAGAAAGACATTACAGCAAGTAACACAATTCACATTAAGTTCCTATGCACCTAAAATAATTCAAAAAGACCATATAACTGACATTTGTTTCCTAATTCAAGGTATACCTTTCAAGGTAGTACACCTCTATTGTTGCATAATCTTTTAGTGTAAAGTGGAGAGAAGACTTTTTTTTTTTTTTTTTTTTTTTTTTTTTTTTACAGTATAATGAGTCAAAGTGTGCCAACAACATAACCAAATTTTAAGAAAAATAAAACCACTGAAATTGTTGTAGAGAATGCTTTCTAACAGAACTAGGGTTGAAGGCTTTATGGTAAGCCAATATGCCAATATGTCAAACAAAGATCCAAAATTACATCCCTGATGTTTGTGGAGAGACTTTGGGAAATGTTCCTCTGTAGAAATAATCAGGAAATTTCTGATGTGCAGAATTAAAGGTAATATACATCCCACCTCTTGTGACCTCAGAATAGTGGGGAGAATAGAACTGACCCTCATTCTGGGTCAGTTTTCCAGACCTTCATGGATTCACAAGTCCTCTAACTTTTACCTTCAAACCTGGTTGTTTTTAGTTAACAGGACATCAACAAAAAATTCCCTGCAAACATTCTCACGAGCACAAAATACAAAGATAATTTGTCACAATTAAAGCAACTGTGCCTGGCATTAGTGGTACTTTTCCCCTTGGTTATCAAAAAAGAAATTATTATCTCACAAGAGATAAAAGCAGTGAAGAATGGTATTATAGCTTCCTCCTGAGAATGGCAAAATGCAGGTTCAGCTGCATTCAGATGAATTTTAACTTACAATCTCATATACCACTTACTTATATGCTTCTTCTGATGATAATATAGATAGTAAAACTTTGAAAATGAAATTTTCAGTACATGAGCATATCATTTCATGGTACAAGGCTGAGCATAAATAGTCTGCAATTCCTATTCTGCTTTATTTTGCTTGATCACAGAGAACTGTTTGAGGTATATCAATTTTTAGCACAAGTTAACACCTACTGAAACTAAATGACTGTAGAAATTCCAATGGAATCCTATTTTAGAGACACGAATGCAGCTGAACTCACCTTATCCCTGCATTTTATCATGCCAAAATGTAGTGAAAACAGTGTATTTTAAAACTAATTCTTAAAGTCTAATGGTATAAAAATAGAAAGGATTTTTAAAGGTTGTATTCAAAGACAGTGAAGAGAGCTCACAGAATGAACAGAGCTGACAGTTACAGACAGTGCAACTACTTGGCACTCTCTACATACAAAACAGCTTGTAATAACACAGGGTGAAAACTACCTTTTTGTGCTGATATCAGAGTGGCTCAAGACATAAATAATTACCTCTACAGACAATACAAAAAAAGACAACTCAGTTTCTGGATTTCAGCTGGAAGCAGTAAAAGACTATATATTGTAACAGTCTGCCAACTGTTCTCAGGCTATCATTGTGATTTCATTCAAGCAACTGGTCTAGGGGTAACCAGTAAGTGGGTTCCTGCTACTTTCAGGCTCAGCAGGGTAAGTAATTCTCTGACATGCTTTGAACAGTTTAAGATAAAACAGAGGCTTAGCTGTCAGCTCTGGCCTGCAGGGAATCAGGAAAGTGGATAAAGCTAGTAAAAGATTCATAGATTTCAAAATGTGAGAAAAGAAAGTAGGGCAGATTGTCTCCTGAGGTAAGAGTTCCTTTCCTCCACAACCTGTTTCTACTTAACTACTATTTTCCCCCAATTGCAACTAAATACTAGTCTTTCTCTCTAGGTTTTTCAAAAGTGTGCCATTTTCCAATCCTTTAATTTTAATATGTACCTAAATATCTACATATATACATACATACATACATGCATACATATATATATGTGTGTGTGTGTGTGTGTGTGTATGTATATATTTCATACATTATGTCCCATACTTCCAGGAAAGATTGTGAGACTTGCTGTCAAAACTAAGGAACATTGAAGAGGTACTGAAGGGCATTCAGAACTGCTGAAGTATCAAGGATTTTCATTTTAGCTCATTCCTGCATTATTTACTACACTACTGCTTAGTAGGAAAAAAAGCACTCTTGAGGTTTCACCATCACCTGCTATTTATAGAACTACCCAATACCCAATTTACTTGATGCAATGCAAAATGATTCAATGACAATTTTAAAATTTTAAACAATGTTACTCTTTCAATCCATGATGTGATTACAGGTCAGACAGAATTTTTAAAAAAAAAAAAAAAAAAAAAAAAAAAAAAAAAAAAAAAAAGTATCAGGATCATGAAAGCATGTTTCCAAATCTCTTTTTGGTCTCTATGAGTGAATCTTGGATCATGCATTCTGCCTATTGCAGCACTTCAGTATGAAAATCCTGTTTTAAGATTCTCTATTATAGTGGTTTCATGTTCACTCAATTCTGGTTGCCAAATTTAGTGTAGTGCTCTTAGTGTTTATTCTTTTTCTGTGGGAGAGAGATTAAGAGAAAAGCAAAGCAGGCCTAAGCTTAAAAATAAACAAATAGTTTTATTAACACACACTAAAAGAATGAAAAAGAAAGCTGGGGAAAAAACTAAAACAAAACAGAATGAAACTCCAAAACCACTCTTCCCTCCCCTTACAAACTGTTAACTTCCCTACTAAACAACATAAAGAGTCAAACTCTGTGATTTTCAGTCAGTTTCACATTTGAAAATAGTCTTTGACCAATCTTTAGGAGAGGAGTTTCTCTTAGAGCCATGGATCCCACTGACAACTGAGAACAATTCTCTTGTGGGTTTTTTAACTGTCACAGAAACAGCCGCCCGGGGAAACCTGCTTTCGTGTCCCCTCCCATTAGCAGTTTCCCAAGCTGCTTATGAGTCATGGGTCTTAGACTTATGCATATTGGGGAGTTAGCTTTTAAAGATGAATAACTCTAAAGGTGTTGGAGTCCAGGGCATTCCTTTGGCTGCCCTGGAGGGTTAGAGACCTGGACAGGGCGGGTCTGGGACCTCGGCCCAGAGCTCAGAGGGACACTGGCTTTGATCTCAGTCCATGGGAGTGACTTCCTGCACTGTGGGAGGAGTTGCAGGCCACAAGAGTGTGAAAGATAGTAGTTTACTTATCACAGGGTGAAAAACCAGTAAATTTTGGGTTCTAGCATTGAAGTGAATGGGGGCAAGATGGAGGATTGGGGACATTGTCTCCTGCTTCTTCTTTCTTCTTCCCTCACTCCATTTCAGCAGTGACGGTGGCACAAAGTAGTTCAAAGAGATTGGGTCAAGGAAGGGATGACCTGTTTAGTATAAGTGATAGATATTGGCAAGTACTGATAAATAAAGAATATGTAGCAATTAGTATAAAAGATAATGACTGCCCAGTTTGGGAGGAGTCAGAGTCGGAGTCGAGGAGTCACCAGATGCCCGAGCAGCTGCAAACATCTTTTGTGGGGCACTGAGAAAATTGTAAGATAAGAACAATAAATGAAGCATGCAACCTTGAAAATCAGAACTTGAAGGCTCCGTCTCTTTCATCCGTTTGGCACAGGGCTTTGCAGAGGGCAAAAAGACTCTAAAACCACCTGAATGTCAGGGAAAGCCCACGACATAAAGGCAAAGGATTCTTCATCTCAAGGCACAGAGCTATCTTCTCGCTTCTTCACTGGCACAGAGGACTTCTCATCTCTATCTCTCTTCAAGCATCTTATGGGATTAATATTACTTACTCCATAACAAACACCTTTGCTCAAATCTACAAACTAATCTTAAAAATCATCTCCCCAAATGCATATCTTTCCCAAGATTTAAAGGGATAATCTACATATAAAGTTCATTTCCATGGCTCAATAAGGATGGTATGACGAACTCCTCAGTCCCTTGTTGTTACAGTGTGTTAATTTGGTTTATATTGTGTTTCATTTTTATATTGGGTTTTGTAATGTTTTTCTATTGTATCCCCTGTTCCCCTTGGAAACTGTATCACGTGATTTGTCCCTGCTTGGCTGTGCCCATCCTCCCACATTGGAATGTAACCCAACTCTGTTCTACTCCCACCTTATCCCTGATTGGGTAGTGGTTTGTCCCTGCCTCTAGGCCCATCCCCCCTGGGAAAAAGCCACAGGACGACCGGGGGCTCACTCTCTCTGGCACCAGACAGGGATGGGGACAGACCTCCGTACTGAGCTCAGGCTGGCGGGGGCAGGACCCCAGAATAAAGCTGTGATTCCCGCCCCAGACAGAGAGCAGGCTCTTGCTTTTTGCCATCGATGGTCTCCTGTACTCTCTAAAGAAAAGGGTTCCAGCAGCCTCTCTGGGTAGCTTTAAGGACTCTGGTGAAGGAAGATTCCTTCTGGTGTGGGCTCTTTCTCAAGCTAGCTGAGGCTAAAACGGAGCACGGGCTCCGTCCGAGGGGGAGAGAGAGCCACATCACCCTGTCTCGATAGTATTTTCACTCTCGCTCCACTGACTTCATGCTGTTTCTTCTCTATGTTCCCTCTGTCCCTTTATTTTCTCTCTCAGGGAAAGGTTAGGCCTTGGAAGCTTCTTGTTGCCAGGAAAAGGTTCAATCTGCCCAGAGATTTTTTTTCTCTCTCGCTGCATCTCACGGTGTTAGATGTTCAAGGCTGCACTGGTGAGGGAGGGAAGAACTCACACAGAAACATCAGAGATCAGAGTACCCAGGCAGTCCGGAACCAAAAAACCAGGCAGAATCATAAATGCCTTTTTGGCCCATCTCTCAGTGTAAGTCGGGGCGGCCTTGGCCTAAATGGGGCCCATAGGTCTTACCAGGGGCCCGGCAGAGATCTCCCCCTACTCTGAGGAAGTTTGGAGAGAGTAGTTGTTGTAAAGCAGCAACCTCTCCTCCTCCCCACCCACCTGGGAGCCGATGGAATCTGGCTAGGCCTCGGGCCAGCTTCCCCCCCAAAGCAGGGTGGGGGAGGAGTAGCAGGCCCAATTCGATGTTACCTGTCTCTCTATCTGGCAAAGGGAAGAAAGGGCTGACCTGCAGGAAATCAGGGGTTTTTAAACGGGTACTTCGCAAAATTGCAATTGACATTTTCAGTGGTCAGAACAGATGCCAATATTCCAACTAACCTTCTGATAGGTCCCTGTCCTTTCTAAAGCAATTCCCAGGTCCTTACCCAGAAAATCATTCTACATTCCTCTATGAATAAAAAAACTACACTGTGCTAACCCATTATATCTAGTCCTTAGTAGGCTATACTGTCAGTGGATGAATTCTGGCATGGCTACTTTTGTGAGGATGTTGAACAAAGGCAGACTTCCAATACAGCTAATCTTTGTGGACTGCCTAGAGGCTGGAACCTCCAGCAGCTGTCTCAGCCAAATGTCTGTCTCTCTCTCCTGTTTATTCCTCCATTGCATTTTTGGGGTCTTAATTTACTTTTGAAAGGGAATTATAACTGTGCAATACAGCAACATCCATTGAGGAGTGAGCAAGTAATTCTAGCAGCAGGCATATGTAACATACATATACATACACAGAGCTTGAGGAGTCAAATTGAAGATCTTTTTATTCCCCGGATTCATCTCCCTCTTCTTGAGTGTCCCACAGGATTAGCTGAGAGACACTTTGAAGAGTCCATTGAAACTTTTTTCCCTATTCCAGATAGGATTTATTATCTCCTTTTTCTTTCAAAGCAAGAATGCTCATGTGTGCATTCATGGACGCAGTTGCTCTTTCTAAAATAAATGGTGTAAAATTCTTCTACATATTATTATTTTCCTTTTGAGAGGACTCTGTTTACTCAACAGACATTCTGTTATCAGATTAATAGTTGCATAGTAGATGGTTCAAAATTAAAGCTGGTTTTCATTTCAGTGTAGCTTTCTGTTTGTACTAAAAATTGTTTTAGAAAAATGTGGCTGTTTCACAAAGGTGTAAGTGACTTCTGGATCACAAGAAACTTTTTTACAAGGTGGTATTTGTACGGATGGCTATTGAAGTGCCCAAATAATAAGAGGCTAAATAAGAAAGGAAGGAAACTTCAGGAGACTCCCTCAGAATTTCATTGTGCTTTCTAAAAGGTAGACTTGTGGTATAAGTAGAACTTCAATTGTTACCACTCCTAGAATTATAATTTAGTAGCTAATATCAATGTTTGGTTTATTCTCAGAAGCATGAGTTCTCATGATGACCCATGAAGTAGAGTGGAACATGTAAGAGATATGGCCAGCATTTCCATTGGAAAATCAAAATTTGCTGGAAAAGGAAAGATCAGTGGAATTCCTGTATATCTTAATCTTTAGATACCTCATGAGAGGTATGGTAGGTCTAAACTCTACTTCCAGTTTTCTCCATTAATTGAATTTTACTGCGGGTAATTTCTGTGCCACTATTATTGTTCCTGTTAGGATCATGTAACATTTACTCATTCTGTCAAAATACCTTGAGAAACGGCAATGCAATGCATTACTTTAAAATATGAAAATCTGTTGTGAGGAATGTCTCTAAAGAAGGAGTCGTGAACAGCTTACAAAAATTACTCAGTGTTTCTATAATTAAAACCCTTGAAAAGCAATGCAAGACCACGCTCCTTATGAAAATTGTTGGTATCATGAGCAAGAGTTTAAACAAAAATAGTTTCTCCTGTTATGGAAAGTACTACCATTAGAGCAGTGCTTTATTTACAGTGCTAGACTGTACAGCAGAAAATTCACAACCAGCTCTTGATTATAACATGATTTAGCTAAGTTTAGAAATCCATTTAGTCAACTCACTTTGAAACATTTTGAGCATGCTTAATTACTAAATCTGCTCCAATTGCTGAAGTAGTGTAAGAGAGGAAAGAGAACTTCTCCTTAGCCCCTGTCAGTGTCCCAAAAAGAACACCCTCCTCCCAGAGGAGGCAGCTAAACAATTTTTCTCCAAATAAATATATCCCCATTTAAAATAAACATCTCTCTATTACTTTTGTAAGGTTTTGGTTCCAGCTGGCTTATGTCATATGCTAAGGGAATGCTGTTCTGCTGTGCTATTCACCATGGTTTCTGTGTTCATTTGTAACCTCCTGAATCTACAGCATACTCTAAAAGGAGTTTAGTGAGCAGTTAATTCAGTGATAGTGAGTGCAGAGGTCACTGTTGAGGAAAAGACAGTAGCACTGGGATGTTATAACAATACAAGTAAAGAGAAAATTTTATAATATCTAGGATGCAAAGTTCACTAACCACAGCCAGTTTTTCTGAAGTATATCTGCACAATGTGTAACTGTAGAAATCCACTCTGTGTCTCTCCCTTTGTTTGCATACCTGTCTGACCAAAGTAAAAGACACAATTTAAAAACATTGTTCAAAGTACCTCATACACCTGTGTAAAAAAGTTAACTCTACAAAAGCAGAGTTGTTGAGAACCATCAAATGCACCAGAACTAAAAATTTTACTCATTCCATCTTACTCCAAAGGATATGCCATTTTAACTTGAAAGCATGATCTGAGAGAAAAGTTAGTGCAGCTCCCTCTCACACTATAGACTGTTGGCTGTTTATCTTGTCCGAAGTATTCATTTCTGAGATTAAGTAGCAGACAAATATGATGGAATAGCAGAAGTAGAGATGATTGAATCATAAATTTTGAATTCTAAACCTTATGTAGCACTGAAACTTAAAAAAGTTCTGATAAAAGTAACTGTGATCATGCAAGATGCCAAATATTTATTTTGAAGAAGTTGCAAAGTGGCAGCTTTCTCCTCATAAATACTCTCACTCAAGTATATGACATGAATCTATGACCTTAATTTCAGGCTCATTTTTTTTTAGATTCTTAAATGCTGTGCCTTTCTGGGGAAATTTCTGAAACTCACAATTCCATCATTTATACGTTTCCCAACAGCAATAAATTAAATCTTTATTTTGATGTACCAAGACTTCTGGATGTTTTGGATTTTTTTGCTTTGTGGGTTGGTTTTTTTGATTGTTTGTTTGGCTTTGTTTGTTTGTTTTGGTTGGTTTGGGTTTTTGTTTGTTTGTTTGTTTTGGTTGGTTGGTTTGCTTTTTTTTTGTTTTGGGGAGTTTTGTTTATTTTGGGGGTGTTTGTTTATGGGGATTTTTTTTGTTTGTGGTTTGTTGTTTCAGGGGTTTTTGTTGTTTTCTTGTTAGAAGGACAGAAAGCAGCACTTATACATAAGAACTTTTGTTCTTTTATCATTTTTTAATGAAGAAAGAAAGCTCATTTTTAGGGAATTGGAAAAATTCCAAACAAAAGTCTCTCAGGTAACCTACAATAAAGCACTGATACATGAAATTTTAGAAAAAAGAAATAAAGGACTGGTTGGAAAATACAGGCTGAAATACCTTTAAGCATAACGTCTAAATTATTTCAAACCTTTCCAAATAATGAATGACTTCATAAAAGCTGTAGTTCTGTGGGGAAAACAAAAACAAAAACAAACAAACAAAACCCCAAACCAACAAACAAAAAACAAAGCAAACAAACAAACAAACAAACAAACCAACCACCAAAAAACCAAACACCACAGCAATATTCTTTTACAAATGGTTGGCAAAATTGCAACAGTACTGCTTGAAACTTGCCAATGGTAAGCACTGGGCTGTTGCACTTCAGATGTAAAAAAAAAAAAAAAAAAAAAAAAAAAAAGTATTATTTGCCTCCACCTGATCCCTGATTTTACATAATGTGTACCTACAGATACATATCTGTGTTATTGGCATAGTGTGAACAATATTTGTTCTCTTGGTCTCATATTTGTATGCACAGGCCCAGCTGATATTAGTATGAAAAATCTTCCCACATATCAAACTAGAACTTTAGATAGATAACTGGAGGTTACTTCTGCATAAAGCAAAAAACTCTCTCCAAAACCCAGAGAAGTGGGGCTATTCTGAAGAATATTACCTGCAAGGGATAAATCATTTCCTAGTCATCTATATTAATTTCTGGGTAGGAAGGACAACTGGCTTTCCACAGTTTTTCAGTATATGAGAGGCTATGAATGCCTCTCAGAGAAGATATGACAGATGTGATACCTCAGCTGTAGCTTTCTCTTGCTCTTATTTTATGCTGCAGTCTGGAGTATATAACAGGTTCACAGCACAACACATACCTTTAACACAATAATATGATCTCAGTCACTTCCATCTGTGGAAAAATGACACAATGAGCTACCCAGAATTATGCCAAAATATTCTTGCTAATGCATTACATGTCACACCCCATGTATTCCTTAGTTCTGAGAAGATATAGGCAAATATCACTGACATGGTTTAGGAATGGTATTCCCCAATTTAGTGCTCTCACCAAAACACTCCAAACCATGTGAAAATACTCCAAACCACGTGCAAGCTCTCTCACTCACTCCCTCCTTCCCCTCCCTGTCCTCCAGTCTTCCTGCAGCAGCTGGAGAGGAGAATTGGAGGGATGATAGGCAAAGATCATTGGTGGAGATAAAAACGATTTACCAGAAACAGCAATGAAATAAGCAAGGTAACAGGAGCAATATCATTGACCGAGTACACAGGAGAGGCAAATGATTCACATACCACCCGCAATATCCTGAGCATGGGGAGGGAGCCCTTCTCCTGCCCCTGGAAAGGACGGGAGGTGGTATAAGGTGACCTCTGGGTCCCAGCCATGCCTCTTATGGCTACTGAAAACATTAACCCTCTCCTACGTGGAACCAGGGCAGTTACTTATATTTCTTTCCTGATTTAGCTGTTGAATTCTTTTGCAGTGTATTTTAAGCCATCATAGAACAAATAAGCCCTCAGTTCTTCAGTGTACTGGAAGTGTACTAGTATACACTTCTGTACACTGGGCAGTTTGCTATGGGTTTGGGTTTTTTGGACATTGGAATTGCTCCCAAGCATTATAAATAGCTGCTATGTATCACAAAATAGTTTGAATATGTTACCAAAGCCATTTCAAAAAATTTCCATAGAAATTGTGGCCACTATTTTTATTTATTTATGCATGTTATTAGCTTCACAGAGCTCAGGTGATCAGCCTCTGTAGCTATTCTATATCAATGCGAATTCTCAGCTTTCTCCCCTTTTCTTAGTTAGTATAATGCTGTTTTGCAATTAGAGCATAGTGCAGCAATCTGTTGACCAAAATTTATTTGCATTTGCTATATTCCGTACATGGTTCCTTTCCCCCCACAAAAATTGATCTGAATATCTTTTTTTTTTTTTTTTAAATCTGCATTAACTAAATGCATGAAGATTGTGGGGATATAAAATCCAAGCTAGTTTGAAACC
Organism: Hirundo rustica; assembly: GCF_015227805.2. Taxonomy (NCBI): domain Eukaryota; kingdom Metazoa; phylum Chordata; class Aves; order Passeriformes; family Hirundinidae; genus Hirundo; species Hirundo rustica. The sequence goes on from NC_053450.1 coordinate 99,058,337, forward strand.
TTTAGTGGCACCATAGTTGCTAGGTGACTGGACCTTCAGATCTTAAGTGCAATTTCTCTTCATTTGAGCCCTGTGCATGGCTGAAAAACAGCAGGTAGTGGCCTCAATCTGGTGCCTGGCTGCTGCAGGTAAGCATTTCTTATCTAGAGGACAGCTCTTAGGCTACAGATGCAGAATGAGGCCATCGTTTCAGTTCAGCAAGGGCAGACACATTTTCAGATTGTGCCTGTAGCAGCCCAAAGAGGAAGACTGCCCAGTCTGAGTGGGACAGGCTGTTTCTCAGACTCCCTGCTGAGCACCCTGCACAGGCCATTGTGTGCCATGGTTGGAGGGAACACCCTGTTGCCTCATGCCACTGTGGCATGATCTGGTTACAGACATAAAATATGCTCCATAATGTCCCCCTTGCAGGGCCTGGCTTTATGAAGAGTGAGTCATGTGTTGAGCCCTTGCACATTCTGACAGCTGGAACACATTTCCAGCTTTTTACATAGGTCCTCTCAGTCAGCAGCTTCAGTTTAGTTTTCAAAGTGTTTTCTGTGAAAACTCAAAAGTGCTGTACAAAGTTTTGCCAATAAAACAGTGCTGGGGCAGATGGCTATTCTGCCAGCCAGTGATAAAGCTGGTGACATAACTCTCAGTTTTCTGAGTCTGAGCTCTTTTCTCTAGTGTTCAAGCTTGGACATGTCAAGCCTAGGAACTGTGCTACTAAGGATGAAATACTATCCCCAGGCTTACTCTACGTGCTGCACAACCACTGAACCAACTATCTGGTACCGAAATGGCATTCTTCTGTGCTGTATAGAGGCTATTTCCAAAGAGGACTTGAATTTTGCACCTGGAAAGTTGGGTACATACAACCCTATCGATGCAACACCTATCCCTAAAATCTCTAAGTGCCTTTTTTGAATTTAGCATCATGGTACTTTTTCAAGGTCTAGGAGATGGCCATGGATACAATCAGGTTCCCAAGTCAGAGTGTGCCAGTTAGGTATAATCACAGACAAATAGCAGATGAGAAAATAAACATTGATTCAACTCAAGCACCTGTCCAAATATTACACTGTAATGAACTCATCATCAGGAAATCATGCTGAAATGCATTACTTAAGATCCTATATAGCAAATTCAAGTATTTTTTGGTGACCCAAGCAGTGTCAGGTACACAATTCCATATCAAGTATGGAACTTCATATTTATTTCATGCCACTAAAAAAAGTTTGCTCCCAAAATGTCCAGAAGTATACAGAAGTTTTCTAACAAATCACCTCAAAATTTAATTGAATGACTAAACTGTGAGGACTTGGTTCTCCCTCACTGGTGAAACACCTGGTCCTTTTCCAGATGAATGAAGCCAGATGGAGATAAAGAGAGGGGGAAAGTGCATGTCCTGTTGCCCTGTCTGTCTGTGCACGGTTAAAATGAAAACATGATTGTATCAGAACTAAACTGATCTCAGACAGTTTCCCTTTGCACCAAAAAAATTGCTTGCTAGACCAGACAACTGTCCTCTTTCACTCTTCACCTCAATCACTTTTTTTGGTCTCTGTGCAGACATTTGATGTAGTTGGTGAATGATGTCACTTCTGGTCAACTGTCCTGAAAAGATGAAAGTGTTTGCCTTGAGGAAATCATGTTCTATTAGACAGAGCCCAGTTACTTTTCTCCCACTGTGCTTTACAACTTGCAAGAGCTGTCTTTACAGATAATAAGATTTTCTCTCTGCAGGGTCATTTAAGCCGCAGTGCATTTTATCAGTGGTGGCATTTGAGAGCTTTAATACTGTCAAATTTGTAATGGAGCAGCTTAAGAAGAGATGGAGAATGTTAGCCATTTTCTTGTTCAAGTCTGAGAATCATTTTAGCAATGGGAAGCCAGCTATAAAATATGTCACTAGGAAACTGATTAAACAAGAGATTGTTAGGAGATTTAACAAAACAAATTCTGGTCACATTTGCACTTGATGGACAGACTGATTAAGAGCACAAGAGAATATTCCTCTGTTTTATTACTGTAATTAACAATTTAATCAATCAGTGAGTTTTTTCAAGAGAAGCCAAAGAAATTCTAAAGATTTAGGATCAAAGGTCAAAATCCTACTGATTTTCAGTTACTGATCCTAAAAATCAGGTTTATTGCTGGAACCTCTGCATGGTAATGATTAAAGCCAGTCTGTGTGTGCTAAAAAATGGAGGTGTGATTCCATGGCTGGGAGTTTGGGTAGTATTCCAAACTGATTCATACAAACCTCATCACTGGATCAAGACCTTAGAAATAACAATATGCGGATTTTGTGAGCAACAGAGTGTTTTGAAAGACATATCATAAAGACACAAGACTAATAATTTCTTGCATTATGTGGTTGTTTTGTTGTGTGTACATTTTCTGGTTCTGTTTAAATGTAAGATCACTTAAATGGAAAAAAAAGAGATTTTAGGAAAAGCTCAGAATACTGTGAATGTCAGTCATATAAAAACACAGAGTTGAACTGTGGAAATAAAGAATTAACTCAAAAACTTGAAGGTGTAACAGGATATAAGCCACAGGGTATTTTTAGAAGAAAGGAGGATTAAATGGCAGAAATGGCAAAATAAAAAAAGGGAAAAGTAAAGCAATGAAGTGGAACTGAAACATGACTGAACAGAAGAGTAGAAGAATAATAAGGGGGCTAAAATGAGAGATATGATGTCAAACTAGTATAGCCTTGAAGACTGTGGGATTTTTTGCCTTTGTTGTTTTGTTTTGGGTTTTTTGTTTGTTTGTTTTTGTTTTGTTTGGTTTGGTTTTTGGTTTTTTTCCCCTTTTGTTTGATGTGGGTTATTTTCCTTTTTTTTTTTTTTTTTTTTTGGCCAATGTCATATTTTGGTCTACCTTGTAAGAGAGGGGTTTGGGCTATCTTTCATTGAAATGAAAGGGACAGGTAAAGATAATAGACTACTATTCTTTGAATTCTGAACAAGATGCCTTTCTGGTTTGGTTTTTGGGGCTTCTATAGCTATCAAAATACTCAGAAACTCACCCCAACTTTTATTTAATTTCCTCCTACCTAAAAACTCTCTGGTGGGTCTATTTTCTGCTTTGAATGTCTTTTCAGTTCTGGTTAGCTTAAGGTTGTCCATCAAATTAAGATTGTACAGTCTTAAGACAAATTGTGCTATTTCCATGTACATATTAAAAATGATTGCAAACAGCAGAATTTTATGCCCTGGAAAAGACAAGAGTGGTATTTAACTGAGTTATTGTGTATTCTGAATATTTCTTTTTCTGCTCCAAAACAAATGAGAAAGGAGAGATAATATGTTAAGCCCCAAAATAAGCTGCTCACTGGTAACAAAACAATAAAAGTCAATTGCAACTATTGTAATATGCCATATTATGTCATTCTATATCTTCCTTAACTGTATACAAACCCCCTCTTCCTGTTTACACTCTTTATCGCACAAATAAAGACACAATAAGTTTAGAATAGGACATGTACTCTACAGTGCTGCTGTACTTTTGTCTTCTTTTGGTACAGTTTCTGCTTGTTGTCTGACCTCAAAGCTGAAAAATAAATCCAGGATTGCATTTGGTTATGTTTACAACTGCAAGCAACATGGTCAACAAGTGTGGATGTGCAGTTGGAAAGAGGAGGCGCCCAGGATGCCCACAATAGGTGCATTTTGGAAGAGGTTACTTTGGACCAGCTCTAGTTTGCCCAGTTTCCACTGCAGTCATTGCACTTAAAGACACAAGATGCATTACCAGAATACAGACAAGCAATTAGGCTTTTTCTTTGCTCCCACCCCTTCCTCCAATACCACAAAAAGTAGAGATCATGTTTTTAAATTATCCACTGCCCTACAAGTTTCAAAGGACTTGTATCATAAAGACTGCAGGTAGAGAAAAATGTAGAGAAAAAGATGACACACCACAAAACTGTGTGCTGAATCATGATAGCGTAAATGTGTTTAAGAGGAATTTATAATAAAAGCAAATATAGTACTGTTGATTATACTATGTTTGTATGAGAAATCTACAATATACATAGGAGCCTGAGAGTTGTTAATTACTCCATGGTAAAACTTTGATGCCTAAAGGAAGATTAAAATACTTCTTACCTGGTCATTCAAAAACTTGTCAACCATTTTAATATTTTCTTATGTCTGCTGATAACAGTAGACTCCTGAAATAAGTAGTTCCTTAATCATTATATGGTGACACCAGAAACAATCCTGGAAATTACAAGTGTGCAAGAGGGGATTTAAAAAAGTTATGTGGTGCTGAAGTAAAGCTTCATAATAATTTGCCAACATTTAGAATTTTTTAGACCAGAAATATAAATAAGTAAATACTATTTCACAGTAAATAAGAGACTCTCAATTTTTTCATTATTATTCCTTTCTGCACTTAAGAATAAAAATATATGTGAATCATACATTCTTGCATCAACTTCATATTAGTTACATTATTTTTATGACAATGAAAAAATTGTGCATATTAGATTATTCTAATAAAGTCTGCTTTACTGTTATAAATAATAGACTCTTTTTATGTATATTTTGAAGTGTAGCTAAAAATAATTTTAAAAAATGTTTTTATGTCAAAAGGCTCAAAAATTTTCTTGTGTGATTGTCCCAATGGTCTGATGAAGTATACACTTTAACAGTCCATGAAACCTTCTGTGAGAGATCCTAATTTACAGAGATTCATTAGTGATAGCTTTCCTGCCTTCAGAATGAAATACCAGTGATCTGATCCTAATTTCCTCAATGAAGACACCTGAATTACTTCTTAAAAGAGCGCCAAACATTGAATCATGCGGTACCAGAAAGCTGAGGTGACAGTGTAAGTTCAGTGAAGACCCTTAAAAAATGGAGGCGTTGAGTTAGTGATTTTGAAACAGGATGAATTTTTGCAAACAGGATGAACTTCAAAGAAATAAAAGATGAGTGAAAACAAAACAAAATAACTGGGGAATTTTGACACAGTGGAAGACCACACAGCTCAAGAGTACACATCCTTAGCAGATGAAGTAACAACAGATTACTTAAAGTAAGAACAGTTGCAGGGAGAAACGATGAAGCAAATGAAACAATAAAATCAGTAGCTTGAACCATTTAAGCCCAACCTAAACAGTGTAGAAAGTAGGGAGTAAGACCTAATAGTCTATAATAGACTAAATTCTGACAGTAGTCACTTCACATTATCTGGTTCACTTTTTTTTTATCTACATGAAAGTCAAAATGATAGCAGGCTTTCTGATTTAATAGCTTAGGTTTCCACACTGTATTCTTAAGACTTAGTTATTATAGTTATGTTATTATTGCCAGGCTATCTACATGTCTCTAATATTTTGAAAATTATTTTAAATGGTGGTTTTTATTATGTTGCATTTGATATATTGCCTTGCTTTGGCATGTTGAAAAATATCCAAAAAAAACAAAACCATATTTATTTAAAAGAGGAACATTTTCATATTGAGTAACTAACAGGTCTAATTTGATTTAATTAACTAAACACAAGAACTAAGAATCAAGTTTTAAAGAGAACTCTAAATATCTTCATTCATGTTCATATATCTGTAATTGTGTTCAGACTACATAAATTATTTACAATTCCACCCTTAAAGACCTGTACTAATAGGGACATTGAGTGACATATATTTTCACTGTGTAATGAGTTCAGTGTAAAAAATACACCAAGTAATTACATTTTTGCCTGCCTAAATTACCCCTGTAGGTTCAGTGGATTGTAGGAATCTGCCAGCTCTTAGGCAGCTAGTGTTTCACTTCAAGTAGCAGCTTTTCATCAATGAACTAGGCAAAATAATTTCTCTAAATCTGTAAAGTCTCACAATGCTATCAAATGGACCAATATACCTAACTCATCACCTGTATAACTGCACAATTAATGAAACCTAGTTGTTGTTGCTTCCAGTAATACATGATGCAGCACCAACTCACAGCTGCCATCGTTTAAGGTAGAGAGCACCATAAGTTCTCTGAGGGTTTTCTAGTAAGCAGTGAATGCAAAATATGGCATAGTGTTTTGGGTAATCTATACAAGACTACTGATACTAGGATCAAGATGTAGGATACAAGTATAAGTGGAACAATAATTTGATCTAACAAAGGAACATTTTAGCAAAAGTGAGTCAGTTTATTTAGGGGCTTCTTTGCACAGTCAAGAGGGCCTGTTGCCAACTGCCTTAAAAAGCCTATGTCAAAGAGTTGAACACTGTTTGTATGTCCCCTAAGGACAGCACAGTGCTGCAAAGACAATACCTGCTGAACTCTGAAAAACTCTTCATCCATGGAAATGCAGTCTCTCTGCCTGAGAGACTTGAAACTCTCTCTTATGAGAGTTTATCCTTCCAGGTGCAGTGCTGTGCTTATATTGCTTCTGGTTTCAGTGTTTGAACAGGTTCTTGAAACCGTGTGCTACATCCTCATTAGTGCTGCTATGAACACATGAAATGGGGAGTGGGTGGGGGGAAGCACAAAGGGAATATGAGCCAACTGAAGCAGACTCTGCCCTGCTGCTACTTTCTGCTGGCTCTTGTTCATGTCCTGAGTCAGCAGTCACAAGCTTAACTGGCTTGGGGAACTGACTAAAAACAACCCACTATGTACAAATAATGTTGTTATTCAAAGCTGTACCCCTTGAGAGATCACATTCTTTTCAACACTTAATAACATGAGAATCACCACTGCATGAAAATCTGTTCCAGCTAAACAAAATGAATTAAGCAAGATGCCACAGATATTACTATTAAATCATAAAATGTTGGCCATGGTTATTTCCACAGGAAGGTGGGTAACAGTTTTGAAGAAGCTTACTTTAAAAATGCTTAGTTTAAGTTAGTTACAGTGGTAAAAGGACCTAAAAAGGGGCTTCAAATGTCTGGCTTATTTAACAGCACAGTTTATTTAAGTAAAACAGAAGGGGAAAATGAATAGCCTTTGCTAACCCTCAGCTCTATCAAGAAGGTCTTCTTCAGGAGAATAGTCCAGAGTGTCTTGAATCAACAGTAAACCTACATTCTGGCATTGATTTCTTAGACATTTGGTTCCCTGACTGCAGAGCTCTCATCCATGCTGCCCATGTAGAAAAAGGTATGGCAAGTAAATACCTTCAGCCTCTAAAGAGACACCAACTATGAACTACGTACAGTAACTCTCTTCTGCTACTATATTTTCTACGGACTGGGAAAGTTTTGGATCCACTGCATTGGATCTACATTCTGAAAAGTTCTAAAAGTTCTCCAGAAAGATCGTAATATGCACAAATCAGAATCAAAGAATGGAAAATAGTTAACTACAAAGAAGATTAACCATTTATATCAGAGGTACAGTCTGAATGCTACAGTGGAAAGCTTTGGGAAATTACATGGAACTAAGGGTAAAAGGGAGAGAAACTTAGATTCCCTTACAAAAATGTAGATGTTTCTGGGAAGGAAGTTCTGAGGCAAATGTTTGGCTTTCAGTCTGTGGGGAGTTTTTTGTTGGTTTATTCAGGTTTAGGGATTTTTCCCCTTTTATCCCTAGCTGAAAACAAAGGGAAATTTATTACTGGATTTCAACAGAGAATACAGTTGGGCCCAAAGTGTTTGAAAGCTACAGAGACTACCATCAAACCTGCAGTCATGAAGCCACAAGTAAAAAGGTACAAGAGATTATTACAAACAAAAAAAATTCCTGCCATGCTCTAAACATAGATAGACAGACAAGCAATAGACAGCCTGCCCACTCGTACCACATAAAGACAGGTGGACGAGAGCGATACTGCCAGTTAGATAGCGTTCATTTGACAAAACCCAGTCAGGTAATTAAAATCCAAAACCCATAAATCATCTATCCAATGTAGATGATGGAAACAGTATTACTATGAGCCAGCAAGGAAAAAGGGCAAGTCAGACACCCCTTTCTAGGACTGACAAAACAGAACAGAAGACCAGCTAATTGCAATACATTTTGACAGACACCTAATCACTGCAGAGATCAGCTAAAGAGTTAAGGAGTGAAACAGTCAAACCCACAGTTCCCAGATGGGGTAATTCTTCACAAAAGATCAAAACTCAAAATCAATGTTTTTAGATGTTGCTGAAGGTTATGAATATCATGCAGTATTTTGATGACATTTTTATATTTAAATAAGCACTCTAAGAGAACAGTACAAAAATCAAACATCTCTTGCAAAGATATGTCACACAGTTCCAATTCAGTAATATTTAATTCAACTCCTGCAAAACTTTTATTAAAAAAAAAAAAAAATTAAAAAAAAATCCTCGCTTTTTTCCACTTCTCCAGCTTTTTTTGTCAAAGAGCAGTTTGCTCTGAAAATTTCTACCATGCAGTGGCACTCTGATGAACCTGGTGAGGAATTCAGATGTGTTGTGAACAGTAGAGTGTGGCTTGAAACTATTAAGAATGCTAATTTCAGGTCTGTGAACTGTGGTATTAAAGCTATTGCACAGGCTGTTGGCTGATTTGGTGATACAAGCAGTGGCTGATGCACATTTGTAGCTGAACACATCCGGCCTATATGTCGCTGCACAGAGAGGTGTGGAGCATTACCTCTGAATAAACAAGTGCAGTTTCACAGTGTTTTGTACAGCCAACCTGATGTTATCACATTTACAAATACATGCTACAAATCTGAAATGTCACTGTGAGGCACTACATGGGAAAAGACCAAGACCAACACCAAAAGAGATCAGGGAGGAAGAAATGAAGCTAGCCCTGTAACACTGTCAAGAGATTTGAAATAACACAGTAGGAAATCCATAGGAGAGCAAATCCCTTTCATCCTGTACAGTTATCCCTTGTTACATAGTTGGTTTTGGTTATCGCCTTTTAAGCTGTGAAGGCCTAGACACTTCTCTGCAGAAATTAGAAGTTTGCCTGGGTATAATATGTTAATTAATAATTCTGAGTTATCTAAAATGGAAATTAGACTGCCAGATATGTTCCACTAATGATCCTTTTAAAGTCAGAACAGCACTTTCAGAAAAATTATTTCCTCACAAATGTAGGTCAGTGACTGTATTTTACTGATTGGATAACTGAAATATCTTAACCTACTTAAAGGAGTTTAAACTTATTTCCAAAGTCATCCATTGCAAAGTGATATGCCTCTGACTGTGTTCTGTGTGTGTTATATATATTTAGGTTTTATATATGTATATATATACTATATGTTCCTAACTCAAATTTAGCATGACATTCCAAATACTATTATAAAATCAAAACATATAAAATATAAATCATCAGTGCAATAGCCCTTGACTACTTCTAATTACTTTTAATTACAATTCAACCCAAATTTTCATGCTGCCCTGCCATATTGCCCAGCATTTCACAGATTTGCATGTGAGTGAGAGATATTAATGCATTCATATACAATACACCTTGACATGCTTTATTTGGTTTTCTGTTTAAGTCCTTAGCTAATCCATGCAGCAATAGAAACACATGTAATATGTTAATGAGAAGGTACATCATGATTCTCTACTCCTGCAAATGATTCTCTCCTTCCTGGAAATATACATGCTATGCTCCTAAATGCAGATGGTATTAATCAGAAAGGATTAAAATGTTTACAACAAGGATTTAACATTTTTGTCAACATGCTTCTTTGTTTAGTATTAATTAAAAAATAGGTTAAATATGGACAGTGTTTGCCAAACTAGAAATAGAAGAAAGGTAAATCTACAATTTTTACAGGATTCTGCTTTAAACACTTACTCAAAAATATACCCATTGCCAAGGGATTTATGATACACTCACCATTAAACAAAGTCCAATTTTTATACAGCAACCATCCACTCACTCTAATGAACCATGTCTCTTAAGTTTTACCCTTGTTTCTAACATAAGAAACCAGAGGATATCTAGTCAGGGTGAAGAGGGCAGCATTGCAGAATTGTCTACAGTGTACTAGCCAGTCTGAGGTTGTTGCACGTGGTGTTGGTCTTTCTAAGAACTTCTGAATTGGAACAGAATACAATTCACAGTGCAAAAACCTAAGTTCACAGAATGTTGAGAATATGAGCGGATTTGGTAGTCCTTGAAGCTAAACCACTACAGGGCACAGACAGTATGTACTCCACCACTGACCTCCTGTCTCAGGGGCAGTAATGACTGTGGTGAGCAATGTGGCACAACAGATCAGATCACAGAATCACAGAATCACAGGATGGCTTGGGTAGGAAGGGTTGTTAAACATCTGCTTCCAACCCCTGCATTGGGTAGGAAGAACTTTCACTAAACCAGGTTGCTCAAAGGCCCATCAAAACTGGCTTTGAAAATTTTGGGATTTGTCCTAGATTTTTCAGGACAGGGTTAATTTTTTACAGTAGCTGGGAATGGGACACAGCTGAGGGGGCGTGGCCAGGACCCAGATATTATTTGATACCACCTCATGTCATTGTCAGGGGCAAGGGAAAGGGACTCTCCTTTGGTTTAAGAGGAGAAAGGTATTCCTTTTAGTGAGAGAGAACATGGTGGGTGGAACAGTCCAGTAACATTTTATTTTGCATTAAATAATTTGTCTTAAGCATTTTGTTATTAATATTGTTTCTGTTCATTTCCTTACCTCATTGCTGTTTCCAGTAAGTTGTTATCTTAACTTGTGATCTTTGCTTAGTGTGCCTCATATTGGAGGGAAGGAGAAGGGGAGCAGTTGTAGTCTTTTTAGTGGGAGTACTAAATTGGAGAGAACCATTCCTAAACCATGACAGGCATCTACAGCTCCTTTAACAATATTATTCCAGTCTTAACACCCTCCCAGTAAAGAATTTCTTCCAAACATCTAGTCTAAACCCACATTTCTTCAGTATAAAGCAATTGCCCCTTGTCCTATCGCTACATGTCCTTGCAAAAAAATTCTCTCCATGTTTCTTGTAGGGTCTGTTCAGGAACTGGAAGGCTGAAATTAGCTTACCCAGAAGCCTTCTCTTCTCCAATCCCAAGTTTCTCAGCCTTTGCACATAGGAGACATGCTCTATCCCTCTAATCATCTTGGTGGCCTCCTTTGGACTCCCTCGAAGGTCAATGTCCTTCCTGGGGACTGGGGACTCTGGAGCTGGATACTGTTCTGTAGGTGAAGTTTCACCAGAGCAGAGCAGAGAGGCAGAATCACCTCGCTTGACAAACTGGCACACTGCTTTTGATGCAGCCAAGGATAGTCATGCTCTGCCCTGCTCACCCTGCCACTACCACTGGCCCACCAGGATGGCCAGTCAGCAAGGGGAACGAGAGTTAATTTTAATTACTGAACTGTACAGCCAGCATATAGAGTCATACATACACACACAGCACATGGTCACTTGGTGATGATTATGGGCAAGATTATCACTCAAACTATAATTTCTTGCAATTAAATACACAGAACCATAACTGCACCTAATTTTTGCTGCTGTGGTAGATCAAAGTGAAAGGTTTGCCACAGCCTGACAATTCCAACGACAGATAACAGCACTATGATGTAGAGAGAAGAGGAAAAGAGGAAAAAAATAGAAAGGGAGTGGGAAGCAATTTCCAAAACCTCCTACCAAGAGTATGGGTATCAGTAAAATACCTAGGTAAAAGCTCAATAGAAGAAAACACTGAACATTGTATTTAAAAACATGTTTAAAAAAGATTGGATGTGGCACTCAGTGCCATGGTTTAGTTGATATGTTAGGGCATGGTTTGGACTCGATGATCTTAAAGGTCTCTTGCAACCTAGTGATTCTGTGAATTCATGCAGTACTAGGCAGAGTGAAGCAAGCACAAAGTTGTGAGTGGGTAATAGGCCATAAAATAAGAGTTTCTTTGATAGTTAAGTGTACCATATTCTTGACCATAATCTCCATGAAGGTAACTGTGATATGAAATTCTAGATATCCAAACACATATCCAAAAAATTCTGCACAGAGGAAGTACAACCTCTTGTTCTCTAAGACATGAGTAAAGATCTCCCTCAGCTGTTGCATACAGTTTAAATACCTGAGGTGAAGTTCACTTCATTCCAAACAGAAAAGCAGCAGAGCACTGCAGTCATCCTCTAAATCAGCTGGTTTATTGGATGCTTCCCTTACACAACTCAGTTTGAGATCAAATTTCCTTCTTTCTGCTACAGCCCTTCTAGACTCTGTTTGCCCTCGCTTTCTGCTGCATAGATCTTTGTACTTAGGTAGCTGTAAGCATTCCTTGAGCTGCAAAGAGAAATTCTTTTCCTGGAACAGATCAGTGCCATATATACATGTAGCAAACCCTTCAGCAGAATAGCAGCGCTCTGCTGAAGCGCGCACTACCAAAAGCATGCATTCAGAGGAAGGTGAGGGACATGGTGTCATGGTGACTGACAATAAAACTAACAAAGAATTATTTCCAAAAGACACAGAAAGCTTTTAAACAGATGGAACAGTTCCTTTCTTCTGTGAAATCAGTTCCATTCTATGTGCATGTACATGTACCTTAAAGAAGCATGGATGTATTAATGATACAAATACCATGATAATTTGTTATCCTACTTCAGCACCTTAATGATTACTGTTTACCACCCAGCACAAGAATAAGACATTTATTCTTGTGAGGAGGCAGAGATATCTAGGAAGTGTCAATGGCCATCTTTCTGATTTTCACATCTTTGCTAGGGAATTTTTAAAATTCCTTTTATTAAATTTAGTTTCCTGGGCAACAGTGCTGAAGAGATATTGAAAAAAGGAGAGTAGAAAGATTTTGTGGGGGTGGTTTTTTCTGTCTGATTAAGGTCTGACCTTCTCTTCCCCTTTTGTTTGTCTTCCTGGCATTTATTTGCATTGGGATTACTAAATGAGTGGTGGTGCTATATACAGTCGAGTGGGACACAACCAAGGAACAGCCTATATTTATTTTAAAATAATCTATAGTCCATGTTGTCTTTCCTCTATCATAGTTTGAGAAGTCCTGTCCTTTCAGGCACATACAAGCTCTAACACTACTTCCAAGTGGAAACAAATAAAATTTTAGAATATTTTTTTCTCTTTTTCTAAAGGGAAAACATCTTCATACCAACTTAACCCATCCAGACTTTCAGTTCCCACTATAGTGTCTGACTTTCAGCACAAAAACTTAGCATGTACTTCTCATTCTCTGTCTTCAGTCCATTGCTAATGCTCTGGAAATCCCTGACCCTGATGATGTATAGCTTGTGCTCATCAGTGTGATTAAGAACAAAAGCATAAGCAGTGCAGTTGCAATCACATGATAGCCCAGTCACAACCCCTCCTGACAGCAAAGATAGTACTTATCTGTGTGATTCTCTTTGATAAAATCTTTCTTTCCTCTCTCTATGATCTCATCATAGAAAAATATATTATTCTTGCTACTTAGAAAAGACACAGAAAAAAAAGTATTTTAAAATATTTTCAGTGCACTAATTCAGTGTATTCTGGGAATATTTGATAAATAGTTATAATCAAACTATTATTGAACCTATTGTGGTAAGTGTACTATTGTGGTAAGTGTACTATAGATCAGGGAATAAAAGTAAATGCTTCATTATGGAATTTGAAAATATACTTTTCTCTCTTGTTTCAGTAGGTTCTCATAATTAATGGAGCACCTATCACTACGTTTTTACTGCCACCGCCTGAGCAAACAGTTGCACAATTATGCTGGTACCGTTTTAGGACACATATGATTGTTTGGTACCAGGTGTTTCCTGTCTTGACCTTTGAAACACATCTTACTATAGTCTAATAATTAACAAATGCCAATCACAAACTCACTAGTTACGAAGTGCACAGCCAGTGTTCATATTCACTTTAAGGGAATCACCAGCCTATGGTGCTCACACCTGTGGGGGGTGCAGTGTGGCCCAAATGGCAATGCAGCATGAACTCAGTCCCATGAACCTGCCACAAACTTCCTATTGCAAAAAAAGACCTCAGGCTCATAAAGTTCTTTCTCAACTTTTCTATCAATTCCAAAAATTAATGCCTAGAGTTAAAGGCTTGATTCTACCAAGGTCATAGGGAGTAGCATGATGAGGTATCTTTTGGATGTTTTGTCCTAATTGAAGTTGACAGGCAAGGCATTTTCAGTGTGCAGTCCTGAAAGGCGCTCCTGGCACAGCTGGAGCATTATTGTAACACAGCTTCTGCAGCACAAGTGATCCAAGAGCATCCACCTCAGGTGCAGGGAGGAAGCCCAACTTTTTTTTTTTGGCATGGAACAGGGAGAGCTGGACCTCCTTCTGCAGTGGAAAGGCAATAAAATCCATTTGTCAGAATTTAACCACCTTTGCTTTGCTGTACCCATTATATGCCCTTTGTAATAGGAGCACTAGACCATTTCTATCTTCATCCATTTATAGTTTACAGCTTTTATGTGTCCCTCCTGACATGGAGTTTGAAAAACAGCAAGTGATTCCTGAGTTGACATTTATCAAACTAAGATTTTCTGATAAAATGTGACTTCCTGCCTATTCTTGGCATTTTCTTCCATGTAAACCAGTTTCTATCATTATCCAAGGTTTTCTAATTGTCTGCTAGTAAAGACCTGATTATGGAGACGTATGAACCAGCTGAAAGCAGTCAGCCATGTGACTGACTTGGGTGTAAAACCACACAAGCCGTTGGGTGCCTAATTGTCTCAAGATCATGTAGGGGCCTTAACCAGTGCCTTGCAGTCTAAGTCTCATTTAATATAAGGCTAATGCAATATTCAATAGATGATACAGTCACTTTCATATCTTATTTTTTTTCAAAAGGTATATTTAGCCCTCGTAGAAGTGAGTAGAAAATACTTTTATAAATTTATGTTTAAATGATTTTACATTTACTGACTAGTAGTGATAAAACCTGAACAGGGGTCTGCCTCTCTGTGAGAAAAGAACCAAAGAATTTGTTTCAAGCCTCAGAAATTAAAATGCTTTAATCCAGAAACACTACAAGGAGCCAGAAGAGCAATCATTGAAATCTGTACTTTACTTTTCCCTAGGCTTTTCTAGTCAAAATTCATGACACAGAAAACATTCCTACAGAAGGTCAGAGAGTCTAGCCCTGTAAAATTTTCTACAGATTTTCCAATGTGTTAGTCTTATCTTAATCATCATATGAGCAGTGTGCATGCATAGAGTGAAATCAACATTTGTACTGAGGGAAGAAAATAAATGAGGACAATAGCTAATGGGTTTTTTCTTTCTTCTATCACCAGGTGGGGGTAAGAGGAAGAGAAGGTAAATATGGAAAGGGGAAATCAAAGTCAGAAAAAGTGAGGAGGAAGAAAAATTAAGAAAAGAAACCAAAGCCAAACAATTAAAAAAAAAAACAAAACAAAAAAACCAAAACAAACAAACCAAAAAAAAACCAAAAAACCACTAAAGAAAGCAAGAAATGGATGGACAGACAGAAAATAATGAGATTTTCTCATGGAGTCTCTAAACTTCTGTCAACTAACTTCATTTGAGGCAATTGTCTTAACAAATAAGCAGAAGTTCTCATCTCACTTAAAATTAACAAAAAGATGAAGTAACTCTTTAGAATGTACTAATGAGTATACATACTTAAAACAACCTTCTAATCTAGGTCATTGTTTTGTATAGTACATGAATGCATTTGGTGCAGAAATCAGGAAGAGTTAAGCAAATATAACTGCAGACAAGAACTGCTTAATGTCCCAAAATTACTGTGCCTAAAAGACCTCTTTATCAGCACAAGAAAATAATAATAAAGTTACCACAGTTTTTACTATGGTCTCTAAATCTTACCAAGACTAATCACACTGCAAGTACTGGACATACATTACCCAAAGCACAGTTAGGAAGCCACTCAAATAGTGTCTTTCATCTCTTTTCTGGTCTTGACTTTTAATCTATCATCTTTTAATCTATCATTAAAGTCCAGTTGAGTCAATTAATATGTCATTCATACACTACATTGATTTCACCATATAAGAGGGGTAGAATTTACACACTGTCTTTTGGTGCTGTATTAATATTAGGCCATGCAAAAGCCAAGCTCGTAATGTTGTTCTCACATGAAGGTACGTCAAAAAAAGGCAGGACAACAAAGAATTCAGAGCCCAAAGGCTGAAAATGCTGTTGGTTATTACAAACAATTAAATTGTTCAAAGAGGATGTTGGTCAAGTAGTGTATGAGTGCACATGGAGATTGTAAAAAAAGGTCATTACACAATCACTTTTTTCACAAAGAAATTACACATGTTGAATTCAATAGTACTTTTTCATAGCCAAAGCCCAAATACATTCTGTTAACCAAAGAAATCCCCCTTTCCATAACAGAATGGCAATAAAAGCCTGATCCGAGACTCAGCAGTGATCTTCCAACAGGCAGGAGTGGCAAAGTACATTGTGCTGAGAAGGAGCTGTGTGTCACTCCCTGGCTGGGTGACAAAGGAAGGATACTTCTGCATAAAAGCAACTCTACCAGGTCTCCTATACCACGCTAATAATATTTACAGCCCAAACCTCACTTACAAGTGCAGCTGTATGATATATTTCCATGCCTTATTTCAAATAGACCAGATCTGAGTGAAGATGATACTGGTATGTTTTCTCAGGGGGAATATGATTTTGAAATTAACACGCTTAAGGGTAAAATAATCTTCTAGCAGACAGACAAATGCTTCTGCTTGAGAGAACAGTGTTTATGAAACAGGAGGCCCTTTAGTTGCCCTGGAAACTATATTTGTAAAGGGATGTAACTTATATTGTTCTGGAGGCTTTTAACATTTACATTAAAGCTTCAGAGGACAAGAACTGTCAGAGAGTATTTATTCACAAAAAACCCAAACTTCACTTTAAGAATGTTGAGTAGTATTTTTTTTTTTTTTTTTTTTTTTTTGCCAGCAAATGATAAATGATTTTTCAAGAAGCAAAGCAAAAACCTCAAGTTTGATATGTTTGCAGAAAGTCACAAGCAACACACTTAGGTTATTACACTTTCTGTCCAGGGTTACACAGATAGCTTCAAACTGAATAGAAGGCAATAAGAATTCATAAGAAGAATAACAACAGTTTAAATACTTCCAGCATTTTCTGTTTACTGCTGTTCAGTAATGACCCTCATGTTGCCTCCAGAAACCTCCATCAGATTAGGACATACTCTAATCATAGATTTAGGAAGATCTTAGAAAAAAATATGAGAAGAAGAAAGCTAAAATTAAATATTTTATTTCAAATACTTAGTGACAAAACAGTCTTTGTTTTAGGCCCAGAAGAGCTTTTTATTTTCCAAGAACTATGAAAAAACCCAGCCTCTCAGCTATTATCAGAGCTTCATAAACTTACCTTGTACAAAACACCTTGCAGAAAGTGCCAGCACATTTTCTATTGTTTTCTGTCCTTAAAAACTGATTATAATGGAGTCTTGATGCTCATACTTAGGCAAACCCACCACTGAAGTTACTGGTTGAAATTGCAGAATGAAGAAGAACAGTCAGAGGGATACTGTTTGATTTTTCTCATTTCTGCATCAATTTCTGTTTTTGAAAAATTAAGGAATGGAAGCTTCTCCAAGATGAATCCTCTTTCGAGGGTCTTGCACAAGTAGGAGTTGAGGACAAGATGCAGAAATTTGTATTTATGACTTGTGTAATAAATCCAAAAATATATCAAAAAGAGGGCCTTTCCCCTGGTCATAGAGATGCTTAGAGATGAGTTGAGAGAAAATTGTTATGAAGTCTGCGCAAGAACACTAACAAGGAAAAAGTGACAGACAGAATGAGAAATTGAGAGTCCTGTGACTCATTTCCTTTGGGGCACAAAATCTGAATGAGGAAAGTGAAAATTAAAAAAAAAAACAGGCAGGATATTTCTTTCAATAACTTTCAGAATGCTTTCTCTTTGTGTAGATGATTGTGCACTGTAGACCACTTGCAATATTCAAATATATTATTCAAATAGAAAAAAGCAAGCACAGTAAAATTTTCACAAATGAAATCAGACAAAGAGAGGAAATGGTATTTTTTCACAATATTGTATAAAACAAAGTCACTTAATTCCTTGCCTCATAAACTTTTCATATATTCTTCGATCATTTTGATTTTTGTGCTAAAGTATGCTTCAACCATGTGCTGCCAAGCATACTGACACAAGGAAAGGTCTAGGATGTATACGGCAAAGTTCTTCTCCCTCACAGGGTTTGTGAACCTCCTCCTGGGAATTATAATCTGTTAGCAATGGGATACAGAACAGTTTGCCTCTTTTTTGGTTGACTAACCAGTGACTCCTTTAAGCTTCCTCTCAAGTACACCCATCTTGCATCTACTTCTTTTAAGCTATGGAACAAGATGAAGCCTAAATCCTCTGCAGACAAACCAGCATATTGCCTCCTAAAAGCCTGATAATAATTCTTTAGAAATGGCAAACAGAAAATAATAAGTGTTTAAGGGTCATTTGAATTTTTCAGATTTTCCATTGTTTAGTGTAAGTTTCTAACCATTATCATAATTAAACCACAATATTCCCTGGCATAATGTCATTCATCTTTATCACAGTATATCTTGTACAGAGTTATAATATAGCCATTAAAATGTACAAATTATGGATGTTTTGTTCTAAAACTAAGATGGAATTTTGTTCAAAAGCATATTTGTAGTTTCCAAGAGA
Source organism: Hirundo rustica (assembly GCF_015227805.2). Classification (NCBI taxonomy): domain Eukaryota; kingdom Metazoa; phylum Chordata; class Aves; order Passeriformes; family Hirundinidae; genus Hirundo; species Hirundo rustica. The sequence goes on from NC_053450.1 coordinate 99,076,919, forward strand.
GAAAAATTAAAATGAAAAATATTTGATTGCTTTAGGAAAATATATAGATCAATAGCTATTCTTACTTGTGTACAATTATGTCATTGTTTCAGGTGAACAAATGCAACCTTTCATTTACATCTTATGCAGTTAATAACAAAGTCACTGAAGCAAATACACTGAAAAAAAATATTAAGTGGCTCATAAACATGCTCCATTTCACTGTAACATGAAACTCCTCACTCTTTTATGAACATTCTGCCTGGAGTCATGCAGACCAGAGGAAAAGCTTCATCTCAAAGTAATTGAAAAGAAAACAAGAACGTATGTCTTAGCCCAGAGGAAATGGAAATATTTCAAACTACTTCTTGGGGCATTATAATGTTTAAGATGGAGTTGCTACTTCTTAAATTCTTATCCCAGTCAACAGCAGCTGAAGTCAGCACACTTCCAATCTAATCTGATTGACCTCTGAATTTTGGAAAATCATCTCACTTCTCTTCTCAGACATTTTCCTGTTCTTTGCTATGTCTAGCAGAGCAATATGAATTGCCTGTTATTTGTGCACTTGGACAGAAAGCAGTGAGTTAGGAAATTCATCAGAGTTGACACTTTAGATATTAACATAATGTTAATTATTAAATAATAACAAGATCTAGTGAATTTCAGCCTAGAATTTGATATGTAAGGTTTGTGAGCAATCCCTTGTTTGCTTTGTGTTAGTGTTTTCTCAGCTGCAATGAAAAAACAGTCATTGAGAAAGAAGCACCTTAGGCAAATCGATCTTTCCTGACACAAAACTGCAAAGTAAGAGTAGTTTCAAGATATAGTACTAGAGTATTTCATAACACTGCATCACTAATTTTCAGCAAGCACTGTTTTATGCTTTAAATGAATTTGCTGTAAGACATCTTTATTTAAATGCATTCAACAACAGTACTATGCAAGACTTCTTCCTGAAACATACTGCAAGACAAATTTAAATAGATTTTAAATAGAATGTAAATTATATATTATTACAAAGTATCATCTTGCTGTCAAAATTAAGGCCTTCTTTGAGGGTCTGCTTTGTAACTCAGGTATTTAGAAACAAACATAGCCAAAGTAATAGTTTAAGATAGAATCTGCCTATTTTGTATGGGGAGAAAATAGTTTCTGTCCATTCTGAAAGAAACTACATATTCAGGTAACATTTCCAAGCCAATTCGCAAAGCCCATTGATTTCCCATATCAAAATCCCATATAGTATCTTCAGTACTCAATGCCAGACACATTACCTGCTCCAAAACGAATGCATTCCATGACTCATTCACTGAGGCCAACAGACTGGTTATAAATGATCCACTTCTTTATGGACACTGATGCAATATTTGAAGTTTTGAGGAATTTAAAGATGCCACCTAGTAGGAATCCAAATTGTTTAAACAACTTTATTTGCTTCTAACAATTTTAAATGTAACTCTTTTTTTCAGTATAATTTAGCAAATTAGTTTCTCTGTATACATGGTTTCAAGGAGGATCCTTGAATCACTTTTCAAGTGTTTTTGAAACATAAGAAAATAGGATTTTTGGTCCTTAACAGTAATACAAATTTTCAAATTGCTTAAAAAAGTTTGGAACCTAAGCTCAAACCTCTTCCAGGTTCCATCATTGTTTTAATACCTATACTAAATCAACCAACATACAGCTAGAACACCAGTTTTGACTATTTTCCAAAAATCCTAAATTAAGGCATATATGATTAGGTATAAATTGCAAAGTTAGGCTGCATTTACAAAAGATGTAATCAGGCTAACACTATTCCTGCTGAAGTTCATGTAGCAGTAAATACAACATAGCTGTTGTTACATGAGGACCTAAACTGACAGAAGAGTAAAAAAAACCCCACATTTCTGGCCTTTTTTGTTTTTTTCCCCCCACTGGTTGCTCCTTCTTATTTCCAGTCTCTTCATGACAGCACAGAAGCCCATGCAGGAGTGATAACAAGTTTGGAAAGCATCCATCCAGAAGCTCATGCTACCTGACTGGTTCTAATACACATTAGAACTTCACTCAATGCAGGGATTCAACTGTTACTGTGTGGTGAAAACTGTACCTATATGCATGAGACTACTTTTTTTTTTTTTGTGGTAATGATGACTTAAAATATTGATTCAGAGTAAAATTAGGCTGTTAAAAGCTGGTGTCTGGAAACCCATGAAGAAACAGCTAGCCTTTTAACTATTGTTTAACCCAAATAATTCATCTATGAGACTTCCTTTCTACTAGACTCCATATATCTGATATTCCTGGAGTCTGCGCAAAATCTAGATAGTGTCTTTCAATGTTAAGAGATTTCTGACTCCTATTCAGAGGACATTACTTGAGCATCACATCATCACACCTAATGGTTTCCAAGTTTAATATTCAGGACATAAACAAGCAGATGTGATGACATCACCAGTTAACACCAGGCTTCATGACCTCTTTTATCTGATCTGTGCATTGGCACTTTAATGCCACTTTATGATCCACACAGAGATGAGATTACAACATAGAAGGCTGTATTGACAAAATACACCTGGCTGTGTTACAGAGTTTCTAAACTCACATGACTAATCTTGACTAACACATTCCCAAAAGCATGCCTTAGGTGGGACAGGACAAAGTACTCCCCACGCTCAGGAAAGGCACAGGCACAATTGACCTAGAATAGGAGTGATTCCACAGTGCAGAAAGTGAGTAAACCAAGGTCTGTCACCATGTCTCTCCTCTTCTGAACCTAAAGAATTGTGCTGCAATTTTCTTGAGTTGGAGGAATCACAGAATTTTTTAGGTTGGAAGAGACCTTCAAGATCATTGAGTCCAACCCATGCCCTAACACCTCAACTAGATCATGGCATCAAGTACCACATCCAGTCTTTTTTTAAACACTTCTAGGGATGGTGACTCCACCACCTCCCCAGGCAATCCATTCTAGTACTTTATCACTCTTCCAGTGAAAAACTTTTTCCTAATATCCAGCCTATATATCCCTTGTTGCAGCTTGAGACTGTGTCCTCTTGTTCTGTCTGTTGTTGCCTGAAGAAAGAGACCAACCCCCAGCTGACTACAGCCACCCTTCGGGAAGTTGTAGAGTGTGATAAGGTCACCTCTGAGTCGCCTTTTCTCCAGGCTAAACAACCCCAGTTCCCTCAGTCGTTCTTCATACAGCTTGTGCTCCAAGCCCCTCACCAGCCTCATTGCCCTCCTCTAGACACCCTTAAGCATCTCAACGTCCTTCCTAAACTGAGGGGCCCAGAACTGGACACAATACTCAAGGTGTGGCCTCACCAGTGCAGAGTACAGGGGAAGAATGACCTCCCTGCTCGCCACACTATTCCTGATACAGGCCAGGATGCCATTGGCCCTCTTGGCTACCTGGGCACACTGCTGGGTCATGTTCAGCCAGCTGTCAACCAGTACCGCCAGGTCCCTTTCCTCCTGGGCACTGTCTAGCCACACCGTCCCCAACCTATAACGTTGCAGGGGTTATTGCGGCCAAAGTGCAGGACTTGGCACTTGGACTTATTAAACTTCATCTTGTTAGACTCTGCCCATCTGTCCAACCATTCCAGGTCTTTCTGCAAAGCCCTTCATCCTTCCAACAGGTTGACACACTCTCCCAGCTTAGTGTCATCTGCAAATTTACTAATGAAAGACTCCATGCCTTCATCCATGTCGTCAATAAAAATATTGACCCGAGCTGGCCCCAGCACAGACCCCTGAGGGACACCACTAGTGACTGGCCACCAGCTGGATGCAGCACTGTTCACCACCACTCTCTGGGCCTGGCCATCCAGCCAATTCCTAACCCAGCAAAGAGTGCTCTTGTCCAAGCCACAGGCTGCCAGCTTATTTAAGAGTATGCTGTGGGAGACAGTGTCAAAAGCTTTGCTGAAGTCCAGATAGACAACATCCACAGCCTTCCCTGCATTCACCAGATGGGTCACCTGGTCATAAAAGGTGATCAAGTTGGTCAAACATGACCTACCCCTCCTAAACCTGTGCTGGCTGGGTCTGATACCCTGGCCATCCTGTAAGTTCTGTGTGACGGCACTTATAAACTGTTCCATTATTTTGCCAGGTACTGAGGTCAGACTGACTGGTCTATTAACTACCAGGATCCTCCTCTGCACCCTTTTTGTGAATGGGTGTCACATTGGCCAGCTTCCAGTCATCTGGAACCTCACCAGTGAGCCAAGACTGATGGTAGATGATGGAGAGTGGCTTAGCAAGCTCATCTGCCAGATCTCTCATCACTCTGGGATGGATCCCATCTGGTCCCATAGATTTATGGATATCCAGGCATTTCAGTAGTTCTCTGACTGCCACCTCTTCAATAATGAGGGGACCATTCTGCTCCCTGACACCATCTACCAGCTCAGGAGGGCAGTTGTCTTGAAGGCAAGTCATCTCCTCACAAAAAACTGAGGCAAAGTAGTTATTAAGCACTTCTGCTGTCTCCTTATCTGCAGATATTAAGTTCCCTCTCTTGTCCAGTAAAAAAACAAAGGTTGGTCTTACCCTTCATTTTAGCATTAATATATTTGTAAAAACATTTCTTATTATCCTTTACAGAAGTTGCCATTCTAAGTTCGAACTGAGCTTTGGCCTCCCTAATTTTTTTCCTACATGCTTTAGCAGGTCCCTTAAATACTTCCTGAGAGACCTGACCCCTCTTCCAAAGCGGATACACCCTCTTTTTATTCCTAAGTTCCTCCAAAACCTCCTCGCTCATCCAGGCCGAACATTTACCCCATCAACTTACCTTTTGGCACACAGGGACAGTCTGTTCCTGTGCCCTCAAGATCTCTGTTTTGAGGCATGCCCAGCTTTCATGAACTCTTTTGTTTTTAAGGGCTGCTTCCCAAGGGATGCTCTGAATAAATCTCCTAAACAGGCCAAAGTCTGCCCTCCAGAAGTGCAATGCAAGAGTTTTACTTGTGCTCCTCCCGACTTCACCAAATATTGAGAACTCTTTTATTTCATGATCACTTTGCCCCAAGCGACTTCCAACCACCACATCTCCCACCAGTCCATCTCTATTCACAAACAATCGATCTAACATAGTCCCTCCCCTGGTGGGCTCACCCACCAGCTGTGACAAAAAGCTGTCCTCCATGCACTCTAAAAATTTCCTGGACTGCTCCTTTTCTGCTGTATTAAGTTCCCAGCAGATGTCTGGTAGGTTGAAGTCACCTACAAGAACAAGGGCTGATGATCTTGAAACATAACCTGCTTATAGAATAAGTTATCCACCTCTTCTTCCTGGTTGGGTGGACGATAACAGACTCTCAGAAGGATGTCAGCCTTGTTGGCCTTCCCCTTAATTCTCACCCATAGGCATTCAACTCCATCTTCCTTAGTTTCAATTCCTACAGTATCAAAAGTCTGCTTAATATAAAGGGCCACCCCTCCACCTCTTCTTCCTTGCCTGTCTCTTCTGAAGAGCTTGTAGCCGTTGAGTGCAGTGCTCCAGCTATGTGACTCATCCCACCATGTTCCCGTGATAGCAACTACATCATAGCTCTGCTGCACCATGGCCTCCAACTCCTCTTTTTTGTTACCCATGCTGCATACATTGGTATATATGCACCTCAGCTGGGCTACTGACTTTGCCCCTAACTCAGCCTTGCAACCCTCGGGCCTGCTTTCAGACAGCCCAGCTGCATCCCCTTTCCCCTTCAAACCTAGTTTAAAGGCCTCTCAACAAGTTCTGCCACTTCACGAGCTAAGACTCTTTTGCCCTTAACAGAGAGCTGTATCCCATTTGGTTCCAGCAGAGCAGGTGCTGTAAAAATCTCTCCATGATCAAAGAATCCAAAATTTTGCCAATGACACCAACCCTTAAGCCACTTGTTGATGGTGTGAGTTCTCCTGTTTCTTTCATCATTCTCCTTTGCCACCAAAGGGACTGAGCAGAACACTGTGATCCTGCCCTATCAATTACCTGACCCACTGCCCTAAAGTCTCTTTTAATTGCCTTGACACTCCTCTTTTCAAACTCATCTCTGCCAGCCTGGAGTATCAGCAGTGGGTGAACCAGCACAGGAAGTCTCCCAGTGATATTTTGTACCCAAGCCCTAGGGAGGCAGCAGACCTCCCTGTGGGATGGGTCGGGTCGACTTATGGAGCCCTCTGTTCCTCTCAGAAGGGAGTCACCTACTACAATTACCTTTCTTTTCTTCTTGATGTTAGAGGTAGTGATGCATCTTTCAGGTGAATCATAACTGGGGGACTCACTGGGCAGAAAATTTTCTTCTACATCATCTAGTTGGCCCTCTAGATCCAGGACCTCGTATCTATTGTGAAGTGGCACCTGGCTGAGGGAAGGGGAAAAGTTTTTGTTATTATCTCCCCAAGCAGGGACCCATTTCCACTCCTCTTCATTTGTCAGGTGCTCTTCTATTACCTGAGAGCAGGAGGCATGTAAATCCTCAGACTCACAGTCAGAGGCATCCCTTAAAGATGGAATGGCTGAACTCCCCCAGTCTATTTCCATTTCACTATCCCTGATAGTTCTTAATCTTTCAACTTCCTCCCTAAGCTCAGTCACCAGCAAAAGGATACCACTCACCTGTTCACACCGTAGGCAGGCCTCCTCCACAGCACCCCCTGAAGCCACCAATAAGGTCAAACATTCCAGGCAGGAATGGGTCTGTACAGACGCATCCTTTTTGGAGGGCTCCACTTAGTCACATATACTTATGCCAACCACAGTTTTTGACCGTGTAGAAACCATTACCAGCAGACACCTCAAAAGCATCCAGCCAGCAGAAATACTTTAAACAACACAGAGGACACCTTACTTGCTTGCAATACTGCCTGCACAAACTGCCATGCAAACTGCCTTGTCCACACCCCAGTGACTCGCCACACCACTGTTTGCCCACTCCAGGTCACTGTGCTCCCCAGAGACCTCTTATAATCAGCCACTCAGTATCAGCGCAGGAAGCTCCACCCCTTGCTCCTCAATGACTCACAAATGCTAATCACTCACCTGAGAAAATGTATTACCTGGAATTCCTGTTCTGTTTGCGCTCACTATAAAACTGGTAGAGGTTGTGCATGGAGCACCCAACACTGGAACAGTGTCTTTTAGACGCTGAAAGCATCATCAACAGGCTGGTGCAAAATGCAGTTTGTTTCTTGTCTTTGTTGTTATATTTGACTGACACTGGCATTTCAATGTGTCCAAGGACTTGATTAATCCTAAAAATGGATACTGGAAACAAGACTGCTGTTTACTAATTGTTAAATAGACACCTACTAGCCATTTACATGTCAGTAATTTTGTCTTGATAAGTATTTCCTCCATTCATTGTGCACCAGACTAGAAATTCACTCATTCAGAGATGTTAATGTGTGTTATTTGGTTTCATATTGTATTTCATTTTTATATTGGATTTTATAATGGTTTCTTCTGGACCCCCTGTTCCCTTGGAAAATGTAATATCCCAAAGTTTGTCCCTGCCCTCCCCCCAGCCCCCTTCCTGGAATGTAATCCAACCCTGTTCCACATCCACCTTATCCTTGATTGGGTATTGGCTTGTCCCAGCCCTTAGCCCCTTCCCTGGATATAAGTCCCAGGCTATGCGGTCCTCTCATTCTCTTGGTTTGGGCAGTGGGGCAGGGCTCAGGGCTCCTGACCTAGGCTGGGGCAGGACCACAGAAGAAAGACTGAGTAAAGCCCTGGTTTCTCCTCGGATCAAGTGCAGACCTTCCTTTGCTATCGACAGGGTCTTGCTCTCTCTGCTAAGGGAAAGGTTCTCAGCTGCCCCTGGGTTTTGGGACCCTGAGGAAACCCCTTCCAACTGCAGTTTGTCTCTTGAGCTAGCTGGGGCAAGGACGGAGCTGGAGAGCTCCATGAGAGAGACAAACCACATAGAGAGGGCAGGAGAGGCATAAAAAAATGAAGTATTCTATCTGCTGGACAATGACTGAGAAAGCTAACTAGATCCTGGTTTTCCTATGGTACTCCTTTGTCACATGAAAATCCTCAAAGTTTAACCCAGAAACTTTTCAGACTGATAATACCAATCAACATCTGCAATAGTTAGTACTGCAATAGCTATGTGATACAGTTATATAGTAGTATGTTCGGGCCACCAGTAGACCTCTGACATCTACACCAATCCTAAGAATGTTTTCACCTGGAGATAATTTAACTAACTCTGAAAACAACTGAGAGAATTTCAGATGCTATGGAGAGAAATATTTCTCTTGAGGATTAGTAATCTAACCTGTAATGGCTTTCCCTTCTTCCTCTACTCCCATACAGCCTACTTTGTGCCAGCTTTTGAACTACTATAACTGCTGGTTTCCAGGTAACTTAAGCCTTCCTTAAAGAAAAAAAAAACAACAAAAAAAAAACCCCAAACAACAAAAAAACAAACAAACAAAAACCCAAAAACCCCACACCCTCTAATTCTATGCATTTATTGCCATGTTATACAGAATTAGCTCATACTGTACCCAGTGTCTTACATGTTGCACTGCTGGCATTTGCTGACAAGTCAAAGCCCTTGGGTCTTCCTTTAGATTGATTTAGGGCCAATGTGGTTTTTCCTACTGTAAGAATAATGGTATTTACCCAACATGTTAAGATTCAAATATGGCAGCGGACCCTGTAAGGCCCTGGAAGTAGGATTGCCCCACTTTCTGTTGTTATACATGCTAAATGTAGGTGCAGAGATCCTGTGAACTTCCATGACAATGCCACATAAGACACACATATAACCTCATAAGCAATCTTAGCAAAACATTCATGTTTGCCCACAAAGGAAACCGCTTTAGGTTTGCCAGGCATGCTGCATTACCAACAGTGATGGTATATAAATAAATCACATTCTCACATGAGAAACTGGACTAGTGGCATCAGTCATTCTTACACATTTTGGCAGTGATGCCTTAAGTTTTAACTTTCGTGGTTTTCAGCTTCTGTGTTGCCTAGGGGTGTAGATCTGAGCCTCATATTAAGCGTTAGTAAGCTTTCTTCACAGAGTAGGTAGACAAAACAAATCCTTTTTTCTGCTGAAGACCATGGACAATGAGTACAAGTTTCAGGTCCAAAAGCACACAACGGTGTGCTGAAGAGAGAAAACAAGGATGAGACTTCACAACCTGAAGTTGAACTTCACCACCTAATTGGACAATTAAACCCCAATATGCAAATAGACGAAACTTGTAAAAGTGCAAGACCTCGTGACCAGTTGTCCATTCTGTGGCCATTTTAAGAACATCTTGGGTGTAGCCCTGGCCAGGCTCCTATACTGGCCAAGGTGTACCCTTAAGGCCTTTTAATAAATGTCTGCTTTATTCTCTAGCTCTGTCCAGTCTCCATTACAAGTCAGCCTTCCCAAGGTATCAGTTGATCATCAAAATATCTTTAGATACTAAAAAAACTTGAACTTTACAAACCTAAATTTGAAATGTGGCTTTAAAGAAGAAAAGACTTCTCCCTCATGCACCTTTAGTCTTGAACCCCTTAGTTTAAATAGGAAAGAAAAAAAAATCTCTTTTCCTAGGTTTGTACTATTGAATAGAGCCATCTCCATGTAGGATTGTGCACAGTAAGATCACTGTAACTCAGCAGTATATCAGCTTTAGAAATGCATAATGCATTTTTTTTTAAATTAAAACTTCAGAAAAATGTTTTCATCTGTACAAAGTAGCTGTAAATCTTTCATTTTTCAGGATTTTTCTTTCTATTTTTATGAGTGGAATGGCAGCAACGATCATACACAAGGGAAAAGGAGCTGAGATTGCTGATATATCATTGTGAAGAGAATTTCTTTGAGAATGTTAGATAATGGTTTATTTATATGTCAGATCCTTACATTTAAATAGGACAAGAAACTCTTTACTCCAGTAAACTTCAAAGACCTCTTCAGGGGCATGTAAGACATTTTGTAGGAAAGACAATTTCTCCCTACTTTAGGTATTATATCTTTTCTCCAAGAGAATGAAAAATCCTTATGATCAGTAGCTAAGCTCAGTTTTTCAGTATACAGTTGTGCTGAAGAAATTGGACTTTTGCAAATAATGGCAAAAAGATTTGGAACAAAGGTACATGACTGCAGACTTGTTAATGGACAAGACGGACAAGGTCTTGGGGCTGAATATTGTGTACTCTTAGGGGAATTAAGAAAGATCATCCTCCCTTCTGCAGTAATCTCCATCCCAGAAGAAGGTTCTCTCTTTTGTATCTGGTTGATGCTTCTTTTTGGGGGAAATTCAGTAGAGGGTACTGCACCAAGAAATAAGGTAATCAGCAAAAATCTGACAGGGACTGGTTGCACAAAAACATCAGCAGGAAAACAAAAAAAGAAAGCAAGCAAAAAAAATTAAATTATTCCATCCTCTGGTAATCACTAGCACTGCTACAAAAATATCAGTTAAGGATAGAGAATAATTCATGGCTTTAGGAGTGGACATTGCCCATTTCAGTACTTCTGTTCATCCTAATTGTAAAATACAAACTTTCATTTTTTTCAGAGCATTCTTCTAAGACTCAAGAGTAAGAAGTGCATTTTTCATTCCCAATAGGCAAACGCTAAAAAAATCCAGAAAATGATGCTCACTCTTTCCTCTTAAACATCACTATCTTTTTCAGTGATGGCTACTCAAGAAGCTATTATAAAAAGAGTGTGCACTCTCAGGTAGAAAGTCACACCGCTCTCCTACCAAAATGATTTCAGCCATTGTGTTAACACTAATCAGTATTGTGAAGTGCAGTTTAGAATAGGAAACCCCTCTTCAGGCCGTGGTCTCTTCAAAGGCAAAATCCAGATGAATCTTTTTAATAGTGCAAGCAAGAAGAAATGGACTATTGATAAAGCAGTTTATTTTGGCTAACAGATGAGGCAAATTAACTCAGCTGCAATCTCCTCAATCTGCTGCTGCCTAAAATAGAGAGAGCTGCATGGAGAAGGCCAAATAAGCTGTTGTAATCTTTCCATCTGGGAAAACTCAAGCAGCTATCATTCACCACTGTCATTTACATAACTGGTGGAAGAAAGAGGAAACTCACATACTGAACATGGAGATAGTGCTCTGTTTGTTTCTCAGTTTTGAAAAGCATCATTTTTCTTTGTATTTCAAATCATGTAGGAATGACAGAGCATTCATCATAGCTAATCCAACTATGAACTTAAAACTAGGGTTCTTCAATTCCCACAGCCCCTGCAGTGACAGCTGATTTGCAGTAAATCAGGATGGAACAGCAAAGAGATCAGCACAACAGCTTGCAGGGTGCAGTATCAGGAATCACACAGGACATCCATGAAGGGTAATCCTCACTTTGCAGAGCATAGCACCACCGCTCTGGGATCCATAATACCAGGTGAGAGTAGCATTCAAATCTTTGACAGCCATGGCAGCAGTGACCAGGAGTCCACAGAGCAGACTCCAGAGACAACCTGCAACAGTGGAAATTTGATCCTGGTACAGCTTCTGTCTCTTGCGTGCTTGTTTGGGATTGTTCAGCTATAACTTTACACTGCCATTACTACTTCCATGTCATTTCACAAACAAGCAGATACTGACTTTCTATATAGTTCACAATAAATGATGTACCAGTTTAGTTAAAATATTCTGGGAAGAACTTATTACAGGCAAGAATAATTTTTGGCACAACAGGTAAATCTCCCTGAAGTGCTGTGAGATGGTTTTTGGCATTTAAAAGTGAAATGAGGCTCCGGCCAACATCCTCCACTTTTGAATGAACAGTGATCAATTTACCTCAAAATTAATTTTGCTACATTGTATTTTATACAGATTAAATCAAACAAAAGAAAGAAAAAAAGAAAGAGAGAAAGAGAGAAAGAGAAAAGGAGAGAAAAAAAGAGAGAAAGAGAGAAAGAGAAAAGGAGAGAAAGAGAGAAAGAGAGAAAGGAAGGAAGGGAGGAAGGGAGGAAGGAAGGGGAGGAAGGGTACTTCCTTCCTTTCTTCCTTCCTTCATTCCTTCTTCCTTCCTTCCTTTCCTTCCTTCGTACTTCCTTCCTTACTTCTTCCTCCTGTCCTTCCTCTTCCTTCCTTCCTTACTTCCTTCCTTCACTCCTTCCATATCCTTGCCATTCCTTCCTTCCTTCCATTCCTCTCCCTCTCTCCCTCTCTCCCCTCCCTCCTCCCCCTCCCTCTCTCCTCTCCCTTCCCTCCTCCCTCCATCCCTCCCTCCCTCCATGACCCTCCCTACCTCCCTCCTCCTCCCTCCATCCCTCCCTCCCTCCCTCCCCTCCCTCCTCCCTCCCTCCATCCCTCCTTCCCCCCTACCTACATAAATACAGACAGTCAAAGAAAGAAACTCCTTAGAAGGCATAGGCCTCTTTTCAACTTCTTGTGAACAAATTTCCAAGTCCTGCTGAAGCACAATATTCTTTTTCAGCCTGATGATACTCAAATTAAGGATATATAATATGTACATCTCTTTTAAAAACTGTGTTTATTAGTGTTGTTTCATTTTCTGATTTTGTGGGGGTGGATAATTGCTTTCATCTTCTAAGAGGTAATCATAAGCAGATTTATAGCAATTGACAAACATTTTTACTTTGTAGTGTATGAATGAGTAACCTATGAAAAAACCCACAACTGCCAATTAAGCACTCATTAATTTTATGTGCTAATCACTGTAAAAAGTTAATTATGTTTACTTCTATGAAGTTGTACAGGAGGATGCACAAACATTTGTTACTGAACACAATAATTAACATCTTGTTCCAGGAAAAATATCTGAAAGGTGACGTTAAAGTGAAATATTGCTCTATAACATTTTTCATACTAGCCACACATTTCTTGCAACACATATCTCTAGATGACAAAGGATTCTTGTAGTTCCTGAACCAGAGCTAAAGAAGTAACCGTCTTTCTTGCGTTTTTTTGCACTTTGTTGCTCACCTTCGAGCCACACACTAGATCCACATTTCTGGGATTTTTCACTATTTCAAATACTGATGGAGAAAAGAGCTTTTCTGTATGTATAAAGTGCTTGGTGATTTTATTTCAGGAATCAGCTCACGTGGTAAATTCATGCAGGATATAAATAGCCGGACAAAGTATGTTGTTTCCTCAATTTTCACTAGGTATGTATCTTAAAAATTTGAAGCAAAGCAAATTTCTTCCATGAAAAATTTCCTAGGGAAAGTAAGAAAGAAAATCACATAATTTTGAAATTTTGAAGAGGAAAAGAAAAAAAAAGAAGGGTAAAATTTTACTCATTGATAGTCCCTCAGACCCAGCAAAGACAAAGCTGAGCTCCAAAACTTGAATCGATCTGTTCTGTTTGCACTCTTTCCTCACCTTTCCAACAACAAGGGTCTTATAGAAATTAATACTGCCTCGATTCTTCCTATCATAAACCACAAACATTTCAAGTCCTGGATGAAATCTTCTTATAAGATTATGAATTAATCAGAACACGAAGTCTGTGTGAAGCCATGTCATTCCCACACTCATAATAGACTTTCTAACAATTATTCCCTCTTGGCACCATCAGGAGCTTACAAGGATCAAGAAACAATGCTTTTCTGGCTCATCTCTGGTTTTCCATACATGCCACCTGCATTTACTTATGTTTGTAGCACTTTAGGGTAACCCAGAAAAGAGATGTAAAGACAGGAGTACATGGCCTTTTGCATCTGAGAAAGTTAAAGACAATAACCAACCACGACAGACAGAAAACATTATTTTATGCTAGATAATATTTTCTGGAATGGCAGGAGAGGGCCTGCACTGCATATAAACTGACAGAATGAGATAAGATGCTAGAAAGAACACTTCTGTTCTAGTTAGTAAGGCCCATGTACAGACAAGCACACATTCAGGGCTGTGCTTAAAGTAGATGAAAAGAGATTGAAATCTGCAGTACCTAGTTGTTGTATTGCACTGGCTCTGTCTAGCAAAGCACTGGACTATTCTAATAACTGGGGAAAACAAGATGGGGAAAATATTTATAAGCCTGAAGGGCAGAATATATCAAGAACAACTACAGCCTATAATCAACACTTTCTCATAGGAGTTTAGCTCTGAATATATCCAAAATTACATGTTGAGAAAAAAATAAGGAAGAAAGGAATAGAAATCCTTGATAACTTACCCTATAGAACCACCAACAATCTTTTCACCGAAATTGGCAGCTCCTGAGCTCAGAGCTGTACAAACCCATGTGAAAACTACTCTTCCACACAGTAAGCAAGTAAATTATGTACAGCCCATAATTACTAATATTACATGCAATGATTCCCTATAAACTAGGGTCTAAGTAATAGCATTTTACCATTTTGAAATTATAACATCCTTTCGCTCACTTTAATAGCATTAAAATAAAAGCAGTAACAAGACGTGGAGACAGTCTAAATCACACATGTTAAAAAGGAATACAACCATAGAGACCTGTAATACTGTATTGCCATTGCTCTTACTGTATTGTCACTGTTATATAAAAAGTTGTAAGTTATGCCCTAGCTTTGCAAGGCCTCCAGACTCCTGAGTCATGTCAGGCTTGTTCTGAGCTAAAAGTTCAGCTTCTCAGGCCAAATTTTTATTTTACTTCTGCACACATTGTTTTACCAGGTTTAAACATTTTTCTCTAATTGACAAAACCTCGCTAGTTCATTCGTCATTTTTGCTTATCTTTGTATGTTAGCACAACAGTTTTATGACTAAAACATAATGCTGTACTATGCAGAAATGCTGGCCTATGGAATCACAATACTGACCTTGAGAAGAGGAGACACAGGAGATGGTGTAGAGTACAAGCATGGGATTACAAAAGGTGCAGCATAGACTTAGTATTGAAGATAACACCCATAGCTATAAAAAACTGACTCCTCAACAGTCAGTTAAAGAAATGTGAACATGAAGACACACAGATCTAGTATTAGTTGTAACAAAGAGAACAAAGAACAAGTATTTAACATACATAAAAGAAAGTGATTTTAAAAAAATGGATGAAATATGGGACTGTAGAACAACAAAGGAAGAGAAATGCCTGTTATCAACATTAACATGAACATCTGTTTCCTTCCTGTGAAAGACTCCAGATGCTGCCAATATAGGCAACACCACCAGCAGAATGAAAGCCACCACCCTTAGAACTTGGAGAAACAGGAGAAGGGAGAGCCTAACATCAAAAAAAGTGGGTAGCAACTGAGTGTATAACAGGATTATCTTGGTTTTTTTATGATTTTTTAATTATTTTTAATAGAAACTCTCTTTTTCTTCAGTAATAATGGGATCTTGCCTATTAATAACAACTAAACTTCTCAGATAAACTGTTATTGACTATGTCTCCAAGTCATATGATTCTTGACAATTTCTCAAAGACTTATTGTTTCTCAACCATGCAGAACCATCAGAAGTTGTTAATTTTTGGAAACACGCAAAAAGTAGCAGTGTCAGCAATCTGCACACTCAGGAAGCCAAGAGCATACTAATTGCTATGTGAAAAAGGTCCTGAACTCTGCATTCCATAGAAAATCCTACTCTTCAGCCCATAGATAAAATCAATATGGTCAATACCTGGCAAAGCCTATGCCACAAATTAAGATACCACTTCAAATAGGAAGGAATAAAAACCCCCAAATGCCCCAAACTTTTAAGAATCTTTCAATATGGACTAAATATGAAATGAAACTTAGAATTACATACAGACATTGAGAAACTCTAAAAACAGTGTTCCCCATCTTTGGAAGGAGAGGAAAATAATGAACTCAAACAGATTATTAATGCACAGATATGTTTGCAATTCTAGAGATATACTGATACCAGGATTTGAAAAGCATCACAAAGAATGAACTAGTACAGTCCCTCAGCAGTATTTTACATGCATGAAGGAGAAAACTGGAATTTTGCACTGAATATTAATGACAATGGAGCTGAGCTGTCTTTGATTGACAAGGCCTTTTACTAGGCTACTAGACTGCTTTCTATGTGAGAGACAAAGGTGTGGAGATTAACAGTTCTGTCAGTGATATGTTCATTAATTACTTTTTAAACACTAGCAGAAATGATTAACTTTGGCATAACAATTCCATCTGATATTCTATAATAATACCACACTAATCTGCAAATAGTTAGGATTATAAAATAAACTATAAGTAATAAATTAATTATTTTAAATAAATTATATGAATTTCCCCCATATTACCCTTTATACAATCTATCTAATCCCAGTTACAATTTTTGGTACTTGCTGCATCAATAAAACTGCTATCATACAGATAAATATACACATGCATAAAATCAGTTTTAAATGCAGGCAGAAAAACCAAAAAACCAACCAACAACAACAAAAGAAAAATCAACAAAAAACCACCACAACCCCCAAAAAACAACACCACAAATCTGAAAAAAACCTGCGCTAGTTTATGATAGCTCCATTCTTTCTTCTGCTTGTTGTTACTGATGCTGTAATTCTGGTTTTTGTGAAAGATTTGCTCTTTCACAAAGACTTCTGTGATGTGTGAGGGTACTTTGGTGGTGTATGATTTGTTTTTTAATTTTCTGGAAGAAAGCATAATTTTTTTTTTAAAGATGACAAACGTATTTAGAGGAACAAAAAAGGTTATTTAACGGTGAGACATGAAATGGTGCATATGCCACCACAGAGCAATTTCTCTCAGCAGCCTTTGCCTTCCTTACCCCATCTGGTCCTCATGTCTCTAACACCCACTCACTGCATTACAATAAAAATTATATTCAGATCCTTTGGGCAGGATTCTGTATTTCTGTAAGGGCTCTGAAGCAACTAACATATATCTGGAATCTGTAAGGGGAAAGAAAAAATAGAAAGCAGAAAAGAGACAGGAATCCAAGCTTTTAAAACTTCATTTGTAGGTTCAGCCGTCTGTGTATACATTGTCACCTTATATGGCAGGAGCAATTTGTTCCATGATTCCAAAGGAAAAGAAAGAGTCCAACTAACATGATCAGTATGATGCTGATTATATACACCACATATGTCCTTATCACAATGTAAGATAACACATGCAATATCAACTGGGAAGTCAGCATGTCTTTGACATGATCCCAGATGGGATCAAGGTTGTCCCCAAGTTCCTTGCATGTTTTTAGATTGTACTTTACATAAATATATATATGTATCTTTCATTTGATGAACAAAACACTTATTGAGTGGAAAGATGAAGCTCAAGTTCTGTCATGTTACTCCCCTGACTCTCATTACCTCCCTGTACTTGCTTTCCTGCTCTTCTCTTCTCTTTATATATACCTATGTCTCACCTATGCCATGGGATGGCATGGCACAGTCTCCACAGACAATACTGTGCTGTCAGAAAACTATCAATTGCAAATTAAATGTGCTTTACTCAACAGAAATAATTACAAACTTCTGCCAAAAAGAGCATTGGTTTTACTATGTAGAGAATTTGTACATTTAAAAGAATGCAAATCTTAAGCATACCATGGGGTGCACTCAAGTTCTGATCTGGCACAATTGAACTTAGTGAGGCTCTTGGCATTCAAAGATTTGCAAAGGGGGATTCCTCAGACTTCATGAAACAGAAGATGTGCATCTAAATGCTCACTTCAGAAAAAATCCTTTAACTTAACCTTGCCTGTTTTTTAATGGGTTGAACTTGAAACATGGACTGTTTAGTCTTGCTGACAAATTTACAGTTTAACTTCAGTGGAAGTTACTAGATCTGCAGTTTCTTAAAACTCAGTCAAAATAAAAATAAAACTCATTCCCAAGCTGGTTCCTTGCCTGAATCAGAAAAAAATCAAAGAGTCGTTTAACAGAGTATCGATCTCAGTGATTAGTGCAGGTTTTTGATTTTTTGGATACTTCAGATATCTGTTTAAAAATCCAAATTCATCCACTTGCTTGGGGCTAGGGAGCAAGGGGTTGGGAGACAAAACAGAGTCTTTCATGCTTTTGGAGCTCTGCATAGAGCACTCCTGCTTCCCTGACACACCAGCTGCACGGGGGCCATCATGATACTATCCAATGTCTGGGAAGCAGATCCCAGTCACAAGGAAAGATCCATCCTAGCCCTTACAAAAAAGGCTCAGCTACTCTTAGTCCAAGCAAACAGAATTCAGATGATGCGTACTTTACATATCTTTAAACTTCCAACCATTGCTAAGTTGTTCTTTGGAAAAGGAAAAAATAAAACTTCTTTATGAAGGAAAAGTCCCATCCATATATGGAGATTGTCTTCAAATCAGAAGACTTATTCCTTGCCAATAAGTCACAAATCAGCGTCCATTTTTGTGTGACACACGTTCACAGACCAGTTATTTTGCTACACTCTGAGCTGGTTTCTGCCTCCTCTTATCAGCAAAGCATGCTGCTTAAGGCACCGCATACAAACAACTGAAATTACTCTGGTGGGGGGAAATGGTGATAAAGAAAAACAAAGATGTGTTACATCAGATGTTAGTCAACTATTTCTATGCATTTTCAAGCCAGTTTCTTGCCAGTTGAATAACTGAGTTAAACTAGTGTGAAGGGGAGAGCTAGCAGATTTTTTCTCTTCAAAATATTTCACATTCACAACCTTGGTTAGATAATTTAGTGTGCAGACGTTATTGTCAGCTTCTTTTTGTTACTCATCTAGAAGAGCAGATGACACACTGAGCTGCAGCTTGGCATCAAGGAAAGTCTGCCTGTGTGTCAGTGTAGCCAGGATAGCCTGGACTCCCATAAGGACTAATTGGTACTCCAGTAAAAAGAGCTACCTTCAGCACTATTTAAAAAGAATATTCTAGTGGTTTTAGCATCCTTCCAAATGCTTTTTAGGAAGGCTTCTCTCGGTGCTCCTGTATTTCATCAGCTCTCCCTCTCATGGAAACTCTAAATCACATATTTAAAAATAGACCATCAGATTATCTGGGTAAATCATAAACTCAGCTTATCTCTTTCTTTGCCTTCAAAATACACAATTTATTTTGTCCACCAGCTCAGCAGTGTGAAGCCATCAATAATCCTGCTTGTCTCAGTAACCCCACTCAGTGATTGTCCTTGTGTATCTCTATTCTGTGCATGTATGTCACACTTGGGTGTTTGTCTGTGTGAGCATTAAAAAAGGATCCATGAATTCATAGTTCTGGGCACAAAGGTGTACAATCCTGCTGTGTTTATGCCCATGTCAGCTGTGTACATCCTAGCATGACAGCACAGCCTTACACAGTCATGGAGAATAATACCAGCATTTTGCAGTAGTAATGTACAAGTACTTCAATTATGCATTAAATTGTTGTTTAACACCAATCTGGATGACAGAAGCCCTGTGCCTCTCCTGAGGGCAGGCATAATCAATGCATGCAAGGAAGGACACAAAAATTTTTCAATTTCTCTTTCCCAGTGGTTCAGACGCACATAATAGAGCCTTCAGTAACAAACCCTGACCACAAGGCCACACGTTTCCTATACGTGTATCTCCTCATCCTCTTCCCCTTGCCAGTGCGGCCCATCAGGCCACGAGAGCCGGAGAAAGCCCCGAAGGGATATAAATAGCTCCTCGGGGGAGGAGGGGAGAGTGCAGCAGCACATTTCTAAAGATGCTTGCTGCAGAGGGTGGTTTTGCTACATTACTTCAGAAGGGAAAGGGAATCGCTAGGTAGTTCACTGCCGTAGCAGGTAAAGTTTGTGGAAAGAGGGCAGCAGCTGCCCTGGGGAAGCTGAAGGGGGAATGCACCGCTTGTTGGGAGAGCAGAGAGGTGGGGTTTCCTCTCTGAGTGTCCCACCTATTTCAAATCGTTTCCTCAGGGTCCCCCGTTCACTCCCCTACCCCCCCCCCCCCCCCCCCCGGGGGCTGCGTATAGGCACGAAGGGCCCACGGTTGAGATAGACAGCGAGGATACAAACCAACTCGGCGGAGGTGTTATTACCTCACGCAGCTTAGCTTATTTTCTATGCCAAGTTTTCTACAGAGCCAGGTGTGCTACTGATGCGCTCTGCATTGCACTGACTATGCATGCCGTAGTCTGAATTTGCCCCATGAGTGGGGCACGGTATCGCTGGCTTCCCTGCCCTGTCCTTGAAGAGACAAAGCCGAGAGATTCCGTCGCCCCAGAGCCTCCCTATCCTCTCCCTGCCTCCCGGAAACTTTCGGGAACTACAAATACAGACGCCTGAGGTACAGGTGCGCGCTCTCCCGTTCCCCGCGGGAGACAGCCCGGGCAGTCCTCAGCCGCCCGCCGGTCTAGGGGCCGCTCCGCGCCTCTCCGCTCTCCCTCCCCCCGGCGGGCCGGCACCGCGCGGCTCTGCAGTGCTGCAGTGCCCGGCCCGGCCCGGCCTCTCTCACCGTCCTCCAGAGCCGCTGCCGCTTGGCACTGACTGAGGTGGCGGTGACGATGAGGTGGGAGACGGACACCACCAGCCCGAAGACGATGGCCAGCAGCGTCCGGACGGGAAGCAGCGAGTAGGAGACGAAGGTTACCAGCATGAGCTGCCACATGCCCTGCTCGGGAGCGCTGGGCGGCTCCACGCCATAGGCGCCGAGGGAGAATGGGCAGCAGAGGAAGGAGAAGGTGAAGCTGAAGAGCAAGGTGAGCTTGACGATCTGCTGCAGCTGAGTGACCTGCAGATACTTGACATTGGTAACGATGAAAAGGGAGAGGAAGATGATGCAGTGCACCGGGTGCGAACCTTTGGAAATGGTCAGGCTGGGGCCGGAGAGCAGCTCCACCAGGGCTAGGCTGGCGGTTAGCACAATGAGGACGGCCAGCGCCTTGAGGGTGGACGTCTGCTCCAGCTTCAGGTTGTAGCTCTGGAAGAGAGCCTCCAGCTCCTTGCAGTCAAACTCGTCCTCGCAGGCGATGGCATCCAGCAGCAGCAAGGGAGGGGGTTCCCCCAACCCGGCTCCCGTTCCCGACGCCGCGGCAGCCTGCAGGGAGCAGCAGCAATGGTAGCACTTCTTCCTCTTGGTCTTGACTTTCTGAAACGGTATTTCCTCCATGTCAGTGCCATTCATAAACTCGGGGAAGAAATGCTCCACCGGGTGTCCCCCGATGCCGCTTTGCCCCCTCGCTGCTCATAAAAGACAGGGGAGCTGTGACCAGGAGCCACGGCCCCTCGCCCGCTGGCAGCCCCCGCCGCTCCGCGGGCGTGGGTCTCGGGCGCACCCGCCAGCCGCCGTATGCAACCCGCCGCGGCGGCAGACGCCCCCTCCGCTGCCACCCAGGAGCCGGGGGTGGCTGGGACGGCGGGAGGAGAGCCTCACTCGTGTTAATGTGCCAACCTTCCTGCCTGCAGTCTCGCTTTCCCCTCCACCCTCCTTCTCCTCCTCCTCCTACTCCTCCTCCCCTGGTTCTCCAGGGATGTTAATCTCCTAATGACACCAAAACACCATCCAAAGGTTTGGAATCAAACAGAGGGAGGGGTGGGGGCAACGGGTGGATGGGAGCTCAGAAAAGGGGACACGGGGATAATCAACAGGCGGCTCTCCCTTCAGAAGGCGCTGTTTGAAGAAGCGGGACCTACAAAGGAAAGCAAATGGGCTCCCGTGAGGTGGGTAACATTAAAAAATAAAGTAGCGACTAGGGGGAAAAAAAATTAATCCGACCCAGGATCCTCCAGGGGGCTGGAGGAAAAGTGCTATAGAGGGGCCGGAAAGAAAGCAGGAGGCAGCAAATGGCAGGGCGAGCCCCTTCCCAGGTTGGAGAGCATCTCACCGGAGCTGAGGATTGAGAGGCGCCTGCGCACCGATCGCTTGGGAAGCCGGACACGTCCCCACCGGGGCTCCGCGACTCGGGAGCGGCAGGGGGACAGCTGCCCCTGCACGGTGCCCCGTGTTCCTTCTGCCAGGAGCCCGGGACTCGCTGGTCCCCCGGGTGCGTCCGGCATCGGCCAATGGCTGGCAGCCCCGTGCTGCCCGCCTGCCTTAGCAGCTATTCGTATACATATATGTAGATACATAAATACATATATATATACACACACATATGCATACATCCATCCATATGTGTGTGCGTGTGTGTGTATAAAAATATATAAAATATACGTATAAAGACATAGAAATACATGTAGATATAAATGCATTTGTAAACATGTGAATATACATATGTGTTTATATAGATGAAACCTGCTTCCTTTCAGAAATAAAGTAGTATCTGACTGAATAAATATTCTGATGTTACTTGTTTTACCTCCTAGCTCTGAAGCAGTGGGAGAAAGTGTAGTGAATGAGAAAATTTTCAAGAAAGCATATTTCTGTGGGTGCTTCTGCCTGTCTGGGAGTACAAACCAGTCAGTGGCTGTGGAGGGTTACTCATGTGACAGGAGTTGAATATCACCCCACTCAAAACTGTACTTTGTGCCTCATCAAGAACTTGGATGTGTTGTCTTAGAAATAAACCCTCTAGTTCTGCCTATAATGCTGCTATCAGATACTATTACTAAGTTGCCACAAAAGAATACACTGCAATATGCTTTTTTGTAATCATTGCATCTAATTTGGGGATTATAAGACTGATTTCAAGCTCATCAAAGGAAAAGAATACCAGTGTTTCTTTTAGGTTTGGGTCAAACATTTGTAAGATTCAGGTCTAGGAAATTGTCAAAATAGAAGACTAAGGTTATGAACATTTGGCTTTCCAAAGACAGAGCAGGGATACTTTGCAGAATCAGAATAAAATCCTACTATCATATCATATGCATATGTTGAAGATCTAATTGCTGATTTTTGTGTCAGTGATTCTGGTTCCAGATTTGGGCTGAAGAGTGTCAAGATCAGCAGTAGGCAGGAATTCTTTGAGGTTTGTTATGGCTGTGAATGATGTTGGTACTTCACTTCTGGATAGTAAAGTAGCATTAAAAAATTCTCTGATACATAATCTAGGGCAACATATTTTTTATAGTGATATTTTAGTATTTGATTTTAGTCCATGCCCTACAGACTCAGTATGCAGTCATTCCTTTGAATCTGAACAGATCTCATCAGAAAAAGATAATCAACATTGCTGGAGTTTGTGTATTACAGATTCAAAATATTCCATACTTGGGACAATGACTATAACTTACTCTATGTTCATGGGGTGCAACTCATGGTGGTTTTCTAGACTGTGACTTAGATCCTCAAACACTTCAGAACTGTAAATATAGCTGATATTTAGACTTCTGTAACATCCTTCCAGAAGAAAGTAAAGGGGTTGGATTTGCTGGCCTAACTACTGGAAACAAGAGGAGATGTTTAGCTGAAATGAAATTAAATTTGACAAATAAAAAGTGGCTTCCTTTGTTTTGCAGGATCTCTTGTCTTCAGTCACACATATGTCAGACAAACACACTGTTGTGTTTTTACCTGTTCTAAGTGTTTTTCTGAGTTCATACATCCTGAGGGACAAACTAATATTTCACATCTCACAAAGTATAAGAGGTGGCACTGAGTTGCCCAGCCCTAGGAACTATTCACTGAAAGTAGCTGTTAACATTTCTTTCTTCTAGCTTTTGGCTTGCTGCTGAGGAAATGGAAGGTAATTTCCTACAGGGCACCCTGTGGTTTAGATTATTTTCATTCTTCTTACAGCCTCAGGTTGGGTTAGTTTGTGCATACATAAAGCGGAGAAAGACGATGCATATGCAACATATACATCTTCATTCTTTCTAGGTCAAGGGGAAGCAGTGAATTGTTGAAGCTTCATTTTCCTTAGACACTGTAGGAGTATGGAAATGCCACACAGTGATTAATGAAACTCTGCCATCCTTTATACACTGTTTCACATCACAGGGAAAATACTTCACCATACCCTCCATAGTGAGGAGCCCAAATTTGAGCACTTGATGTCACAAATACAAAGAGGAAACCTCAAAGGCTTTGTCTGAGACAGACATATTAAAGTAAATAACCAGCTATAAAACTGCTGGAATGCACTTGACACAGGACCATATTTCCTGACTTATCTGCTGCAAATGACAGTAGTCTTCCTGGGGTTTTTGAACTATAAACAACAATTTGTGGACTGTAGTGCACTTCTGGTTCATTTCTAAGAAAGATATGAGGTCGATTTTGATAGTTATTGCCCCCCAAATTCTGGATGTTGGCCAGAACCAAGCCAGTTCTTTCTGTTGAATGCTCTTGCATTTGTAATCAGAGACTACTCTGGGAATGAATGTAGTATTGACAAGAAAGAGTAATTAGAGCCCAGCTTTATCATCTTTATAACTACTTACTTCTACTATTATCTGCCTTTTTTTTTTTTTTTTTTTTTTTTTTTTTTTTTTTTTTTTCTTCTTCTCTCCTAAGAGGCAAATTGTCTTGATTGTTTGAGTCACTGGAAGTGAAAACCAATTTTTACAGAGAGCCAGGCCGTATGTGGTTACACTAAGTATAAGTCTCACTGCCTTTTACTGGACCATAGTCTTGAATTAAAAAGCTACTCAGAGTTTCAGTTCCCACTCAGTTCCTGCTTCCCCAATCTATTTTTATGTACTTCATGCTTGTAGATTCCCCACTCAATAATTATTTTTCGGTGTAATCTTTTTTTACTTTACTGAACTCAGTATGTATCTCATACTACATACATACAATCTTGTTGGAGAGGGTGAAACAGGAAAATCTTACAAATATGATTGCCTGGCAAAAGATTCTAGCAGCATGAAACCTATGAATGAAATAGAAATGAAAGCAAGCTTTGAGATGTAGGACGCCAAACGAGAAGACAGTGATTGAGTTAGCTGAAGACAAGATCCCTGTTGATTGAGCAATACCCCTAACAGACAAAAGGATGCCAAGGGTCCAAGGGGGAGGGGCCCTGTCAAGGTGGCAGGGAAGAGGAGTCTAGAAACTAGCTTTCAGGGTTTGGAATGTGGCACAGTATTGTAATGTAGTAGTTCCTATAGGCTGTATGTAAATTCTGTAGCGTTTGTGTCTTGTACTGGTTGGTTAGTGTAAACTAGAATATTCAACACAGAAGGAGATATAATGTATTGTAACAAAAACTGAGGTCTCTTGGCTCGAGCACGCTTTTAGCTTTGGCTGGCAGCTTAAGAAAGGCTCTTGTACTCACGGACTATGCAATAAAACACACATTTCAAGAGCTGCCCTGGACTCCAGAGATCTCTCATCGCTGTCCCCACTCTCTCTCTCACACAAACTTGCTGTTTGTTTCATCTTCTATAACAGTTTCAATCATTCACTGTCTGGTGCATTAGGTGGAGCTCACCTTTAAAAGCAATACTTTTCATAAAACTGTGGCTCCTCAGATTCAGGACAACTTTAGAGATAAGCATAATGAAAGTTTTGCATTGATAGATTTTTTATTTTTCTTGTGGTAATTTTGTCTGAGTAAGGATTGCAAGGATTTTCACCTTTTATCCATATTTAGTATTGCTTACCTGTAACAGAATGCTATGCTCTATCATCTGAGGCCGGGATAGAAATATCTTTTTTTTTTCTCACTGTCTCTGACAGTAAGACTAAAGACTCTGCATAAAGCTATTGAGAAATTTCTGCAGATTAATTCTAGTAGGCACAGCTTGTTAATGCCACCAGAGAAACCTATCTAGTCAGAGAAAAGCAGTGGCATGGGCAGGACAGAAGAGGTCCAGCACAAAATGGTAGGAATGGCCAGGTTTAAATATAAAAGTTGAACAGTGATTTCCTCCTCTCATGGATCTCTGAAACAGATTCCCAACTTCTAGATTTTGAGGAAAGTTTTGAAAAAGTGAAAGTATGTTTTTCCAAATCATGCACAGATTTCATTTGAAATCAATCTGGGAACTCCATTCACAGTCTTTTTTCAAGAAATTATTTCTGTGAGGCTGCTGAAAATTTGTCTCAACAGGTCTCATAAGCTTTATAATGACTGTTCCTTAAAATTCTTTGTGATTTTAAAGTTTGACTTACGGTACCTGTACTTTGATGGAGAAGAAATGAAGGAGACCATTCTGATACGTATCACTTCTACAGTTAAACAACTTTATCTGCAAGTTTGAATTCACCTAACTAGAGCACTTCTGCTACAGAGCTGACATAAACTTTGCCCACTTACAATAAGTGAAAACCTCACAACACCGACAAGTTCATTAGGAGACATTGGCTCCAGCCTCAGCAGTGTTGTCCAAAACCAAATTTTGGGTTCATCATTTTCTTTCTGCTTCTTCATGCAAGAACCAGTTTTAAGAGAACAGAGATGAGTCTTTCAAGGGTAAATTAAGGCTGTAATATGAATCACTCAGTGGCAAACCTGTGCCTTAGCTTCTGCTCAGGTCTAACAATAGCAGTTTTGTTCAGTTTCCATTGGACTGAACAGTGTTTTTTCACTCAGATTATTTTAATTGCTATTCTATCTGTATAGAAGTCTAATTGTGTGATCTATTGGAGAGAAAAAAAAAAAAAAATCACATGAGAAAAAAATTACATTAAGGCCTTGACCTCAAGTCAATTTTCAAACAAGACTGCTGCTAAAGCAATTAGGACATTTGACAGAAAAACAAATATGGCTAAAGTGGGTAATTTGCCAGCAGAGAAAGGGGATGAGTTTTCTTCAGACCTCTGCTGAGCAGAGAGTACCAGCATTAAGAGCATTTTAATCCTTTACCTGTCTCTTCTATTTTAAGCCTTCCAGAATGGCATGAGACTTGTGTGACCTACTGAACTTCCATATTAATATTAATGAATCTCTTCAGTGAGCAAGCAATGTACTTTCCAGCCAGAATAGATGCATAGCAGGTCAGCCAGATCCTTCCAACTTTTGACCAGTCATTCATTTTCTCCATCAATACTGTATCAACTCTAATTTATATATTTATTATTCATCTAAAGTTAGAGCCATCTAATGTCTATTATAAAGGCAAAATTTCCGGAAAGGTCGATGCATTTTTATGAGGAATTCATTCACTTTTTCTGTTATGTTCTCTAGTAAGCCACAGTTCTCAGGAGCTTTCCCAAATACCACACCCCATCTGGCCATGCTTCTGTCTCACCAGCTCCTACTTTATCCTCCCTGTTACCTCAGAGAAATGTCAAGATTTTTCCTTCATGAGACTGTGGATGGTAGGAGGGTGGAAATGACACAGGAAAGATTTCAAAGCTTCTTTAAAACAATTTGTTGTGCGCTTTGACAAGGGGTATACAACTGTGATATATATTAATTAAAAAACATCAGCAAAACAAGAAATCACAAACCAACTGCAGGACCTACACAGCACTTAGAGCACCTCCTTTTGTTATTTCATTTTAGATGTGTAAGTTAGAGCATACTCTTTTTCAGCAGAGAATGCCATAGTGCAAGATGTGATAGTGTAGCCATGAATGGTCTGCTACACCCTCATAGTGCCATGGAACTCCATGCAGAGAGGTACCAGCTCAGTTACTGACACCCATGTCACCAACCCATTACACTTGTATCAGAGCTTTCCAGCTCAGGCCTCATATTATATTTACATGTTTGTGGAGTAACCAGGTCTGGAGACAGCTTGTTCAGGGCTGCTATGGGATCTTTGCACTTCAGTCTGGAGACTAGAAATATTATGTTAGCCTTCTGCAGCTGACAACTTTTTCCCTGGTTTTCTTTCAGTAAGGTGGATCTTTCAATACATTGGTTATCTTCAGAATCACACTCCCATCTCAAGCTAAGAAATCACACAAGCAGTTATGTGGGTTTCCTCTAATAACACTATTATTTTTTCTGTCCCAGTCAGCTTGGTTAACAGACTTTTTCTGAGACAATTTCACAGTAAATATAGAAAAAACTCCAAACAACAAAACCAAACCCCCCAAAGTTCTGTTCAGCAGGATCAGTTCTCAGGCAAAATACAAATGTTTTTGAGTTTCCACAGACTTTTGCAAATCCTTTCAAAAAAAAAACAAGAAAAGAAAACAAAACTGAACACTTCTTCCCCAACATCTCAGTACTTAACTCTGCAGTAGAATAATGAAAATTTCCCAAACCAGTTAGCAGATTTAGTGAAAATTTCTGTTATGCAGGTGGTCTGATTGACCAAAGCATTCTTAAAAGCCCTTTAGCTGTAAAGCAAACTCAGTAAAATTCACACCAAGGTTAAACACTCCATTCTCATTGTAGGAGTTCTGCAAACGTCTAGCATCAGGATGCTCGCAATGTTTAACAACATTACATGAGTCAGATTCTGTTCCGTGAAATCAGAGGAAGTATTGATACTCACTGCAGCTATATTAGCCCTGGTATTATAACCATGCTTATTTTCCAAGGAAGGCTTCTGTTCCTCTCTATGTTAGTACTTCTGTTCCCTAAGGTAAGAGCCTATATTATTCTTCTTTGCCTAATGAAATGTAGTTTAGATGTATTTCAGAATGTGTATAAAGACAAACATTTTGGTTAGTGTGATCCCTTAAATCTCTTGAAAGAAAAAGACAAGATGTATGCAAAAATAAAGACAAATTATAGCAGCTTATAAAACACAATACACTCGTAGCCATATTTCTGATACATCAGTTTTAAAATATATATATTAAATAGTAATTCATATTCAGTAGAGATGTTTTCCTCCTATTTTACTTATCTCTAGGTTATGTGGCACACATATTCTTGAATCCCTTGAGCATGGTATAATAATTTACATACTGAAAGTTCAGTAAAAAAAATATTTTTTTTCTTTTTCTTTCTTTTTCTTTTAATGAAGCCTATCAGTTGCTCAAGATTTTTTTAATCCCGTGTCTGTTTTCATTAGGTCAAGTTTTCACTACTGGTAATATTCAGAATGTGCTCTGCTATCACTTTTCATCACAGTTCACTCATTAGGAGTTCTGTAATAGCTGCCTCAAGGGCCTCAAGTGCCAGAAATGAGGCTCCCTTCTGGACTTCTGATTTAGGCAGAACTTCACACCAGTTTCATTTGGGAGTTTTTCTTGAGTAAGTGTTCTGAAAGCCCACATATTTTCATCTTTTGCAGACCCTCCTGTCAAAGAGTGAAAAGTACATTGACAATATGAATACTACAATAACAGTAGAAATAAATATATTTGCAGTCACTTCCTACTAGAGAAAGGAATAGTTTCTTTATACTAATTTTATTGTCTTATGATATCTATAAAACTAACAATAGCTTCAAGACATAGCATACTACAGACAACCAGAGTGCTCTCTACCAGTTAGTACATCTACTTCATCACCGAATCATATACAGATATAGCCCTTTGCTATTTTTTATAAACTGAAGGAAACCATCCCCAAATCCAGCAGAATTTAGAAAAACTAAATTATAGTTTTCAAATAGAAAGATAAGCTTGTTACAGAAGTCTAAGTTGCAGAAGATAGTGAATCACCTCCTCCAACATTCCCTTGCAAAGAACAGAGTACCCAGAAACAGCATGTATCAGACATTAAACTGCTGTTCCAGATGATCTCCACCAAGGGCCAAGATTCCCTCTACTTTATTTCTAATCTATGTAATGGGATTCTTCACGTAAATCCTGCAGCAACTAATTAGGTCAAATTAACAAGACGTGTTAACAGATCTATTTTGAGTTTAAATCCTCAAGATGGAGCTACCCTCCTCTTTAATGTAACAACTACTGGGTGTTAAAAGTAAATAGACAACTTTATGTTGTGGCATGTTTACTATTCCTTTAGTCAAAGTCTTGCTCAACATTAAGACAGATTTCCAGTGGACTTCAAAGCTATATTTATTTTCTTATCACCTGTGCTGCCTCTTCATCCTAAACAGTTTGCATAAGCCTGCATAATGCTACTTAGCTTATGCCACACTGCTACTATATATAGATGAACTGGAAATTCAGCTTGGTAAAGCAACTTAATTATTTTCTTGTTCCCTTCTTTCTTCCTGCCTACACATTGTGCATACGTTTTTGTGCATGAAGGTGTGAAGGAGAGATCATGTACTCAAAAGGAATTTTAAGTGCTAAGTGTTACTGTTCTTATTAATTATTAGGGAAAACAAAATTTTCTAAACTGATGCAAAAGTAGGAGACATAACAATCCCAAATATCGCAGGGATTCCAGTGTATGTGTGTGTACCTGTATGTGTGAATGTTAGTGGGTGTGTTTGTAAATGAGAAGAAGAATTTTTTCCTTTTATCAAAAAAAGGACAAAAAAATTTTTACATTTTCCTTGTGACACATGTTGAGAGTTATGTAGTCAACCCAGGTGCTGATATTATTAATAGTACATCTCATACATTTCATACAGTCTTCTTTTGGTTTTCTGTGTTACTAATTTCCTTAACAATCTGTTTGCTTTCAAGATTATATTTGCACATTAAAAACCTAGAGGTGAAATTTAAAATCTCATTGACTATGGAATATCTCTGGTTGCATGGGATCTATAAGGAAATAAAAACAATATTTATATTTTAGTTAAAAGTCGATACTTTTCTGACAACTTTTGTTTGCAAAAAAATGTAAAAACTTAGGCAGTTTGAATATAGATCTGCTTGCCTAAAAAAAATAATTTTATATTTAATGAAGTTAATTTTGTAGCACCTTTGCAGTTAATCCCTGAGAAATCTTCCTCTCCTCAGCTCTGATAGCACTTTAAAGCAGAGAGAAGTATTACCCTAAGGAGAGCTTACCAGTGTTTTTAACTCTAGACTGAGTAGTACAAGCCTGACTACATTCATTATAGATTGGTTCAGACAATTGTCTTATTGTCTGAAATACATCTCACTTCTCTAAACAAGGTTAAATGCTATTTTTCTTCCCTTAATTCTGTTTAGCAAGTTAATGGGTAGTCTGGACAGTTTAAGTATTCCAGTTAAGTGGGAGAAAGGTCAATGCAAGATTACTTAAAAGGCGTCAGTGTATGCTAAAGGGTAAATGCAGTTTTCCAAAGGATTTCCTAAAGGGTTTCCAAAGGATTTTAGGGAAGACAAGTCAATACTAACATTAAAATTAAGAAAACAAACAAACAAACAAACAAAAAAAAAACCCTCTAGGAATTTCCAACTACCATTGCAATGATAAAACTTGTTTTATTTTTGCAAGTCCATTTTACAGGTTTTCCCCAGCACTCACATACTCTCTTGGCCTCACACCAAACTCACCAAAGCAGAAAGCTGATGGGAAACTTTGACTTCCTTTAGCCCTTGTTGCTGCTCCTCAGAGCCCAGTGATGAATTGACCTCAAGGTGGCCAGATCTGAATGTTGCACTGCCTAAGAAAAATTTCCCTTTCTTCAGTGGTCACTTGTCCTAAAAGGCTGAATCCAGAGGTTAAGGAAGCTGACTAGGCATTTTCCATCAACTCTGTGGAAAAAATTCTATATGATTTTATGCCTAGCTTTTAAGTTTTGGGCCTTTGCATTCAAAGTATGTTTGTTACTGGTGGACTTTCTCAGTGAGATTTGCATCTGCAGTTAGCAAGGTGCTTGCAAAGGTTTGTGTGTCCAAAGACAGATTTACCTGCTGGAAAAATTTTTCTCACCCAGACACAGGATTCCTGAGAGGCGTTTTAAATACTTTTATTCTATTTTCAGTCTCATGAGAAGGGTGAGACAGTATAGATGTTACAATTCATACCATCAAAATCAGAAGCCAAACTATTTCCTAATTACAATACATTATGAACGTTTTTTGGCCTATCAACTTTTGCCACACAATATTAATTCTTCTAAGCCAATAATCTAAAAATACCCTACATGCATTCTACTACAGTACATCTTTCAGAGTTCTATTTCTCCAAAATATCTAGTCTATTTGCAAGGTCATCATTTGAAACTTGTTTCCCGTTCAATCTCTCTCAATAATGTCTGTCCTATTCCATGGCCTTTTTAAGTCAGTATATTTTATCTCAGAGTTTGCTTACAGGTGCATACTATGTGAGCCTTCTGTCAGGCTTTGAGAATTCTCTACAAATCCATTTCCCAGATTTCCCCCTCTTTCTTGAATGGAAAAAACTTCTTTGACAGCCTTATTTGTCATTTGCCATATGCAGTGAAGTACACAAGGTGCTATTACTAATATTGTCACTATAACAATCAGTATATATAAACCTATTTTGCAAAGCTCCTGTAGCCAAGGTGCAAAGCTCCATCCTTCAAACAAATTGTCTAGCTATGATCCATCGTCTCTTTTGATTTGTCAAATCTCTCAGTTTTTGAAGTTGTTTGTGGATGGACTCTGAATGGTCCGACAAATTCATACAATACAATCCTTCAAATTCTTCACACCCATGTCCATGTGGCAGTAAGAGAATGTCATGGGTTAGCACAGGTTTTTAGTTATGGAGAAATGTGGAATGTATTTCCCTGTCAGGACCTGGGAATTGCTTTACAAATGACAGGGATCTATCAGAAATTTAGTTAGAATATTGGCATCTGTTTTGACCACTGAGAATGTCAAATGTGACTTTGGGCAGTACCTGTAAGAAATAAAATCCTAAAATATGAGCTCTTAGTTACTGTTAAAGGGTTTCTGTCCTAAGTTTGACTAAGTCAATTAATTGTTGTTTGTTAACAGTTTATAAGCAAAGACTTGCTCGTTTGTACCCTTATTTCCTATTCCCTACTCTATGCCTGTATTCTCTTTCCATTGGGTGTCACTGCCTCTACTCCCAAGAGACCGTGCGCTGAAAGCCATATGCAAATTAAGGTGCACCTAACACAAAGGACCCCTAAAGACGATGAGCCACCAGAAAACTAAGGACTGCAGATAACAACTCTAACTTGGCAAAACGGTAAGGAACCTTGGATCATCGATTGGAGCCAGCTCCTGTGTCATCACCATAACCTTAGCAGTTCTTGACCAGAAAGACACCCCCAGACTTCGAGCCATCATTTTCTTCCCTGGGATGCTCGTGAGGATGGAAGCCCCAGTTCTGCCGTCTGGCAAAACTGAACCATCTCCTCCTTTGCATTGTCCATCGGGAGCAGTGGCAGTGTGCGCGATCCGTCGAGTTCCCCACCCAGAGCTGTCCTTAATAAAGGCCTTTGAAAAGGAGCTGGTCTCCTGGCCCATTTGTAACAGTACCCATATAAAAAACTGATTCTCTGCAGGTCACTCTTGCTTTCAGGTCAGTCACAAGGTAACATCTTGGGGAGCAGAGGAGGGCCCGACTCAGGCCCTGCTGCCTTTGGGTGGCCAGGTTGGGCCCGGCCAGGCCTCTGGGAGCCTCTGCCCAGATGGGGAGCAGCTGGGGCTGGCTGAGCCCCATTTCCCCTGGCAGAGCTGGGAACGTGGCTGGGGCCGTGGCTGTGGCCAGGCTATGGCCCAGCTTGGTGGCCACTGGCAGGGGAGAAAGAAAGTTTGCGGCTGTGTGGCAGCTCCAAGCTGGGCCACCCTAAGTGAGGCTGGGGGGGGAGGGGGAGGTGGGGAGGAGGACATCCACTGGCCTCTCCCATTGGCAGGGCTTTGCACCTCTATAGCCCTGCAGCCTGAGGCAGAGAGCACATGGCCACTGCAGGCTTGGGCAGATTTAACCCTTTCCTGGCAACATGAAGTGTCCAAAGTCTAACCTTCTCCTAAGAAAGAGAAGAAAGAGACAGAGTGGATGTGGAAAAGGCATTGCATGAAATGAGTGGATCAAGAGTGAAAGAACCGATAATATTATTGGACAATGGGATCGAGGAAGTGGACATTTTAACCGGACTTCTATGGTGTAAACGATGGGAAAACAGACTGTTCCTTGTAACATCTTAATGTTGTTTGGGGGAATGCTGGTTCTAATCAAAATTGGAGACTGATATGATTGAGATTTAAGTGAGAATCTCAAAGCCCTTGCTCCTGGGTTAAAAGGAGGTCTCAGCCTTTAAGACAAAAAAATATTTTAGAAAGAGAGAAATTTGAAGCCCTCAGCACCTGGGGTAAAAGGAAGTCTTTATTTCTTTTGAGATAGAGATGATTTTAGAGTTAGAAAAGAATCCTTGTTTTGTACTAGAAGAAGCATTCTTAAACAGTACCCAGGTACACTGAGAGGCCCATAAGTAGCCAAGGGAAAGGCTGCTAATGGGTGGAACAGCACAATCTGCAAAAATTCCAGGTGGTTGCAGAGTTGTGACATTGGGAGCCACTAGATTGTTATAGTCTTGTGGCAAGCGTCTCCGTGGTACTCTAAAGAGACTCCTCTCCCAAAGTGGTGAAGGATTATATTTAAATAGTGAAACTGACTGAAAATCACAGGTTGTATCTGTCTATGCTGTTTTGTAAGAAAGTTAACACTTTGCAGAGGGAGGGAAGAGTGTTTTGGAGTTTCATTCTGTTTTGTTTCAGCTTTTTCCCAACTTTCTTTTTTTTTTTCCATCCTTTTAGTGTGTGTTAATAAAACTATTTGTTTATTTTTAAGATTAGGCTTGCTTTACTTTTCTCCTAATCTTTCTCCCACTGTGCTGGCTTGAAGGCAAAACCAGCGAGAGATTCCAAGTCAGAAAAAAACAATTTAATAGGAGAGAAAAAAAAGGTAAAATAAAATAAAACAAAACTCATGCAATAGTACAAAAGATCACTGACAGAGTCAGAATACAACCTGAAACCGTGGTGGTAGCAGTCCAGATGAAGCAGTCTTGTTGAAGCAGTGCTCCCATAGAAAGGCCTGGTAGCTCTTGTCCTCTGGGAATCCAGTGGGTAAGGCTGCCTGTGCTGTCCCAAATGCCAGATTATATCTAGGTGGGAATGCCTGGCTCCTCCCCCTGTGCGGAGCATCTCACAATGGGCTGATATAATTTTATCAGTCTTGTAATGGGTCCTTGATTGCCCATTAAACAGAGATAGCTCCTGGAGGGAGTTATCTATGAGTCATGCAGGAAGGCATTGATGGGCCATTAACAGAAGATAGTCTGGAGGCAGGGGGCAAGGGAAACAGTGCACAACTTAGTTTCAACATTTCATGTAGATGGTGATATGTTGTAATGCATTAACTGGGTTTATATTTCATCGGATTTGTAATGTTTTTTCTATATATCTGTCCTTGCCCAGCAGTGCCCATCCCCTACACTGAAATGTTGTTGGAGTCCAGGGCATTCCTTTAGCTGCCCTGGAGGGTCAGAGACCTGGACAGGGGGTCTAGAACCCTAGCACAGAGCCTAGAGGGACATCGGCTTTGATCCCAGTCCATAAGAAAAGCTTCCTGCACTGCAGGATGAATCGCAAGCCAGAAGAGTATGAAGGATAGTAGTTTAGCTTACCACAAGGTGAAAAAACAGTAGGTTTTGGTTTTTAGTATAGAAGTGAATGGGAGCAAGATGGAAAATTTTAGGCGTTGTCTCCTGCTTCTTCTTTCTTCTTCCCTCACTCCATTTTCTGCAATGACAGTGGCACAAAGTAGTTTAAAGAGATTAAATCAAAGTAAGGATGACCTTTTTAGTATAAGTGATAGGTATTAGCAAATAATGATAAATAAAGAACACGTAACAATTACTATAAAAGATAATGCCACAGCCCAGTGGGGAGGAGTCGCCAGATGCCCAAGTAGCTGCACAGACCTTTGTTGGGCACTGAGAAAATTGTAAGATAAAAAACAATAAACAAAGCAGGCAACCTTAAAAAATAAGAAGCTAAAGACTCCGTCTCTTTGTTGCGTCTGGCTCAGAGCGTTGGAAAAAGCAAAAAGACTCTAAAACCACCTGAATCTCAAAAAAGAAACCGAGAAAATGTAACTTAACTCTGTTCCCCTCCCACTTCTCCTTATTGGGTGGTGCCTCTAGGCCCTGCCTCTGGGCCCTGCCCCCTGGGGGAAACAGCCCCGACAGGGGAGGGGCCAGGTCTCTCTGGCACTGGCGAGCCATTGGAACAGACCACCAGAGCAGGGCAGGACTTGAGAATAAAAGCTGTAAAATCCCACCAGAAGCCAGAGAGCAGACTCTGTTACTTTTGCCATTGGCGGTTGTCTAGTCTCATGGGGAAATACAGTGATAGAATACAAACTTTGGGCACATCTTACATTGTAACCTAGGACACCCACAAATAGAGAATAAGCACTAAAACCACTGCACTAAATTTAGCAACCAAAATTAAGTGAATATAAAACCACTATAAAACCACTACATTAATTGGTGTTTATGCCCGGTTATATTAAATTAAAACCATTACAGAGAAAAACTATGGTGGCTCTGTTCTGTAAGGTTGTACGTCTAACAGCACTAACATCTGTCATCATATCACTAACTACAATGGAAGTAACATTGATTTCTTTGCTCAACCAACACCCTAATCAGTCTAATTGTTTCAATGCCATTGCTGAGGCAAGTTGAGGTACAAATAAACTAGATGTAACTAGTTTTGCAGGGTCCCAGGGTTTAAAATTTCTATTACAGTTTTCTTCATAATGATGGGCAAATCTTTTTCCTCTATGTTTTCTCTTGATGGCTTTTTTAACACTAGGTGCTCTGAACACAGTGAACTGTCTGATGCTGCATGAACTACCTTTAATTTTTGAGGGAATGCCCTGCCAGGCTCTATCCACAAATGATCCAGTATCTTTTTGGCAACTGCCATGGAAACATATCAGGATCAGCAGCTTTACCCTTAGGGGGCACAGGGGTAGTAAAATTGCACCACAAACTTGAGTTTCTGTTCACAGAATAATGGGGAGTAACATTTAATTGCACATCTCCCTGATACTGAAACTCAGCACAAAATTCCATTGTCAAAGAACAAAGAATTTCTGATTCTTGAGGTTCAGAAGGTGCTTTAAGAAGATCAGGGGCCCAATGATGCCAATCGGTTATGGGATTTGTCTTGTTGGCAGCCTCACACCAATAATTGTCATGGTTGGGTATTGGCCACTCCTTGGCTGGCACTGGCACACTGACAGAACAGGTTATAAATGGTTTGTCTGGGCTCAAATTGGTGAAGTATATGGTGTCTGAGCCTGCTGACTTGGCTAAAGCTAACCAAACATTAGGTTTTGGTTGATCTACAGGCATGTCTGCACTGCAAAAGCAGGCAAGCAAAACTGACAAGTTTACCCAACAAAGAAACTTTGAAGAGAAATGCCCTGTTGACTAAGCAAAATTCTCACCTGCAGATTTTAGGGTTTTTTTTTCCTGCAAGAGCACCAGGGGGATTTTTCCAAGGACCTGTTGGGAAGAAGTCGCAGCAATAATCCAAAAAGGGATGATAGCACTTTCTGAGGATATAGATAACTCAAGTACCATCCCTGATGGTACACATATTTCATGCACCATCTCGCAAAAATATATATGCTGGGGACTCCTCTGCTGGAGAGGAGCTTGGTAGTAATGGACCTGGGAGTCTCATTAAGCACCAAGTTTTGCTTAAGCCAGCAATATGTCTTTATAGAAAAGGTGACTAACAGTATCCTGGGATGTACTGGAAAACTTCTGTCAGCAGTTAAAGGGTGATGATTCTTTCCCTCTTCTCAGCACTGGTGAGGTCTCATCTGGACACCTGTGCCCAGTTCTGGGCTCCACAGTACAAGAGAGACATGGATGTATTGAAGGGCCACACAGATGGTTAAGGGACTGTGAGGAAAGGCTGAGGACTGTTCAGCCTTGAGAAGAGTAGGCTCCAGGGGTATCTTATAAACATCTATAAATACCTGAAAGGAGGTACAAAGAAGGGGGAGCCAGGGTCTTTCCAGGGTGCCCACTAACAGGACTAGAGTCAATGAACAGAAAGTGAAACATATCAGGTTCCCTCTGAACATCAGGAAACAATTTTTTACTGTGAGTGTGACTGACAACTGACACATATTGCCCAGATTCATGGTGACATCTCTGTCCTTGGAGATATTTAAAAGCCACATGGACATAGTCCTGGATAACTGGCTCTAGGTGGCCCTGCTTGACAAGCAGGTTAAACTATATGACCTCCGGAACTCCCTTCCAATCTCAAACTTCTGTGATGCTGCAATTCTGTGACATATGTGGGGAAGGGGCTGTTAATCTCTCTGCTGCAGGCCCATTCCAAGTGGTAGGCTATTAGTATGTGTAAGAAATGCCTCCTACATTTTCTCCACCATATTAAAAAGAAAAACTAAAATAAGTCAGTCTTGCAAAGAAAAAGCAGACTTGACAATGCACAACCTGCCCTAAAGACACATAACTAATATTTGCAAAATACAGAAGTATGGCTGCATTTTCTAATACATCTGATCCTGAAGGGATCTGTATTACCAGCTTCTCATGACATTAAAGAACAATTAAAGAACCAATTACTTTAAAGGTGCTAGCTATTAATATTCATAGCTTCAGTGAAGAAAAATCTTCAACTGTCAAAACTGGTTTTCTCAGAACTAGTAGTTCTGAGAAAACAGGTGAAAACCCCTGTTTCCTAAGAAATATGCAGAAGAAAAGTATGGAAATATTTAACACTCCACATTCATCAGTTGAATGGAACATTTAAGGACTGTAACTTGTGCTTCGGTTAACTTGGTTGTCAAATCATTCATGGGTTCTGACCTAGAGTGTGAAAAATTTGTGTTCATGAGCAGAGAAGTAATTGAAACTGAGCACTATCAAGCTAACCTTCACAAATTCTGAAATATCCTTCCTGGAAATTATTCCACAGCCTAGCTTTCAAAAGTTTTAATGTGTAATTATCTCATTTTGTAGCCTTTGCACTTTACAGACAAGTGATAATTATTTATCTTTTAAATATACAGTGATATATGGCACTTGTAGATTTTCAGTATTTCTTCTCCCCCCCATTTTTATCAATCCCTATGATTAAACTAACAATAAAATGAAATGAAATGAAATGAAATGAAATGAAATGAAATGAAATGAAATGAAATGAAATGTGAACAATATTCTATTCCCTCACCATGTCTGAACAACATTTATTTTGGTAAAGTAGCATCCTTGTTTTTATCTCATATTACTGTGTTCCTGTGATTTCAGTGAAATTTTTCAGAGACTCCCTTATATTTAATGTTCTTTTCACATTTTGTAGTATTTTAGTTGCACACATTTGATGAAATGCCCTTCCAAAATTTCAGGTTTTGAAATGGATCACTGTGGCTTTTGAACAAATTTGGAAAATCTATTTATCATCGATGAAAACTTTTTTAACCTAAGGAGTTTTATACATATATATTCATAGTAATGAGTACAAGCTATTATGCCTGTCATAATATAAAGTAGATCAGCTGGAATTATTTTCATAAATATTTAAAAGCTAGCACACCTACAATGTAGGCTAGGAGTACTACAGTAGAGTCACTAAGAAATGGAAAAACTGTGATTTTCATCTACATAAATTTTGCTAATATAGAAGTGGATGTGAGACACTTGGGCTTTGAGTTAGCAAGTTAAACTTAGGTTTAAAGTTCATTAGAATAAAAACTTGCTACTTTTTCCTTCTCCACCTTTTAAACATAATTTAACTAGAAGAACTGTAGTTCTTCTGATACAGTGTAGACACAAGTTATGTGAGGATTCATACATACTACATGTCCCAGGAGACTGCAGACACAGTGCAGTCTTGGACATAACTTTGATCAACCTGATCTAGCTGAGAATGTCCCTGCCCATGACATAGGGTAGATTATCTTTAAAAGTCCCTTCCAACTAAAAGTATTTTATCTCTTCATTGTATCATTCAGCTGATGAATCTAATAAGTACAGAGATTATCAGACTTGGTGTCCTGTATCCAAAGGCGAGAACAGGTATAATTTGGATTCTGAACCACAGCAGAATTGCATGGAGGGAAATGTAAAGCATATTTAGAAACAAGTAGATTGCTCCAAAAGCACTTCCTTTTCTATTTTCCTTTGCTCTTCCAGTTTTCTTGTGTTCACGAAGTTCATGTGCCTAGATTCATCATAAAATTTAATTTTACCTGAGTCAAGAAAAAAGAAGCTGAGGAGTCATTTGGTTGTCTTTCTAGGTGTCTGCATTTATTGCCCACTTAACTCCATAACCTTGGACAGGAACACAAAAACACATCTTATTTACAAAGACATAATATAGCAATAAATACCATTTTTTTTGCCTTCTGCTTTGATATCATTGTTGTATCCCATAAGAAACTAGAATAGTCTGTGGGGAGCTTTTGCCAGAGGAACAACCTTATGTAAATTTAATGTGGTTGCTAAATGGTATTGCACTTATCATTAGTGAATCCCTGGAGCTTGCATCTGTTTCTTGTAGATGGGTTTGGGGCCAAAAGGGTTATTTTAATGGCCCATTAAACTCCCACCTGTCTATTTTGTTGTTTACACTAATCTTTTTGTAGGTTCAGTTGCAGATTTTTTTTTAAGAGAGGTAAAACATGTACTCCTTTCCACAACCCACCTTAAGACACTGCAACTGTCACCCACATAAAATACACAAAGGACTCATAACAATAAGCAACTAGTTCAAAGTGCTGAAATGGTGGAATTCCTTTCGTCCTTAGTGTCTACATCCAGAACTAATGAAATGTAAAAGATAACAAAATGTTATAACTTCCTTAGAATTATGTGAAATCTGAAATGTTGCAATAATAATTTTTATTTTTTAGTCTTGGTAAAAATCATGTAGAATGTTGTTTACTCATACAAAAATACTAGCACTAAACTATGGTATTATTGCAGGTATTACTCTTTAGGATTAATTACTTGTACTTTAATAATACCAGAATTAATACCATAAAAATGATAAAAGGGTTGGAAGTGTTCCAACACTGTCTCCTCCTTAAGTTGCTCCTTATCAGTTTGTAACATCTAATAAGTGTCTAAAGGAATATTCTGCTAAACCATTAACTTTATAAAAACCACAAAAAACCCCACAAAACAAACAAAAAACCCAAACAAGTAAACAAGCAAGCAAACAAACAAACAAGCAAAACCAAGGAAGAAAAAGGGATTTCAAATAATCTGCCTTCCTTTTTTCCATGTCTATGCTGTTTAGAGTCAAGAACTGATGGTAAAATTAATTAAAACCATGGGCTAGAATGACTAAATAAATGTGAGGTTTGCCATAAACACACTGAATTAAATCATCCACTCAAGCCTCGTCTCGTGGTCAATTGCTAGATGAATGAGGAAAGACTTAGAAAATATGGTCTTTTTTATGTACTGAAGAAACAGAACTACAGGGAACTAAAACCAAAGCGTCAGTTTTTTAAAACACTGTCAATACCATTACTTTGCTCTCTGTTCTGATTGAAGATTTTCTGATTGTATATTCTTATAATTGCAATGATTTTGCACTTTATTCCTTAGAAGCGCATCTTAAGAAAACAAGAGCAAACTGAAAAATATCTATCATGCTTTTAAGAAACTAGTGTTCTGAAAGGTAAACTAATCTCCTATGGGTAAACTATGGGTAAACTACAACAACAAGAGAGCAATGACTTTCTTAGAGTCCTCTCTATCAAGTTACCTTACACAGGGAAAACCATTATTTAATTTATACCAAGGAAGAAATTTACTTTAATTTAAGTTTTGTGTGCTTTCACAAATGTACTATGAGTTATTCAGTGAAAGGAAGGAAAAATTGGAGTTTGTTAATCTTTGGACACTTGTTTGATATAATGACAATTCTTAAAATGTACTAACATTTATTACCAGCAATAAAGAGATGGTTTTGCTTCATTTTTGTTTGTGCATATATTACATGAAAATTATCAGAAAGATGTGTCCATGACTATTAAGCTCACATTAAAAAAAAAAAAAAAAAAAAAAAGAAGAGATAACAAAGCACTCTCTCTTTAAAACAGCCTTTTTTTTTTTCTTTGGCAGAGATTTCATTCTACTATTATTTTATCTATAATTAGAAGTATCATATTATTAAGACCTGACATATTGGTTGGATTGTTTTTTATGAATTCATCAGAATATAAAATACTGATAGTTTTCACAAATCTGCTGGCAAAGACAACAAAGAGATCCACATCTATTCCTCTCTAAAACTTTTTTTCTCCTCTATTTATAATGATTTTTTAAATCAGCATTGTTCAGCAATCCCCAAACAAGCCTTTTCTTCCATGTTCCCTTCATTCCCCCTGCTACACTGATTGTTTGGTGCATTGTAGAATGTAGAATTCTTTCCTCTGCTCACAACTATTTACTTTTGGCAGTGCTTTGAAGGTTTGTCTGCTCAGATTACAATGACTGGAATTTTGTGCTAGTTTTTCTGAAGTCTAGGAGACTTTGGCCCCTTCTAAAGATGACATTTTTGCACCCATGTCTTGCTTTGAGACAATTTAAGAGGTAGACACCCTGTAATGTATTGCCCATCCCTATAGTATTAACCAATTCCTTTCCACCAATAAGGAATGAATATGAGTAGGTAAAAGTGAAAAAAAAAGTTTACTGACAAGTGAAAGAGAAACAGGCAAACTTAATAGCAAACAATTACTAGAAACAAAATTTCCAATTGCACAAACCTCACAGGAACAAAGAGACCGGGAATGCTGGGATAATCCCTTCCCCACAAAAGATGATGCTCTGCAGCCTAGAGCATGGCTCATAAGACCAAGGGAAAGATGGAGTCTGCCTACTCCCCCCCTGCAATTATCTCTCTGACAGCTGGAGCTCTGACTGGTATTGTCCAGATCATGGGGCTAGAAGTTACGGCAGAAGACAATGGAAGCAATTGGCACGAGCATCTCAGGCTCAGTGCTTTTTGTGTTTTGTCTAGGCCTTACTAGTGGAATGGAGCAACTCAGACTGGAGCAGGGCCATCCCATCCTCCCTGATGCAGTAGTCCTTGAGGGCAGGCATTGCAGAATTCATCCCAAAGCAGTCCTAAACACAAGGGATGAACAAAAGAGAAGAGAAAGAAAACCAAGGTGGAGTCTCTCCCTTGAGCAAAGACCACCAGGCAAGAGAGAGAGTTCAGTTACAGTGCTTCCATCTTTTGAAGGGATGATGGTAACCCCTCACCTACCCCAAGATCCCAGTTCTGTTTTTCAGCTAAAAGTGTCCTAAAGACGCAGTCACAATTTGGGGCATATATAGATATGGAATACAATAACATTTTGGATTACCCACATCAACCCAC
Source organism: Hirundo rustica (assembly GCF_015227805.2). Lineage (NCBI taxonomy): Eukaryota > Metazoa > Chordata > Aves > Passeriformes > Hirundinidae > Hirundo > Hirundo rustica. The sequence continues at coordinate 99,119,704 of NC_053450.1, forward strand.
AATCTTCTTAGAAACTTCCCTTGAGATAGTAGGGCCAAACCAGGAAAAAAGGGGTTGATTGGCTGATATGATAACATATAGTAAACTGGACAAATGAGACTTCATTAAATCTGCAGATCAAATGTGTGAAATCTGTCTGACAAAGAAATAACATTACAATCAGAAGCAAGCTTTGTTGCCATAAGAAAATCAATACACTAACCTGCCCACATTACTTAAGGAAACTTCCTAAGCTGCAATTCACCAGGTTAAAGTTTATACAGAAAAAAAAAAATACTAGTCAATAGCCATTTTGACTCACTAACATTACTTGATTTGCATTGGCTGGCACATATCCACATTAAAAATCTGGCACGTAATTCTAAAGTGAATCAGTAAAGGGGAATCTCATTCAGAATGTTATGATCTCTGTAATTTTAATAGCTTATCTTGAAAATGGACTTTTAAAGTAATTCTGTGACATCAGGAAAGAGCTGAGTTAGCACAGTCAAAATTTGGATGTCAAAACTGCAAACTTTGTTTCTCTCTTCATTTTCACTAATGAAAATTGTAAGTTCTTAAATCTTAAAAAGGTTCCCATTTTGCCAGACCAATCTTATTGGAGCAGAGACACATCCATCTGAGTTCCATAACAGACTGAAGCAACAACATAAAACTCAGCAAAGGATTCAATTAATTGACTACTAACATAGCTACAAGTGTTGATGGTGTCCCTAATGAGATGGAGCTACGGCAACTCCTCTGATGATGCAGAGCTGAGCATGAGGTTGGAAGAGACAAATAAAATATGCTACAGCTCATCTCTGAAAAAGATGACCAGAAAATCACAAGGTAACAAAGTCAAAGTTGAGTTTTCTGATGGCAACTGATGCTTTCCTTCCACAGCAGATTCACAGTGCTTCCTTTTCTTTCAGCCTCCTTCAAGCTGAAGAACATTTAATTTCCTGTGCCTTGAAGTGGTGAGACATAGGAGGTTCCTTTGGGAAATTTCATGACTTTGAGAGACAGTGAAGTTTGCATAAATAAAAAAGACTGGCAATTGCAATTGCACCACTGATTTTCTCTTTATCCTTTTGAGGTTAAAATCCTTCTGTGTTCAGAATATGGATAATTTCTCAGGTGGGCTGTACCTAAAGCCTTATCTATAGGCTATGCCTATGCACTTCTCTTCTTGTGAACACACTACTGTAAATACAAGGGGTCTGTGGACAGGCTAGCTGGAGGTGTCTGTAGACTAGTAAGGACAAAGTTTGCTCAGGTTACAGGGTTGCTACTGTAAATCTTGGGAAAGAATTACTACAAGGCAATTCGATCTCAGGCATTCACATGTTGGAACCAGGCTGAACAACCAAAGGTGAGAAAGTTTTCTTGTCATGGAGGTGAAGTTCCAATCAGTTCCTTCCTTATCTTACTTCCTTACTTACTTCTAGATTTCCAGAGCTTTCCTACTTGCTCCAATATCTCTTGACTAAAAGCATTTCTTTAATTTTTCTCAAACTCCTTTGATATATTTTTCTCTTTAATACCTCCATTTATATTATTGTGTGTTCTCCATTATGATCCGAGGACAGAAATCCGCTAGAATACTTCTTGTCAGTATTTTGGAGTGTATTTTGTAAATGTCCCCATTTGTTTGCAACCTTATTTTGTTCTGGACATAAGGCAACATGCTTGCTTTATTTGTAAGGACAGAAAAAACTCACCTCTTGGTGGCTAATAAAAGAGATTTCTTTTTCCCAAACATTGATTAGCAGCAGTCATCGCATTCTGCACAATCAAAGCCACTGTAAAATCTCTGACCTTGGGCTTTATTCTTCATAGCACAGGTGCAGTTTAGAAGGGGGTTGTATTTGGGTCGTTTCCCTGGGAAGAAGGGCTTGTAGGTGTCTGTTTGATTTTGATTTGCCCTGGAGCATTAAAACTTTGTGTTTCCTGCTGAGTACACCATGATGGCTTGCAACATCAAGGCTACAGATCTTGTCTTCACTGACATAGTGGAGAGACAAACCTAGACTGAAATGGTATCTGTAACAAATGGCATGCTGCTATCGACCATATAGTTAGCATTTCAGTTGGAGACAACAGAAATCAACATAAGAAGAATTTGGTCCAATGTATATACAGTCAGATATACCAGAGTGGAAGCTACAATAACTCTATTTAACTCAACCACAGACAAAGTCAGGAGTCACAGAAACCTAGAATGGCTTGAGGTGGAAGAGACCCTAAAGATCACCTAGTTTCAACCCTCCTGCCTTGGGCAGCATACTAGTTTGAAAGCAAACCAGTGAAAGATTCCAAGTCAGAACTGTAATTTGATAGGAAAATTAAAATAAAGGCAGAAAACACTGGCTTAAACTGCCAGTCAGAATACAACCTGATGCCCTGTTGGTCAGGGTGCTGGTAGCAGTCCAGTTAAATGGTGGCTACAGTACTGTTGGAGTGATAGATGTGGTTCTTCAGTGTGGCTGAAGAGGTGATCCTGTAGAAGGGTCTGGTCTTCCTCTGGTCCACTGGTGGTTATGTAGCTCTTGTCCTCTGGGAATTCAGTAGGAAAGGCTGCCCATGGTGTTCCAAAACTCAGATTAAATCCAGGTAGGAATGTTTGGTTCCTCCCCCTGGGTGGAGCATTTAACAATGCATTGATGTAATTTTATCAGTTGTGCAGTGAGGCTTGATGGCCCATTAGCAGAAGATAGCACCCAGGGAGAATAAACAGGGATGAGTCATGGAGGAGATAAAGAACACTGCAACACCTGTTTTTAACAGCTTATTAAAGATGATAATAGAATACATATGTTTGGCTACATCTTACACTGTAACCTAAGACAGGTAGGGACACCTTTCATTAAACCAGGCTGGTCAGAGCCCCATCCAGTGTGGCCTTGAACAATTTCAGGGATGGGACATGGACAATTTCTCTCTGCAACTTGTTGCAGTGCACCACCAAACTCACCAGGGAAGAATTTCCTCCTAACATCTAATCTAAACCTACTCTTATTTTGAAGCCATTCTCCCTTGTCCTGTCACTACATGCTCTTGGAGTCTTTCTCTTTCTCATAGGCTCCCTTCAGTTACTGGAAGGCCCTAATTAGGTCAACCCAAAGCCTTCTCTTCAACAGACTGAACAATCTCAATTCTTTTAGCCTTTCCTCAGGAGAGGTGCTTCCTCCCTCTAACTGTCCTGGTGGTCCTCCTCTGGACTTGCTCCAACAGGTTGATATCCTTCCTGTGCTGGGGGTCCCAGGCCTGGATGCAGCACTGCAGGTGGCATGTCACCAGAGCAGATTGGGCGAATGCTACTTTTGATGCAGCCCAGGACACGGATGTAGTCACATGGATTACTGGGCTCCAAGTGTATGTTGCCAGCTCACATTCAATATTTCATCCGCCAGCACTCAGCAGTCCATCTCAGCAGGGCTGCTCTTAATCTGCTTATCCCCTAGCCTGTGCTGATAGCAGGGGTCGCCCCAACCCAGATGCAAAACCTCGCACTTGGTCTTGTTAAACCTCATGAGATTCCTATGGGCCCACTTATCAAACTTGTCCAGGTCTCTCTGGATGGTATTACATCCTTCAGGTGTGACAACTGCACTACTCAGCTTGGTGTAATCTTCAAACTTGCTGAAGGCACACTAGATTGCTTTGTCTTTATCATCAATGAAGATACTAAATAACACTAGTCCCAATACAGGCCCGTCGTGGTTTGACACTGGCCAAACGTCAGGCACCCACTAAAGTCAGTCACTCACCCTCCCCTGCCACAGCTGAACAGAGGAGAGAAAAAATTTAACAAAGGGTTCATGAGCTAAGGACGGGAGAAAACACTCCAAGGGCAAAACAGGCTCAACTTAAAGCTACAAAATTATCATGTTATTACTAACAAAATCAGAGGAGAATATTGAGATATAACATAAGCCCTGATAAACACCTCTTCATCACCCAACTTCCCTCCTCCTTCCCTCCAACAGTGAAGGGAGACAGGGAATTGGGGTTTTGGTAAGTTCATCACCCAAGATTTTCTTCTGCTGCTCAGGGAGAGGAGTCCTTACCCTGTGAGACTGTGTAGTAGTTTCACGTTCACTAAATTCTGGTCTTAGTACTTACTCTTTCTGTGGGAGCAAGACTAGGAGAAAAACAAAGCAGGCTCAACCTTAAAATTAACAAACAGTTTATTAACATACGCTAAAAGAATAGAAAAAAAGAAATTTGAAAAAAAACTAAAACAGAATGAAACTTCAAAAACACTCTTCCCTCCCCTTATAAACTGTTCACTTTCTTACAAAACAACATAAAGAGACAAAACTTGTAATTTTCAGTCAGTTTCACTATCTGACCATAGTCTTTCATCAATTTTTTAGG